>NW_026652277.1:136923638-136982918 GCF_009828535.3 Hylobates moloch
GGAGGCTTTGTTCATTTCTTTTTATTCTTTTTTCTCTAAACTTCCCTTCTCTCTTCATTTCATTCATTTCATCTTCCATCAGTGATACCCTGTCTTCCAGTTGATCGCATCTGCTACTGAGGCTTCAGCAATCTTCACGTAGTTCTCGAAACTTGGCTTTCAGCTCCATCAGCTCCTTTAAGCCCTTCTCTCCATTGGTTATTCTAGTTATCCATTCTTCTAATTTTTTTTCAAAGTTTTTAACTTCTTTGCTATTGTTTTGAATTTCCTTCCATAGCTCAGAGTAGTTTGATCGTCTGAAGCCTTCTTCTCTCAACTCGTCAAAGTCATCCTCCATCCAGCTTTGTTCCATTGCTGGTGAGGAACTGCGTTCCTTTGGAGGAGGAGAGGTGCTCTGCTTTTTAGAGTTTCCAGTTTTTCTGCTCTGTTTTTTTCCCATCTTTGTGGTTTTATCTACTTTTGGTCTTTGATGATGGTGATGTACAGATGGGTTTTTGGTGTGGATGTCCTTTCTGTTTGTTAGTTTTCCTTCTACCAGAGAGGATCCTCAGCTGCAGGTCTGTTGGAGTTTACTAGAGGTCCACTCCAGACCCTGTTTAGCTGTGTGTCAGCAGCAGTGGCTGCAGAACAGCGGATTTTCGTGAGACCACAAATTCAGCTGTCTGATAGTTCCTCTGGAAGTTTTGTCTCAGAGGAGTACCCGGCTGAGTGAGGTGTCAGTCTGTCCCTACTGGGGGAGTGCCTCCCAGTTAGGCTGCTCAGGGGTGAGGGACCCACTTTAGGAGGCAGTCTATCCGTTCTCAGATCTCCAGCTGCGTGCTGGGAGAACCACTACTCTCTTCAAAGCTGTCAGTCAGACAGGGACATTTAAGTCTGTGGAGGTTCCTGCTGACTTTTTGGTTGTCTGTGCCCTGCCCCCAGAGGTGGAGCCTACAGAGGCAAGCAGGTCTCCTTGAGCTGTGGTGGGTTCCACCCAGTTCGAGCTTCCTGGCTGCTTTGTTTACCTAAGCAAGCCTGGGCAATGGCGGGCGCCCCTCCCCCAGCCTTGCTGCCGCCTTGCAGCTTGATCTCAGACTGCTGTGCTAGCAATCAGCGAGACTCCGTGGGCATAGGACCCTCCAAGCCAGGTGCGGGACACAATCTCCTAGTGTGCCATTTTCCAGGCCTGTTGGAAAAGCGCAGTATTAGGGTGGGACTGACCCGATATTCCAGGTGCCGTCTGTTACCCCTTTCTTTGACTAGGAAAGGGAACTCCCTGACCCCTTGGGCTTCCCGAGTGAGGCAATGCCTCGCCCTGCTTCAGCTCGCGCACAGTGCGCTTCACTGACTGTCCTGCACCCACTGTTTGGCACTCCCTAGTGAGATGAAACCGGTACCTCAAACAGGAATGCAGAAATCACCAGTCTTCTGTGTTGCTCAGGCTGGGAGCTGTAGACCGGAGCTGTTCCTATTCAGCCATCTTGGCTCCACCCCCCCCGACCGATTTATAGTTATTCAATTTATAAAGTTAAGTTGCTTTCGACAAGTTGTTTTTGTCTAAATCACTAGTAGAGAGAGATAGACTGGCAACAAATAATTGCAATATAATGTAATAAGTATATCCATTAAGGCTTTTAGAAGACACTAACAGAACAAAAAGGAAGGAGACAGGGAAAGCTTCAGAGGTGACATTTGAACAAGGCTTGAAAGAGTAGCTATTGCCATCTAAGCTCAGTGAGAAATTCAGAACAAGATGTTCCAAAATGTCTTTTCTCTGAGTAATTCTTTTAAAAAAATCACAGGGCTCCAGGCTGATGAGTACTGTGCTATTAAACTAATAGAGTCAGTGTCCTAAAAATAATCTGAGTTCTCTCTCTTACATGATCATTTAGTCTTCATCATTTTTATGCTCTACTTGGTAGAATATAAAACGAGGCTGGTATGTTTGGGTTGGCAGATGAAGGCTTAGGAAAGCGTTACTGTCAGTTATATGAAAATTTGGAGTTAGGATCAGTTGTGATCCAAAGCAGGGTGGGCAAAGTTTAATCACTGACATTTAAAATGATGATTTTGACGGCCATGCCTTCTACAGGTTTTATTGTAGGCTTATCTGTCTTTCTAGTCTCTGAGAACAAGTCTTTCATGAACTCAGAGATTTTCTTCTCTGAAATCTATTCTTCAATGGAAACCACTTATTAAATATCATTTTTGAACTTTCATGGGTGTGCCATTTGTAGTTTCTCGCTAGCAAGTTCAGTACTGAAATATGAAGGAACTCATAAAGGCTCAAAAAATACATCCAATATTTTTGCTGTGTAGGGTCAG
Organism: Hylobates moloch; assembly: GCF_009828535.3. Classification (NCBI taxonomy): domain Eukaryota; kingdom Metazoa; phylum Chordata; class Mammalia; order Primates; family Hylobatidae; genus Hylobates; species Hylobates moloch. The sequence goes on from NW_026652277.1 coordinate 136,925,943, forward strand.
GGAGGATACAGAGATCACAATCAAGGCTCTAAACCTGTCAATGTCTAGTCGCTGGTGGTCTTGAGGTTTCTTTATTTCAATGAAGACCTCTCAAGCTATGCAGAGTCTCCAAATGGTGAATTGTGACTAGGCTGTAGTCATTTTTGCCAGTGATTTAACTGTTTTCTCTCATCTCTATTTCCCAAACTTCCTCAGCTTGGCCCTGCATCTCAGGGAACTCTATTTTTCAGACTCCCTTGTCCTGTTTTCCTAATAGTCTTGACCAATGGGAGGTACTGGCAAAAGATTGGAAGGAAGGAGATCCGAGGATATGTCTCCTATTCACTGCGCTTCCGGTGATGTCTCTGGCAATTGCTACATCTCCTTCATATTCTGCCTCCTATTGGACTACTGCTTCTCTCTGTCATCTCACTTTCTGCTGGGAAGTCCTCCTTCATTGCGTATCTATTAATAGTTCATGCTCTGCTTCCTATTTCTGGTCTGTGGTGACATCACCTCCACATTGTGTCTTTCCATCTCCTACCTCAGATAGAAGCATCCTGCTGTTGTTAATTTCAGTATTGTCATCAGAATTCATCATCCTCTGTGCGGCTTTTCAGCTCTGTCATCACAGGTATAACCAATTCCCTGTGTTAAATTTCTTCTTTTTGAGACAGTATTTTCTGTTTTCCTGGGTGATAACACCACTTATAATGACAAAGATAATGATTATGAAAGAACATGGGAGGCAAGACTAAACCAGGAAGAAGTTGAATCCCTGAATAGACCAATAACAAGTTCTGAAATTGACGCAGTAATTAATAGCTTACCATCAAAAAATGCCCAGGACCAGATGAATTCGCAGCTGAATTCTACAAGAGGTACAAAGAAGAGCTGGTACCATTCCTTCTGAAAGTATTCCAAATAATTGAAAAGGAGGGACTCCTCCCTAATTCATTTTATGAGGCCAGCATCATCCCAATACCAAAACCTGGCAGAGACACAACAAAAAAAGAAAACTTCAGGCCAATATGCCTGATGAACATGGATGTGAAAATCCTTAATAAAATACTGGCAAACCGAATCCAGCAGCACATCAAAAAGCTTATCCATCATGATCAAGTAAGCTTCATCCCTGGGATGCAAGGCTGGTTCAACATACGCAAATCAGTAAATGTAATCCATCACATAAACGGAGCCAATGACAAAAACCACATGATTATTTCCATAGATGCAGAAAAGACCTTTGATAAAATTCAACAGCCCTTCATGTTAAAAACTCTCAATAAAGTAGGTATCAATGGAACGTATCTCAAAATAATGAGAGCTATTTATTATAAACCCATAATTAAATACCTAGAAATACAACTTACAAGGGATGTTAAAGACCTCTACAAGGAGAACTACAAACCACTGCTCAAGGAAGTAAGACAGGACACAAATAAATGGAAAAACATTCTATCTTCATGGATAGGAAGAATCAATATTGTGAAAATGGCCATACTGCCCAAAGTAATTTGTAGTAATTGTAGATTCAATGCTATTCCCAAACTACCATTGACATTCTTCACAGAATTAAAAAAAACTCCTTTAAATTTCACATGGAACCAAAAAGGAGCCCATACAGCCAAGACAATCTAAGCAAAAAGAACAAAGCAGGAGGCATCATGCTACATGACTTCAAACTATACTACAATGGTACAGTAACCACAACAGCATGGTACTGGTACCAAAACAGACATATAGACCAATGGAATAGAACAGAGGCCTCAGAAATAACACCACACATCGACAACCATCTGATCTTTGACAAACCTGACAAAAACCAGCAATGAGGAAAAGGTTCCCTAGTTAATAAATGGTGCTGGGAAAACTGGCTAGCCATATGCAGAAAACTGAAACTGGACTCCTTTCTTACGCCTTATACAAAAATTAACTCAAGATGGATTGAAGACTTAAATGTAAAACCCAAAACCATAAAGACCCTAGAAGAAAACCTAGGTAATACCATTCAGGACAAAGGCATGGGCAAATACTTCATGTCTAAAACACCAAAAGCAACGGCAAAGAAAGCCAGAATTGACAAATGGGATCTAATTAAATTAAGGAGCTTCTTCACAGCAAAAGAAACTATCATCAGAGTGAACAGGCAACCTACAGAATGGGAGAAAATTTTTTGCAATCTACCCATCTGACAAAGTTCTAATATCCAGAATCTACCAGGAACTTTTTTTTTTTTTTTTTTTTAAACTTTAAGTGCGAGGATATATCTGTCACCCAGGCTGGAGTGCAGTGGCGTGATCTCGGCTCACTGCAAGCTCCGCTTCCCAAGTTCATGCCATTCTCCTGCTTCAGCCTCTCTGAGTAGCTGGGACTACAGGCGCCCGCCACCACGCCCAGCTAATTTTTTGTATTTTTAGTAGAGACGGGGTTTCACTGTGGTCTCGATCTCCTGACCTCGTGATCCGCCCGCCTCAGCCTCCCAAAGTGCTGGGATTACAAGCGTGAGCCACCGCGCCTGGCCAGAATCTACCAGGAACTTAAACAAATTTACAAGAAAAAAAATACAACCCCATCAAAAAGTGGGAAAAGGATATGAACAGAAAATTCTCAAAAGAAGAAATTTATGTGGACAACAAACATGAATAAAAGCTCAACATCACTGATCGTTAGAGAAATGCCAATCTAAACCACAATGAGATACCATCTCACACCAGTCAGAATGGTGATTATTAAAAAGTCAAGAAATTGGCTGGGCGCAGTGGCTCATGCCTGTAATCCCACCACTTTGGGAGGCTGAGGCAGGTGGATCATCTGAGGTCAGGTGTTCGAGACCCACCTGGCCAACATGGTAAAACCCCCGTCTCTACTAAAAGTGCAAAAATTAGCCAGGTGTGGCAGTGGGTTCCTGTAATCCCAGCTACCCAGGAGGCTGAGGGAGGAGAATTGCCTGAACCCGAGAGATGGAGGTTGCAGTGAGCCGAGATTGTGCCACTGCACTCCAGCCTGGGTGACAAGAGTGAGACTCTGTCCCAAAAAACAAACACACACACACACACACACACACACACACACAGTTAAGAAACAATAGATGCTGGCAAGGCTGTGGAGAAATAAGAATGCTTTTATACTCTTGGTGGGAATGTAAATTAGTTCAACCATTGTCGAAGACAGTGTGGCAATTCCTCAAGGATCTAGAACCAGAAATACCATTTGACCTAGCAGTCCTATTACTGGGCGTATACTCAAAGGAATATAAATCATTACATTATAAAGACACATGCACACATGTTTAGTGCATCACTACTTACAATAGCAAAGCCATGGAACCAACCCAAATGCCCATCAATGATAGACTGGATAAAGAAAATGTGGTACATCTACAACATGGAATACTATATAGCCATAAAAAAGGATTCATGTCTGTTGCAGAGACATGGATAGAGCTGGAAACCATCATCCTCAGCAAACTAACACGGGAACAGAAAACCAAACACCACATGTTCCCACTAAATGGGAGTTGAACAATGAGAACACATGGACACAGGGATGGGAACATCACACATCTGGGCCTGTCAGGGGGTGGTGGGGTAAGAGGTGAGGGGAAGGAGAGCACTAGGACAAATACCTAATGCATGTGGGGCTTAAAATCTAGATGACGGGTTGATAGGTGCAGCAAACCACCATGGCACATGTATACCTATATAACAAGCCTGCATGTTCTGCATATATATCCCGGAACTTAAAGTTTAAAAAAAAAAAAAAAAAACAGGAGGGATTCTCATCTTAATCTCTTCACTATATGATGCCTGCTTCTCAGGGTTCTATCTAGGTATATTGGTATATTCTTAGCCATCAGAATCACAGAAAAAGGAAGGGGTTTTTTCTGACCCCATTTGAGATGTGGGGTCCATCAATAGTTTAGCCAGTGGTCTCAAGGGAGTTTCTCCTGTGTACCGGGGGAGTCACCAAGTGACCTCTGCCCAATGGAATATTAATTCTTGGATATCTACTTGGAATTACTTGGAGTAGTAATTCTTGGAGTAGTAGTTCTTGAATATCCACCTCAGGAGGAAAAATACAATTTCATTGGCAAATGGGTTATTTTCCTACTTCCAACTTTTTATAGAAATATTTCAGGCAAAAATGTAACATATTTGTAGGATGGGAGAGAAGTAGCAATGTCTCATTTTTCCCTTTATACCTTTTACCCTAATGTAGAATAAAACATTTATTTTAGAGCATTTAAGATTCGTTTTAAGCAGAATATCCTCTACAGTTAATCAATAGATAAAGACTCTTTAGAAGTCTTTGCCTGGAAGTGCTGAAACTTCTATTTAAAGAATGAGCTGTGTACGTGAGCCAAGAATGCTTTTTTGGTTTGGCAGTCTTTATCTAATCTTTGGGAGAGGTTAAAAGCACAGATATACAATGTGGAAATTTTGAAACTTCCCCTTAATGTAATCATCATTGTATGAAGAAGACCAGAAAGAAGAAAGCAATCTATCCTATATTTTTTAAAGCAGCAAAATAAATTCAAGAGCTTGTTAAAATTCATTATATTTATCTACTTTTTAATTGTGGCTTTGACATACTATATGTTTTTTTTTTTTAATCTAGTGTTTAAAGAAATCCTGTATATTGATTTATAATGGCAACAAAAGTCACTTTCAGATTTTCAGGGACTGATTAATCTCTCTGAGATCCTTTGTTTTTCTCCCTCTCTGTTCTTTGATCATTTATGTCAGCACCTCCTCTGGAGGTAGAGACAAGAAGATAAGGTGGATGATGGCAAAATCATAATCATTTCGTTTCCGTTAGAATGGTTGAAGAAAAGTCAGCTTGGAACAACAAAGTGAACTTATTTGAAAATATTTAGCAATACCATTATTAATGGATTCGCTTTAGCCCTAGAATCCTTGGTCCTATTACTAGAGAGGATTACAGAAAGGTTGCAGTCACTACAGAGAAGTTCTTTATTATTTACATCACTCACAGTGCTCTTCAAGTGTTCCATTGAACAGAGGAAGCCAGCCCTGGATGTGTGGGCATGCCAATTTAGGCATTCATAATGGCTCAAACAAACAAACAAAAACATCCCCTGACTCCCCTACCCTCAAACCAAAAACAAACAAGACAAACTCTAGCGTAATTGACAATATCTGATATATCTGTTGATCTCAAGGATAGTGAATAGTTCACAAGCAATGACAAGGAAAGAATATAGGTTGGACTCTTGTGGGTTTTCCCTAAGACAGTTGGTATATTTTGAACATACTAAAATGTGAGAAAACCATCCTACTTTTGGTAAGTTTGCTTTGAAATTATAGTGATGCAGTTTTTCTAATGGCAGCTTATACTTAGGTATCTCACAGTTAAGGTAAACACCAGATTTTTCACTAAAAATAGAATCTGTATTCAACTTTGTAGATAGAAGTACCACTTTGAGTTAGTAGGGCTTAGCAGGGCTGTGTTCTGTTGGCAAACTTAAGATGAAAATTATGTGGATGTTTTTGAACAGGAGTTTGAGACTCACTTTTTCTTCATTTCTTAACAATTTGTTCACTCTTCACCAAATGTTCACTGAGTGCCTCCTATGTGAAGAATGGAAGGGTAAAATTGGGTTGAAAACAAATGTGTTCCAGATGCTATATCAAATCCAGTATTTATATTAGCAAATAAGCCATGATGCCCTCCTTTTTAAATTTTAAAAATTCTATTTTTTGCATATTTGCCTTTTTTCCTAGTCAAGACTTGCAAGAAGCAAGTCTAACCTGCTAAATTCCCCAGGACCTATGACAGTATCTGAAATATTCTGGTTACTTAAGAGATATTTGTGGAATGAATGAATGAATGAAAACCAGTAATGACAATATAGTGTGATACATGAATAGGAGTTTGCACAAAGTCCTTTGGAGTCCCATAAGAAGCAAGAACAAATTGGAATGAGAGGCAAACTGGTCACAGACATATAAATTGAGACTTAAAAGGAGGAATAGACATTTTCCAAGAAGTGGAAGGAGGTAGACCAGGAAGGCCTTTTCAGGGATAATACAGAAAAGTGAAGGCCAGCAGGAGTGAGGCATATGGGGGGAAGGAAGTGGACTATGGGTACTTCGTTCAACAGTGTTAGCCTCTCTTCAGAAGCTAACAGCCTTATTCTTGTGTGGGGAGTGCCAGAAGAAAAGGTAAGTGTTAGTTGCATATAATTTACATCTCCACTGCAATAGAAACCAAGAGGTTTTTTTTTTTTGGGGTTGGGGGGGGAATAGGTAAGTAGACTCTCAAAATCACCTTATACATTTTTCTTTGAAAGTGATCAGTTTTAAGTCACTGTAAGTAATTTTCAAACATATAAGCTGATTTTGGAAGCAATGCTGGTTCTTTCAGAAGAGTTATTTCAGTAAGCCTTCCTAGTTCATAAAACTGATTTTGTTAGTTTCCAAAGCTACTCTGGGTTGAAAATACAACTGACCTTCAATCTAAAAGGAGTTCTTAGCTGTTGTAGACACTGTCTTATTTTCATTGGATTGTTTGAATACACAAATAACACAATTGATAATAGTGCAACAATCATGCAGTTTGATCCCTATTTCTTGTCTTCTACAAATGCTAAAAACCCCCACAAACCACAAACTGCTCACTAACAAAAAAATAAGTGGAAAAATGTCCAATTAGTTCATGATGCAGGTGTGAAGAAGAAGAGCTGGCTATTTCTGTCTTCTCATGTCAGAAAACAGCTGAACTTTGACCTTAGAAGATGAGTAATAACGTGTTTGAAGCAGTCTGATTGAAGGAAGGCATCCAAAAAAGCCTAGGGTTATTGGAAACAGCAAGTAAAATAATAACAAATGTGTTGTCATAACAAAACAAGCGGGAGGCTTCCCAAGGTAGAGGAAAGATGATTCTTTTATAGAATGCAAAAGCTGAAAGAAGGGGCTGGAACTCGTGGATTGAAGGCATGAGCTAAGACCTTTTACATATATTAGTTATTTTAATTCTCTGGAAAGTAGATATGATCCTTCCCATTTTATGAATAAGGACACTAAGGTTTTGATGTCTTGTAATTTTGGTGTGGTGGTCTCTAGTCTATGCATGGAAATATTCTAGGCATGTGTACTGCTGTTACTTCCTCAGGTATCCACAACAGATGTCATGCAATGCACAGCCTAGCTGTTAGGCCTGGGCTAATCACTCCTCTCATTTTACAGATTAAGGAAAGGGAGATGTGAAGAGTAAGTGCTTGTTCCAAATCACACAGGGAGTTAATGACACCAGCTAAGGTTGGGAACCCTTGTCTGGCACTGCACCTACTTTCTACCCCTTCTGTATACTGCATCGTATACAGAAAAGAGACTTAGGCTTAATGTATTTTAATGGGGGCGTTAAAAATATATTTTTGCAACTCCCTGCCATGATTATATAAGTCACAAAGTTATCAATTTGACAAAAGCAAGATAGAGAAGGAATGTGGATAGCTGAGTGGCACTTAGGGTTTATTTAACCAGCGAGGTTTATTTAACCAGTGAAGTGCAGTATTGAAAGGCAGAGTGGTAAAGAGGTTTTGCACAGGAAGGAAGAGATTCAGTTCGCTTCTCCTTCAGTCACTTATTAAATAGAGAGCCTTGGGTCATAACAAGCCAAAGCTGTCACATACATGAAAGGGAACCAGTAGCATTGTGCCTACCTCAAGAAGTTGTTATGGAACCTCCCATCCTGGTTCGGCGAGGTGATTGTGTTTCTATTTTCCACAAAGAATGCCAAGAGTTGGAAAGTCAGGAATAAAGTTCCCAAAGATTTTGTGAATGGGAATCATTCATTTGTTTCTCCTAGGAGAGTTAAACAAAACAAAACAAAACAAACACAAACCTCTCAGGTGCCAGTGATTTTGGAAAGTACTGTTTGAAAAGCAGTACATTTTATGGCCCTGTTTGCAGAATTGTGAATTAGTAAGTGCTTGTAGCCTAAGACCAAAATATCCCAGTATGTGTAAAAGTTTTTAAAAACTATACATCTATCACTGTTTTCTAACGTTTCACGGTAATTTGCATTCACTGGGGAATTAAATGGATCTGTGATACACATTTATTCTGTCAGTAATGGCATGTTTTAAGGGGACTCAAAGTAATAATAATGGCAAGCCAACAAATCTTTGACAATTAGCATAGCAATGAATGTAAAAACGCAGGCGGAGGAAATGAAGGTATTTTTCAGAGGTCATTTCCAAGAACATTTTGTACATTTACATGATATATAGCCAAACTGGAAATTCCATGTAGTCTGTGCAAGTGACACTCATGTTAAAATCAACAAGAACAGTAGAAAACAATTTGAAAAATGACTTAAAAATGCAGTTATTGGGAAAAGAAAGCCAATGAAACAATTGCTGAATAAAAACAAGCATGATTGTAGTTAATACTTTTGAGATTCCCCTAATAAGAATTATGTATAAGAATCTAGTGTGAATCTGTTTCTAAAAGATTTAGGTGTATGGCTTATTGCAGACTAATGCTTTTGTAGAAAAGGAAGAATCTATGTTTTCAAAGTGACCAAAGTTATGTCAAGTTGTACTTAAACCTTGAGGTAGAGACAAAAATGCAGGAAAAGGTACATATTCTTGTCATGATTTGCTAATTAACTCATTAATTGTTCTGATAGTCTTGGGATTTCCATTTACCTGTAACTTAAAATTGTTTTCAACTTTAGTGTGTGTAGGAATAGCACAAAGGGCTAAACATGGGTATACCAGGACCCCATCACAATTTTGATTTGTTCAATTTGGGGGAAGGCTTTGAAATCTGCATTTTAACAAACCTTAGCTGAGATTCGGATTAGGTAAATTGTAGCCCACATCTGGAGAAAGAAACACTGCAGTAGACCAATTCCTAAGGGTGAACTCTGAATTTATACCTTTATTTTGGAGTGGCTGGATGGAAATAACATATGCTCTCATATATGGCTTTTTTTTTTTTTGAGGTGGAGTCTGGCTCTGTCGCTCAGGCTGGAGTGCAGTAGTGCATTCTTGGCTCACTGCAACCTCTGCCTCCCGAGTTCAAGTGATTCTTTTGTCTCAGCCTCCCAAGTAACTGGGATTACAGGCACGTGCCACCACGCCCGGCTAATTTTTTTGTATTTTTAGGATTAACATGAACTCTTACCATATTCCTGTGTCTGGCAGCACAGAGGAAGGATAGAAAAACAGTTCCTGTTGCTGGGAAAATCCCCATTTCCCTTATTTAAAATGAGAGTTGGACTAAATGCTGTCTACATTCTCCTATAATTCTAATATTTTAAATATGTATCTGATGGCTGGCAAATATTTCTTGAAAACTGTGACTCATGTATTGGCTAGTGTGGAGGATGGAATGAGCCTGGAAAAAATAGAAGGGAGCCTTCAGGCCATAAAATCAGTTAAAAAGTTTCATAAGACTCCCCTCCCTGCCCTCACTCTTCAGCCACAAGGTAGAGAGCCTCGAATGGCAATTATATAAGAACTCTATTTCAAATGAAAAAGATTTTATCTTGTTAACTTTGAAAAACTTTTTAAGGAGCCGTCTACATATTATCAGTCATTAGATGTATTTGTTGCCAAGCTGCCATCTCTGTGTTGATGGCTGATTAGTATACCTAGAAACCATGCTTAGAATAAATTTTAATAATTCTGTAACCAACAACATAAATACAACCAACATCATTTGTGCTACCAATAATTTAATTCAGAAGGTTCCCATTTGACTCTCTGTTAGGTAATAAGCTAATTTCTTTGCTTGGTGCTGTTGTAATCATTTTTTGTTTTTTGTTTAACATATGAGGCAGGGACTGTGACATTAAGTCACATAAAACAATAATGGGCTGTTGAATACTGAAAACTCTATTGGAGGAGTCATGCCTTACTTTATTTTACATGATCTAAGTGGATTAAAAATAACCTGTTGATTGAGAGTTGATTCGAGTCACAAACATGTACTTTAATATTTTTTTTAAAAAGTGTATTGCTCAGTAAAAGACATTTGCAAATAGTTGTAGCAAAGACTGAATATAAGATCGAGTTTCCTAATTCATGCACTTTCTCACTCAATTGTGTACTACACTCTCGGCACTAGACAGAGAAATGAGGGAAAATGCCAATTGAAGTTTCTGTTCTCATGGGGTTTCATACTAAGGGATTAGAAAGACAAACAAATAAGGAAATAAATATGTAATATAGCAAATGCTAAGTAGAAAATAAAATAGGGTAGGGGACAAAAGGTGGAGAGAATTTTACACTGATTTGTCAAAGAAGCCATTCTAATGAGGTGACAATTGTACAGAGACCTGATAAAGAATGAGCTATAAAAATATTAGGGAAAGCGAGTTCCAGGCAGTGGCAACAGCAACCAAAATATCTGAAATATTCTAAAAAGTACAGTATGAATTTGAAGAACTTAGAACCTGGGCTTTTTGAAAAATTTTGGAGGATCTCCTATAGCCTAAGTTCTCCTTTTTCTGTTAAGCCTCTTTGACCACTCAAATGCTACGGACCTCCTGTTCCCATGAACTTATACAGAATTTTAGCTTGTAATTTAACACAACTAAATGCTATTTTTGTCTTGTTTTGAGGGGTGGTGTGGGGTTAGTCTAATTTTCTTAGTTGCATTGCAAATTTATGAACAAAGAACATAGTCTGTGCTATTTCTGACACCAAAGCTTCTAGCCTCTGTGTCCGGTGTTGAACATATGTTAGATCCTTAATAAAGGTTATTTGATTACCCAAACACTGTATATGCAAAATTATGTGCAATGGAAAGTTTCTTAATGGGAAATGTTTCCTCGTCAAGATCCTACAGGTGTGGTATGGAAATGCTGTTAGGATCAAATATTTTTATTTGCAACTGAAGGCACTCACCCCTTAGATATACAAAAGCCTACTAAAAAGGAGAAAAATATAACAAATGAGGAGATATATTAAAAGACTTTATTCACAATAGAGAAATTTTACAAATATAATTTTTAAAAATTATGTGTCAATCTATTGTTTCCCATAACATTGGAGATTTATATATAAACTTGAAAATGACAGAATGGATTTATGTAAAAATCAAAAACAATCAATGTACACAATGTGTAGCTCATATGAAAACCTCATGACAAGTCATTGAGTTCTGTAAACTGCCATACAACTTACATGTGTAATATTAATTGCACAAAGTATATCAAGACATATTGAAGAAACACAAAATTAAGTGCTATTTTAACTGTTCATCTTTCAGTATGTGAATACATATATAAATTTTACTGCACAGTTTTGCTGAAAATAAGTTTCAACAATAAGACGTCAGTTGTTAAAATTAACCCCAAATATAACTTTAATTAAATTACATCACTACAATATTAATCTCTTATCTTGTTTACATTTTTGGTGTTTTGGGACTTTTGTTAAAAAAAATCCAAGTTCTAGAATTGCAAAAACTTCATTGTTGCCACTGAGAGCAACATATAGTACAGCTTCTTGTCTATTCACATCAGGACACCAAGGTACCTTACAGTGCAGTGTGTACATACAACCTGATTTTAATACTCTATCTGCTGTAGAAATACTTATCGGCTTTCAAATCAAATTGAAACGAAAATGAGTTAATTTAAATGGCAAGTTCAAGGGCATTTATACAAACATTATAATCTTATACCTATGGCCCAATTTTGGCAATAATTTTTAATATTTTGCCTTAAAGTCCTGGGAACAAAGGGCTCTTGCTATCCATTCATTTCATTAGGTGAACTGAAGATATGAGTGGGAGAAGTTATTCTGGATCACAGAGACACATTAGCATGGAAATAATGATGTACGGAAGAGTCTTTTTCATTTACTAATTTTACTATTTATTCTTTGACATACACCAATGTAGATATTGAAAAAGAGAAAGCAGGTCATAAAGATGGTCCTGTCCGATAAAGGAAATCTTTTAAAACACTTTCAAAAGCTAAAATAACTAAAACGATTAAGCCTATTGATTGATAGCTAAGAAAATAATTGTCTTCAATAATATTAGGTGGAACCATATGAAACTGCTGACAGTTTTTAAACTACAAATGCAGCAATCATATGCTTCAGCCTAATCCATGGGGTTGTACTGATCTTTCTGACCATTCTCAGCTGAAAATTCACATGGTCAAAGTCTTTGCACTTCAGTATATGCAACGTATTAGCCCTTTCATGGAAGTGTATCTACATAAATATATATGTATATATGGTGAGCCAATGTAAGCAAACACAAGGTATCACCAAATCTATTCTCGAGAAAACCATGCCTATTTCAAATTTAATGTTTATAAAATCATATATTGATTTTGATCTACTCCAGGACTGTGGCGGATGGGGAGTGGCCATTTCTTTATATTTCTTCTAAGTTGTGATCTCTATGTTGACGATACCCATACTAAATATGCTATATTCTTATTTGGCCTAAAATTTATTAGATTTTCCTTGATTCATCATGAATAAGTAAAATTGGCAAAGCTTCTTTCAGAGTCAAATCCTGCTTTCACAAACTGAAAGGAAATAATTTACTACATTTGAGATAGAGCCTTTTTCAAATCTGAGAAATCTGAACCAAATAGAATGCTTTATTTTCCCAAGAAAAAAAATCAAGATGAAATACAAACAAATGAACTAAAAGCCATATGAAATACCCTCTCTTTAGACAGACCCAATTTCTTCATATATTCAAGTTAAACCCAAAAGCTAGTCCATTAAGTTGTACTGTTTTCTTTAGATAAATGTAATTCAGTGATAGCAGAGCTCTGCAAAATTTGAGAGCTCACCTCTCTGTGTAGTAGGGAATGGAAGAAATTAACCAGTATACAATCCAGAAATGACACAGGGCATTTAAAGTAAAATTAAAGGACACATTTACAAAATAGAAAACACTAATATAATTAACCAACAAAAATATACTGCGGTTCCAATGAAATGAGTTCAAAATGAGACGATCCTTTTGGAATGACTTTCTAATTTGAATTACGATGTGAGTGAAGTATTTTAGAAGACATTCTATCAAATAATGATAGACCTGCATAAGGAGGCTGTCACAGTTAGAAGATCTGTCTCTGGTGGACAGACAAACCAGATTAACATGAAATTGAAAAGGAAAAAGCTTTTTTATACTTATTATTATGGCTTTTTGCAACATGGCAAAACATTACAGCTTAAAGCAGACATCATCTCCTCTTAGAGGAGGAAAAAGTTTTGCAGTCAAATCAAATTATAATTAAGAGGTCATCGCTATACCATTCTATTCAGTTTAATAAAAATGATATTACACCTTCATGAACTCCAGAGATAATATGTTACTTAAAAAGATGATAAACAAAAAACTGGTGGATACACTGGCTGAATTAATAAAGGATATGATAAGGAATTTAGGTCCACCTATACCTATGATAATAAACATAAAAGACTGCAAAACAATTTAAGAACTTAATCACAGACCTACTAATCAAAGTTCATCATGTGCCTGATTACCAGAAAAGGAATTATTAAGGTATGCAGTGAAGGGAATGGAGCAGAATAAAATATAAAATGTCTTTTTATTCCTCTCTGATTTCAACTTCTTTTTTATCTTTAGGGAGGATAGGGAGAAGATGTGCCTCGCTATTGAAGATCCAATGCTCCAGTGGAAGAAGATCGTCGTCAGAAAATATTAGGTACAAATATCTGGTGAGAGAAACATAAGTATATGAGGCCCAAGAGACTAGGCAGGCAGTGAAACCACAAACACAGCAAAAACCACATCAATGTCTCCATTCATCTTACCGAGAAACATGGACAAGAGTCAAATATATCAAAACCCTGAGGGGTTTTACTCATTAACATGGGGTAAAGAAGCTACTCAACGCTTTGGTGTTAGCAGTACCAAGTCACTGAACCTAGTTGAGAATACGCCTGCAATTATAGCCATGCCTGATATTACTTGAATGTGTTCATGATAAAGACATCTACAAAGATCTGTCCAGGTACCCTAGCCACATGGTTTTAGAATAATTTTCACCTACTTCAATGTCTCTGCCAGGAAGAAACTCTGCTGCACATCATCATAACTCTCATGAAGAAGGTAAACATCCCTTAGGCCTGAATAGCCTCCATTCACTCTGCAATGGTTTTCCAAGGCCTAAATTACAAAGAGGGGGGAAAAAAATAGTCACATTTCAGTAAACTGATTGTCACTAATTTTATTATTAGATTGTCAAGTTCAGATACAACTTTTTATTTTTTATTTTTTTGAGACAGGGCCTCACTCTGTTGCCTGGGTGGAGTACAGTGGCACCATCATGGCTCACTGCAGCCTCTACCTCTTGGGCTCAGGTGAGTCTCCTGCCTCAGCCTCCCAAGTAGGTGGGACCACAGGCATTCGCCACCATGCCTGGCTAATTTTTTGTATTTTTTGTAGAGACAGGGTTTTGCCATGTTGCCCATGCTTGTCTCAAACTCCTGGGCTGAAGCGATCTGCTTGCCTCGGCCTCCCAAAGAGTTGAGATTACAGGCATGAGCCACTGTGCCCAGCCAAAATTTATTTTTTACAAATTGGATTCAACTTAAATGAAAGTTTGCTATAGAGTTTTAGGTAGAAAAAAAAAAAAAAAAAAAAAACCATAAACTAAATGTAAATTAAAAATGAAGTTACAGAACATATGGACCACATATCTTACCTAATTTGAAACACTTCTGCCTTTAGTTTTGGAAAAATTTTTCACTGATTTTTACCAGTTCCCCCTATGGTCTAGAGCAGGGTTTAGCAAAGTATGGACTATAGGCTAAATCCAGTCCACTATTTATTTTTGTAAATAAACTTTTATTAAACCACAGCCGTGTTGTTTAAATATTGTCTGTGGCTGTTTTTGTACTACAATGACAGAGCTAAGTAGATGCAAAAGAGACTGGCTGACTGTCCACCAGGCCTGATATTGTCTGGCCCTTAACAGAAAGAGTTTGCTGACCCCTAGTTTGGAGAGATTGCTAATGTCAACTGGGATCATAAACCACTGGTTGAGAAACTGTACTGGAACAAAATCAGCTGCTACTATAATCAGAATATCTGAGTTTGAAAATTGATTGTAGGGTACTAATCAGTGATATTGGTAACAGCTAAAAGAATAAAATGAAAGACAGTGAGAGACATGTGACTGGGATCTATTCCTAAAATACATTTTTTTTTTTTTTTTTTTTTAGTCTAGTATGGAAGAAGATGGGATGACTCCACTGACAACTCTCTAGAGAGAAATGATCCTACATTTCTGTAGTCGTCTGAATTTAATGAATATTTGGAAAACAGATGGTTTGGGCAGTGTGAGGATGAACATTTAGGTAACAACCTAAACCAACCTGCCTTCCACTTTGTTGGTTACCACTAAGATGGCTGCTGTTTGTGTTTTCTTTTCCCCTTCCAGAGCCCACTTTCTTTCTTTTGTTTGTTTCTATTTTTCTTTAACCTTTTTCCAGCTTTACCGATGTATGACAAATACAAATAGTATATACTGGAAGGTGTACAGTGTGATGTTTTGATATACACTTCTGTGGATATACACCTTCTTCTGTGGTGGATATACATCATCTTCGGATGTGGATATACGTGATCTTCTGTGGATATACACCAAGAATTAGGATTGCTGGATCATATGGTAGCTCTATTTTTAATTTTTTGAGAAACCTCCATACCGTTTTCCATAATGGCTATATCAATTTTCATTGCCACCAACAGTGTACAAAGGATCCCTTTATTCTGCATCCTAAGACTGATTATCTCTTGAATTTTTTTTTTTTTTGAGACAGAGTCTCGCTCTGTCACACAGGCTGGAGTGCGGTGGCGTGATCTCAGCTCATTGCAAGCTCCGCCTCCCGGGTTCACGCCATTCTCTTGCCTCAGCTGCCCGAGTAGCTGGGACTACAGGTGCCCACCACCACGCCTGGCTAATTTTTTGTATTTTTTTTAGTAGAGATGGGGTTTCACCATCATACCCAGGATGGCCTTGATCCCCTAACCTCCTGATCTGCCCGCCTCAGCCTCCCAAAGTGCTGGGATTACAAGCGTGAGCCACCACGCCTGGCCTTGAATTTTTGATAATAGCCATTTAAAAAGGTATGAGGTGATATCTCACTGTGGTTCTAATTTGCATTTCCCTGATGATTTGTGAGGTTGAGCATCTTTTCACTACTGGCCATCTGTATATCTTCTTTGGAAAAATGTCTCTTCAGGTCCTTTGCCTATTTTGAAATCTGGTTGTTTTTCTGCTACTGAATTGTAAGTTCCTTATATATTTTGGATATTAACCCCTTATCAGACACATGGTTTGCACACATTTTTGTTGCGTTTTGTTTAGTTGATTGTTTACTTTGCTGTAAGGAAACTTTTTAGTTTGATGTAGTTTCATGTGTTTATGTTTGCTTTTGTTGCCTGTGTTTTTGGGTCAAATCCAAAAAATCATTGCCAAGCTCAATGTCAAGGAGCTTTTCCCCCATTGTTTTCTCCTGGGAGTTTTATGGTTTCAGGTCTTACATTTAAGTCTTTAATTCATTTTGAGTTGGTTTTTTTGTGCTGTTTATATTTTGAAATTACATTTGCTGCTCTGCTAGTTACCAGGCATATTCATCTCTAGGAAAGTTATTTTCTACTCATCACATCCTACTAATCCTGTTAATTATATGGTCAAATAAAAATTTCCATTGTACAAAAATTGCCATCTGCAATCTGGTTCTAATTTATTGACTGACTGTAAACAAAAATAATAAAAGTTTAAGACTAAAACCCTAATATATTTTATAGTGAAATAAAGAAAATATAAACAAGATATACTTACTCTTAGTTTCTCACGTCATTTTTCACTTATTTTTTAGTTTTCCCCTGTGGATAATTCTGTCCCTCTTTTTTTTTTTTTTACATGTATAATTGTACCCCATTTTTCTCCCATTTAATCCAACTACCAAGAAGATGGAAAGCATAGACCTTGCCTTATTAGTTGAGAAAAATCTTCTCTGGCTAGAAAGGATTTTGGAGGAAAATAAGGCTCTAAGAACGCAGAGCCCAGAAAAGAGGCGAGGGAAAGTAAATACCAGCCATGGATTCTCATAAGCAGAGATGTTGCACTGAGAGCTCAGCTCCCATCTGCAGATACTGATAATGAGGTTATTGATTTTTCACATCAGGGCTGGAGGACAGAAGGGAGAGAGCAGAGACTATGAGGAGAAGCATTAAATTACCTGGTTAAAGAAAATCTGACCAGCAGGCCACGTGAATACAGAAAATAAAGAAAATGCCTCATGATTTTGTAATTTTAAAAAGCCCCCAAGAAACTAAGACTGATCAACTTAAAAACAGATGCTGTGATTAAATTCTAAGTTCCAGACAGTGCTCCAAATGGAGGATGAGCGTGAAGAAAGAAACTTTCAAGTCCTATTATTTTTTCTTTCCTCTTTTTTTTTTTTTGACAAAAAGTCAAATACCAGATACGCAGAGTAAGCCAAAAATTATTGGTTAAAAAAAGGAAAAAATCAGAATTTAGAAAAAATGGGCAAGCTTTTTATGGGAAACCCCATTTCCAGATATTTCTTTAAACAGATTTTAATCCCAAAACCTCTTCTTAGTTGTTCCCTTGAGGTTTTTTGGTGATGAGCTAATGAGAGGCCCAGCCATGATAAACAGCCACTCCTCCTCCCCATGGAAACTGCTCTAAGCTCCTTCTTTTGTTAGAGGAGTTGCTTTTGGGGTGGACAATGCCTAATCACCTCTCTTTCTAGTTCACCCTCTCATTCTTGTTCCCCACAAGTCCTCCTGGGGTAAGCTATACTATTCAAGAACACGGCCAAAAATTTTGAGTCGTGGGCCAAGTTCCAGCTTGAGACCCCCCTTATCAGTGGCTCCAGAGGCTCCATGTCCCAGGTAGCATCTTCCTTTTCAACATGGGGTTGTACGTGAGAATAAAACAAAATGAAGAAACGCTTAGACAATAACAAGGGCTTCAGAGGTTTAGAGAGGCCCAGCCACTTTCAGTTTTTGGTAAATTAAAAAAAAAATTTTTTTTTTTTTTTAAAGGAAAAGCACTAAAGAACCACCCCTCTCCCCTTATGCAAAAGTCTAGATTTTAAGACTTTAGGAACGTGAAGCTGGGGACAAATAGCTTTCTTGGGCCCTTACAACAGCCCTGATTCTATCAGCATCTCAACAATGGAAGCTGCCACGTGTTTGTATGGCTAAGTCTAACCAGATCATCATTGTACTACAATCTGTTCTTGGGACTCTCAGCCTCTAGACATAGGGACCACCTTGGTTTTGAGTAAATGCTTCTATTATTAGTGATCCTATGTGACTGGGATGTGCTAATAGCAGAGAACAGGATATGAGAATGTTTATAGTGACTGGAGCTCTAAACAATGGATGAAGGGTAGGTAAGAAATTACCAAGCATCATGAGTTAAATCCTAAGTCAGAGGACAGAAGAGTATTCTCTTGCCTACCAGATATATAAATGGCTGATCCATGGAGTAAGGCTGTCTGCTTGAGTGTCGTCTGAACTCAAGCATAGAACACAGAGAATCAGGCACCTTGAACAAATCAGAGGGTGTGGAAACAGGATGAAGCCTGAAGAGGCAGGAGTAGGAAGGAGGAATATAAGTCACTTTCTGAGTTGAAATGTCTGAGTGGAAAAGGTTAGGTTTAGAAGAACAAAGAAAAATGTCTCTGCAAAAAAACAAAATCGAAAAACCTGAAACTACTAAAAAAACCCCTAAAGCCAAAAAAAATCCCAAATCCCCATGTAAGGCTTTACCCTTTACCACAGATCAGCTGAGACATTATATAATCTATGTGAATATATACATACAATATTCTGATAAAGCTCATGCTGTAGGTTATCAGATTTATGGAAGGAATTTGTCAGTTTCTCATGTTTTTTTGTTTTTTTTTAATTTTCGAGAGAGTCTCGCTCTGTTGCTCAGGCTGGCGTGCAGTGGTGTGATCTTAGCTCAAAATAACCTTGAACTCCTGGGCTCAAGTGATCCTCCCTCCTCAGCCTCCTGAGTAGCTAGGGACTATAGGAGTGTGCCAGCATGATGGGCTAATTTCTAAATTTTGTAAAGACAGGGTGATGACTTGTTGCCCAGGCTGATCTCAAACTCCTATCCTCGAGCCATCCTCCCACCTCGGCCTCCCAACATGCTGGGATTACAGGCTTGAGCCACCACGCCTGGCCTTCATGACATTTTTGAGAAAAAGCAAAAGAAATTATTAGTTAAATATTATTTCTGTCAGGCAGACTCACAAGTGCTTGAACACCTGTGATTAATGGAGTGCTGTTAACCCACAAAAGAACTCTCTAGTATTGTACTGCTGGATTATATACCCTTTCACATCTTATTTGACATTATTATTAGAAATTTAAGACACAGAAAGCAGGTTTCTCAAGTGTATCAGTGAAAGAAGGCTGGGAAGGGAGTGCTTTGTTAGAAGATAGGAAGACGGCTTACAAATACTTTATAAACTGAAAGTATGGGTGAAAAAGTACATTGCAAAGGAGATGTGACTCAGCGGTAGCAAATGGAGAAGCTAACACTGACCATACTTTCAATATAAGCCAGTTTTTTTTTTTTTATTTTTTTGGAGACGGAGTCTCGCTCTGTCCCCCAGGTTGGAGTGCAGCGGTGCGATCTCGGCTCATTGCAACCTCCGCCTCCTGGGTTCATGCCATTCTCCTGCCTCAGCCTCCCGAGTAGCTGAGACTACAGGTGCCCGCCACCATGCCCAGTTAATTGTTTTTTTTTGTATTTTTAGTAGAGACGGGGTTTCACCGTGTTAGCCAGGGTGGTCTCGATCTCCTGACCTCATGATCCGCCCACTTCGGCCTCCCAGTTTTTTTTTTTTTTTTTTTAATATAAATCTACTAAAAGAACAAGTTGGACTATAAGCTGTGAAAAAATCACACTGTGAAGAGAGGAAGAAAGGTTTTCGAGACACACTGGAAACTAGGTCAGGAGAAGAAAATCAAGGGAAATGATGGATGAGGAAAGGAAGAGATGGCAGAACGTGCTGTCTTCAGATAATTGAGGAGCTGAAATGTAGGAGGGAGATTTTTTCCCTCTCCAGAGCACAGAACACTGTAAACTGTGGCTTCAAAATAAGTAACTTTCTAACACCTTCAATATTACCAATTGGAATGAGTTACTTTATTAGGTGATACATTCCCCTTTGCTGGAAAGTCCTTGGGTTGATGAGGAGCAGCTATCTTGCAAAGATCTGGAGGGAAGTCTTGTCTTTAAGTGGAGAGCTGGATGAGGTGATTTTTAAGACCCCCTATGTTTCAGTTTGGGTTCCCTTAAAAATAAAGCATGAGACAAGGGTTGGACGCAGGATGCAAGAAGTCTATCAGGGAGGTGACATCAGGAAGTGGGCAAGTGGGAAGAGCAAAACAGGGACAGAAGAGCCAATGAATCATATGAAGTTACAACTGTGTGCAACTAGGCTCACTCCTGCTAGAAACCCTCTGAAGAACCATGTAGCATGCATTCCAGAATGATTCTTGAAGAAAAGAAGACTGGGATAGTCTTCTATCCCAGTCTGATGGATAACTGGAATAGTTATTCATCAACTCCAAAACCTCCTTGGTTGACAGCCATTAACTCCCCAGCACTTCCCAGACCACAGCCAGCTGGCTAGGGAAAAGCTCTTCCACCTTCTTTTCCTGACATGGTTTCCAGCTGTGGTTTCAAGTATGCATCAGAACAGCCAAGTGCTGGAGGTGCCGGAGGTGGGAGCTGCCAGCACATGCAGGGCTGCTGCTAAAACACAGGAGGCCACGAGGGCGGGCGTAACACCAGGGGAAAAGCATGCGGCCATGCCTTCAAAGTCCCAGTTTTTCTGGTTTAAAAAATGCAAGATCCTACAGCACTCCTGGCTCACCACTATAGCCCAGGTTCTAGCAGAGGTTACTGGGGGGGTCCCCAAAATTGAGACCTCAGTGTTGTGACACAGGGAAACAATTTCACGTCATATATTATGTTAAAGAGTTGACAAGAAATAAAAACCACAACACATAAACCAACCTTATGATCCCATAAACAACCAACCCCCTGAAGAACACAGCAAACCAAAGCATCCTGTCTACCTGGCAATACGAATTTGCTTACTTCCCATTTTTGATCCCTTCTTGGCCATACATTTTGCACATTCTAACATCTATAAAATGGATGTCATAATTTAATTGGCAGTGTTATTTTTCTTAGTGGTATATAAAATAATGATGCTTCTTACTAATTATGGTGTTTTAGATTTGATGGAATACATTATTCCTGATATTCTCAACTTAAACTGATATTGAGTTCATTTGTTGGCCAACTGAAGACCAAAACAATTCCCTATCACCAAAGTTTAGAAAAGCTTCAATTTTAACATTTTTTTTCCAGAGGAAAAAAACAGAAATGTAAAGAAATTACAATGACTACTGATTAAATGTAATAAAACTGCCCCCTCAAAGAGGCCTAGCGAATTGCTGTTATTTAAAATGACTGATGATTAATGATAAGACACATACTAAATGAAGAAGATAATAAGCAAGATTCACCGATGGCTTCCTAAGATATTAGTTAAATTTTACCAAAGGCAATATTCATTTTAGATTTCCTGAGAGAAGTCATTCCTCATAGATGGTTTTTAAAGATAGCTAATTTTCTAACAAAGAGTGCTGGAGAATGAGAGTGTAATTAAAGCATTTGCTTGTTCTTATCCCCTGAATTCCCTCCCAGTCCTTGAGGGAATTCAGACAATCAGACAGACACTGTTAGATGCATATCCTGCAGGGTGCCTCCTTAGGCATTCGGCACACAAAGCATTCACTAGATTAGTTTAGGAAGGAGATATACCATCCTTGGCAGGAAGAGACCCAAGAGGTGACAGACAATTAAAACAACACACTGGGCAGATGGAAGGCTTACAGATATTCCAAGAAACCTGAGACTGGTGAAGGAATATCCTTATACAAAGTAATTCTTCTATAAGTGCTTTCTAAAAGTTAGATCTAAGTAGCTATTTACTCTAAGTAAAAGCATATACTAGCATTTTAAAGCCCAAAGACAGAAAAAAACATGAAATGGTTTATTGAAACAGACAGAGGTGAATATCCCCAAGCTGCCAACAACTCTTAGGTGGAATTAAGATATCATCATTTTTGTATTAAAGGGAACTTAATTTTAGACTATGCCTTTCTAGTTATCTCCTTCAATATCTAAGTCTATCAGTAGGTATATCTATATCAATGTTATACAAAGCAAAGCTGAAGCCAGGGATATAAAATGACTTCAATGAAAATACAGTCCTGGGTGGAAAAAATCCTGGTGGAAGCATGAAAAATTATAGGAAAGATGATAAGCCTGATTTATGGGTATCACTGAACATTTTTTACTATGACATTTATCTATAAGAAACATGCAAATTAAAACATCACCTCTACGGCTTCCCAGGCCCATTTCCTGTACTTTGGATCATGAGTCAGTCTCCACATATACATGTAAGTCTCCATAACTTCTGGCCGTAAGATGTAGTATTTTTCATTTTGTCTTGTGGCAATGGCTTCAACACCACCATCAAATCTGAAAGCTTCTGGTCCCAGTTTCATAACTAAAGGGCATGGAATGAATGAATAAGGGTTATTGTTCTGGACAGTGCTTACAGTCAATAACTTAAATGAAACTAGAAAGTACAGTCATCCCTCAGTATCTATGAGGGATTGGTTCCAGGACCCTCTGAGGATAACAAAATCCATGGATCCTTGAGTCCCTTATATAAAATGGCAAAGTATTTGCATACAACCTAGGTACATCCTCCCATATACTTTAAATCACCTCCAGTTTACTTATAATACTTAATACAGTGTAAATGTTATGTAACTAGGTGTTATACTGTATTGTTTAGAGAATAAAGATAAGAACAAAAACTCTATAAATGTTCAGTACAGACAGAATCATCCATTTTTTGGGAACATTTCTGATCTGCAGTTGTGGAATCCAGGAATATGAAGGTCTGACTGTACTTTAACAACACTGAAGAGAGATGTCAAAGCAGTCATTTTAAAAAAGAGTTATAAACATCATGTAATAGATAATATTCATATACTTAAAAAATTTAGTCATCGAAAAGAGTCCATTTTAGAAAATATTAACAATTTTTTTTCATTTAACCCCCATTTACTGAGCACCTACCAGGCAGATACAAGACACCATGAAATACCATTTGAGTTAGCCAGAAACTTAGTGGTTGACAATCCTAAGTAATTTTGCAACAAAAGGCCAGTTATTTACACTTTGTGTTTCAAATTCCTATTTTATAAGAAGGGAGCAGGATTCATGATCTATTTCATGGGGGATGTGGAGAAGATTAATAATGGTTAATAAAATGCTAAGTTTCTCTTTGCAGGGAGATAGAGACCCTTGCCCAATGTTATTGGCAAAAGCAGAAGTCAGTAAATTAGGCTGGCTTTAACTCTTCATGGCCTGGATTTTTGTTTCTTGGTAAACTAATGGTAGATATATTTAGGTAGAAAAGCATTGCCTTTTAAAATAAAAATATACATTCCTTTAAGACATTAATCACGATCATCAAGCTTCACAGGCAGAGTGGATAGTCTTTCGAGGGCAGTAATGACAAAACTGCATGAAATCAAAGCATGTGGGAATAGACTGTAAATGAAGAATAACACGTACTCACATGTTCGATTATATGATTCATGACAAGTACGGGCAATTTCAGCCCCGAGTTCAAGGTAGTGTTGGGCCATGCCTTCAGGAGCTGCATCAGCCCCAAGTGCGAACATGCCCCCCGCAAAGCAGGTCAGGTGGCCCATCTTGTGCTCCAGGAGGCCCCCTTTCCACTCTGCGATGTAAGTTAGTCCGCCGCTAGACTTGCGGATCAAATGAGTCTCGATGGCCTGTGAAAAACACTTATTTTTTAACATTTTGTAATCTCGTCTCAAATTCATACTAAAAATATGCCCAACATTAAAAAAAATAATAAAACACAACTCACAATCAGAGTTTGGTGTTACAAATCCATTCAACCTGAAATTACATGCTATTGCTTTCTGTATTCCTCCTCTAGTTTATGCCTTGTTTGGTTAGTCAGAATTAACACTGCTGCGCCAGCACATTTGGTTTTGCTTGGTTCTGTGACCAAACATTGTATTTCTTATATTCAAAAAACTTTCCCCTTCCCAAAGACAGGCCACTGTGCAGCAGTAATAGTTGGTCTGGTACATTTTCATTTCCACAAGTGGTGAAATAACATAAAGCCCAGGCCCTAAGGTGGATGAAGAACACAGCATATTTGTGCATGAGATCCAGGATGGTGGCAGAACTCTTCCTTTCACTTCTGTAGGCTTGAAGGGATAACAAAATAGAGTGGCAAAGAGGAGGTGTTCTGGGGCCAGAAGACTTGGCTTCAAATTCCAGCTCTGACACTATCTCTAATTTGTGGGAGTGAACAATTTGCTTACTATATCCCTAAATCTCAGCATCCTATTCCATAAATGGGAACAATAGGATCTCCTGATAGGACTCTGCCACATTTTGTTTATAAAGCAGTCACTAATGCAAGTTGCACTTGATAAAAGTCATTTATAATTATCATTTACATCTCCAATGTGGTGACACTTGAATCAAGTTTCTCTCTAATACTTCCATTAAAAAGCACACTATTATATAATGAATAAATATACATATT
The DNA here is from genome assembly GCF_009828535.3 of Hylobates moloch. Lineage (NCBI taxonomy): Eukaryota > Metazoa > Chordata > Mammalia > Primates > Hylobatidae > Hylobates > Hylobates moloch. Next base: position 136,950,652 of record NW_026652277.1, read on the forward strand.
TTAAAAATCAGAATAAAAATCTTTAAATTTGGGAGAAATGATAATGTTTACAAAAATGATTTATAAAACATCTTTTATTTCTATCCCAGGTCTGTTGCTATTCTCTTAAACTAGACAGGTAAGTAAAATATGCCTTATATTTTAAAAAGCAAAAATAAAGTGTGTTTGGCATTGCTAATCTCCAATTACTCTAACAGAAAATGCTCACCCTGCTGCCCCACAATTACTTCATGGAAGGAGAAAGGACATGACTGTGTCTATACCTGTACACTGCTATCAAGAGACAGGGATTTATTAGGAAGCACATTTGGGAATAATAGACACAGAAAAAAACTTTTGATAAAGAAGAATGAAGGAAAATGAATACACAGGGAGCTAAAACCTTTCTTACCTTTATTAGAAATAAACGAATGAAACCAAGATGGTAAGAAATAAATGAACATATTACTGTGCTCATTAACTGTGGTTAAGCTAATGTTATTGATGGTTTAGTTATTACATTAATATTTCATTATTTTATGCAACTGAACATCTTAGCTATTTACACTTCTCATAACACAAATTGCAATAAAGTCCTTCAAGCAGATACTTGTTCATCACCTAAGAAATTATTCTTTCTACATGGCAAGAGTAACAGCTTTTGAGCATGAATTAGAGAAACATTATTACCCTGTTATGGATCCTAAATAAAGTACAGTATTATTTCTGGCATGATCCGGACCAAGTTGCTACCTCTTAATAAAAACTACAATGAGATTCCAAGACCTTCAAAGCAATAATTTTGTGTGGCCATGGGAAAATATAAATAAATACAAAGAAGGACAGTCTTCAGTAGATCTGAAAAAACTGTGTCAAGGATACAGATAATTGATTAGAAAAAAGAGTACTATATATTTTGTGATTTAATCCTTCTATAATTGATTTAAAAAATTGGTTTGATGAAGCCTTCAGAATCGTAAGTGTCTGATATGTCATCTGCCCAGGTATCATTTACCATTTTGAGTTCCTAGTGTAGTCTCCAGATAGGGCCATGATAGCCAGCTGAAAGCTCAAAATATTTTGTTATTAAAATAATCAAATAAAACATATCACTCTGGGATTAAATGCTTCCCAAAATCTACTTGAAGCTACAACAGAGTAACTGTATCTTCAGTAATCAACTGTCCAGAACAATGGCGTACAACATCCTCCCCTTGGTTAATCTTCTAAAGTACAACTTAGCAGAAATAAACTTTGCTGTAAAAGACACGGCTACTTCTCAAAACAGAAATTTAGTTGTTCTAGTTTTGCTTTCTAAGTTGAAAATATACAATGGATTGAAAATTAGCTTTTATTACTAAGAGAAGCAGGAAACACTGTGACTTCATTTGTTCTTAATGGATTTTCCTGTCAATGATTTGTCTGAATACAATATACTAAAAGTTGTGTGGGTATGGTTTTAGGAATTAGGAAGAAAATATTTCAAATAATATTTGAAAGCTGTCTTTTTTTGAACATCAAGATCTTAGAGGGCCAATTTAAGATTAGAATAATTAAAATGTCTGCCAGTATGGTAATTAGAGGATGACAGAATGGAAACTATAAAATACGGAGAACTCCCCAGGTTAAAATCTGAAACCTCATAGCAATGAGGAAAAATAAACCTAAAAGAGGCCATGTGGCTCATAACCTAGTTCGCTTTTGATGTTAATCACGTGCCTTTATAAAGGCTGTGCCAAATGTAGGACAATGTTCTCACTAAGGCACTTCTGGTTCCTACATGTGAAGTAGTGAAGACTTGTAAAGGAAACCAATGTCATACTCAGTGTAGTTAACCACAACAAAGCAAGCTGCATTTATATTTAAATAAACAAGTACGCCTATGTCAAAATAACCCAGACCTCTTGTTAGAAAGACCAATTTTATAATGGCTACATCTTTGGGATTACAAATTTCCATTTTTTTCCTATGAATTAACACTTTATTAAAAAATTTCTAAGCTGTCAAGAAAATTTTTCTGAGGACTGAGCCACTATTTTACAACACTACTGGAGAAGCCTTGATAATAATATTAAAAGAATATATGTGTTACCACATCAAATAGTTAATTGCAAAAGCATCTGATTCCACTAAAAAATTTTGTTCCTGAAGAGTACAAATATTTTAGATAAAGTGATTTTCTTTCTAACTTTATTTACTTTCTAACTTTATTTCAGTTTTGATTGAGGCTTAACTGGAGGTGTTTCTTAGTTTACTTTTATACTGGCCTTCTCCTAGAGACTTTAAGTAGTTTCTAACTTACCTTACTAACTTACTGCTTGCAAATTAGTAAATGAAGATTTAAATGTAGAATGGAAATTCTTTCAAATAAATCCACAGTGGATGAGTTAAAAGGAACAGGTGCTGATACAGACAAACTTTAATCTTAATTTTGGTTCGACATGTAATCTCTCTGAGGTACAGCAACTTTATCTGTAAAACTGGGTAATATCTCAAGTACCGTAAGAGAGAAAAAAAACCCAACTCCACCATTTCATTTAAAGGAGCTACCTAACACACTGCTTAGCACATGGCAGGCAATTCAACACACAACTGTTGCCTCTTACTTCTCCACTGTAAAGAATCTTTGATACTATTAATGATCTTCCCTGAAATATGAGTTTGTTCAGATTTTTATATGTGGATTTCCTTAGAGTACTGTCCATATATCTCTGGGGACAAGTTTACTTCACACGGAGGTAGCCATTGGGACTGTCTGTCTTCTCGGACAATTTTAACTTAGGCAATTGTCAGAATACAAATTCAGGCTATCCCCCTGCATAATTTAAATTGTGGTCCTAAGGAGAGAATTCATATTTATCAAAGAATATGACTTTTTCAGATATGTGACTCCTAACTGAGGTTTAAACCATGCAAAAACTTTAACTGCCCTATTAGAAATAAACGTCAAATATGATTACATTACAATGATATTAGCAGATATCGAACTCTACCTAATTGGAAATATTTTGTAACTCACTCATGTAGTACAGCACTTATTCATTAAACTTGATTAATATACAAATTATAAGTTAGGGCTGAGTGGCAAAGATGATTTAAATATTGGGTTACCTGAACAGCATCAAAATACATCTTCTTAGCTTCCAGATCTGTCTTGTCAGACATTAACCAGGCCTTCAGCAAATATTCATAGAAGCTGTCTCCAAGTCCTCCAACTGATACATGATCTGGAAAGAGAGGGAAATGAATTTTAGAGTGATTCAGCTTTTAATTCAGATAATGCAGCAAAATCACATTAGCAACTAGGATGCAACCCTATGTCAACTGCAAGTCACTGTTACATTTAAATTCCAACAAATCTCTTATTTTCAGAAAGATATTCTGAAATGAGCAGATGGGCTATTGACTAATGTAACATACTCTAAATAATTACCAGAGTAGTTTTGTAAACATGGAAGATAAAAGATATGTAATTACCCCTAATTCTAAAAATCTAGTTCTCTAGTGAAAAACACCCAACTAAAATGTTCACAGTATATATTTAAATACATTTTTATTTGCTTTAGTTCTGAATAATATAAAATTCTGGCAAAGCTATGAGTATTAGCGAATCCTTTTTAACAAGTGGTTTGTAATAAATAAAACAAGAAGCTCCTCAGGTTCTTGCCATTATTGTTATTTCTAAACTCACTCTGTCACCCAGGCTGGAGTGCAGAGGCACGATAATAGCTCACTATAACCTCGAACTCCTGAGCTCAAGTGATCCTCCTGCTTCAGCTTCCCAAGTGGCTGGGACCACAGGCATCACCACGCCAGGCTCATTTTTAAATTTTTTGTAGAGATGGCATCTTGCTATGTTGCTTCAGCTGATCGACAACTCCTGGCCTCAAGCGATCTTCCCACCTGGGCCTCTCACAGAAGAGGGATTACAGGCATGAATCACTGTGCTCAGCCTATTATTATTTGATAAATTTTCTAGTGCTATGAATCGGAAGGGTCAAATACCTATGGGACAGGGGCAGTCAAAAAGAATATGGGGCAGAAGAAGAAGTTTTTCCTCCTAATACTCCATTCCTACAGTCCACCTTCACTGCCATTTATCATGCCAGATCCACTACATGTATTATCAACAATCTCACAACTGTAGGATAGGTATCTTCATTTTTTTTTTTTTGAGACGGAGTCTTGCTCTGTCACCAGGCTGGAGTGCAATGGCGTGATCTTGGCTCACGGCAACCTCCACTTCCCAGGTTCAAGCGATTCTTCTGCCTCAGCCTCCCGAGTATCTGGGATTACAGGAGCCCGCCACCACACTTGGCTAATTTTTGTATTTTTAGTAGAGACACAGTTTCGCCATTTTGGCCAGGCTGGTTTTGAACTCCTCACCTTATGATCTGCCTGCCTCAGCCTCCCAAAAGTGCTGGGATTACAGACATGAGTCACTGCGCCTGGCCCAGAGTTCTAATGACAGTGCCCCTTCAATCTATTCCCCACATTAATGTCAGAGTAGCCCTCTTAATATATGAATGCGATCACCCTTTACTCGAAGCCTTTCAATCCTGTGTGTTTGGTGCCATGCAAGATCTCAATCTTGTCTATGCCATTCAGTCTTGCTCCACTTGCTCTCTGCTCACTTGCTATACCCCTTCTTTTGGCTCCTCAAAAACATCAGGTTCCATCTCATCTCAGGCAGGGCTTTTCTACGCCTTGTTCTCTTTGCCTGAAATGGACCCTAGGACCCCCTTCCCCTTCTTTAGTAGTTCTTACTCGTACTTCATATCTGGGATCAAATGGCACTTCCTCACAGGAGTGTTCTCTGACAATCCCACTAGGTTCCCTTGTCACACACCTTTTGGTAGCACACATTTATCACCTGCAATTTCATAATGTGGTAACGATTTTCTTCTGCCTCCTCCACAAGATCATGAACCAAGAGGGCAGAGACCAGACCTATTATGTTTCCCAGTCCACCGCAGCCCCTGGACAGTGTCTTGCACATGGTAGGTACTCAACAAATAATCGACGAACAAAGCAAAATTCTTCTATGTCAACCTTAATAAAGGGCTGTAACTACTCAAGCCAAAGAGCTATGTTTTAAAGTAGTTAAGTATGTGATTTTCTTATTGCAGAAAGTGTAGAATTATAGTTTAAATTTTAGTGTAAAAATATATTTAAAAAATTCTAAGTCTGATTCTTGAAGTGACCTTTACGGTTTCCTAAATCAACATAGAAACCTCTGAAATTTACAAACTAAACAGACTAAGTACGAACTCATCAATAATAAGCCCTGCTGTTATCAACGTTGATTGTAGGAGACACATGCAAGCGATGCGTGGAAAAGCAAATCATGGTTTGGCACTGTCAAAACAACACTGACTTGATGAAGTGATAGGAAATGATGGCCAGGATCCAGACGTGTCATTTGGAGTTAAAGCAATGAGAACTGAAAACCAATGGCCAGAAGCAGCTTGATGTTTTCCTTCCCCTGGGTTATGATTTTCTAATAGATGGAAGAAGCAAGTTTGGGCAGTTGGGGATTTTTTTAAAAAAAGAAAAAAGTGTTACATAAGAATACATTTGTTTTAATTAATTTTGGTAAAGTGCTAGTTTTCTATTTTTAAAATTTCCTGCCTATAAAAATTTCACATTTGAAAAAAAAAAAAAAAAGACAAAGGAACGTAGAAGAGAAACAGGTCTTCTCATTAATTTAGCATGTCACTCACTAAGCTTCCTTCAGGCCTGGATGGCTGTTTGTCAACACAGTCCTGTGTAAACATCTTAGCGGATGTGGGGGAGAGCAGGCCTGATTTTATCAGCAGGAAAGGATCAATCTACTTCTAGAAATAACATAATATGGTATTTTTATGTTCAACTGCTCTAAATGTGAGGTAGGAATGAGCTGAGATCATGCCACTGTACTCCAGCCTGGGTGACACAGTGGGACCCGTCCCACAAAAAAGAAAAAAAAAAAAAGAAAAAATATGAATATTCGTACTATTTGGTGTTTGTTTGCCTTTGTTCTCAGTGAGGCTTCAGCAGTTTCACCTGACACTGTAGGTGTAAATATCAACACATTAGAAAAGGCAGAAAGTCTTTCAAAGTACCACTATTAAAAGCAGATGCAGAAAGAGAAATGAGATACACAGCACATATGTATTCACAAAATTTAAGTAAGTAAACATCCACTAAGTGCAAGATACTGTGTACTGGCTTAGTAAATATGACTAAGACATGTATTATATGTCTTGATATTATATTATATATTATTATACTAGTATTATAATAAAAATAGTTTCGACCTTGTGGGCCTCCTCAGAGGTCTCAAGGACTTCCAGGGATCTGTCGACCACACTTAGGTAAGTGGTAACCTTGACTATAGTCCTAAGGTTTCAACAGCTAGGCCTTCCAGAGCTACAGACATATTTTAGCATATGGATTTTAGCATATTCTTTCCTATTAAATTATTCTTTAAGAAAAATACTTCTAAAGTAATAGTGAGGTATCTAAGAACATGATATTAAAATATAAAGAAAAAACCCAAATTAGAGTAAAATCTTAAGGCAGTGTACTCTTGCCATAGTTGGGTATCTCAATATTCTTCACTTGTTTTCAGCTATTTAATCTACTACTGTTTTTCCAAATCAGCTTGAGAACATTTCTTTCAACTACTCTGAATCTTTATGCCCCTGCTCAAAATGGTCTGAAGAGTCTTAAGTGCAGGCTTCTAGGATCAAAAGTCCTTGTGCAATACTTTCTCCCATCCTAAAAGTAATTCTACTGGCAAGAAACTTTTATATCTGGCAGCTTAAAATTAAGAAGAGAAAAACAGGCTGTTTGCTCTTCCAATTTCCCAACTCTTAAAAATTCAGGCTCCTCTCTCATTATATAGCCATGCAGAAACAGAATGTTAGGAAGCAGAATGGTCTACCTACTCTCTATAAAACCCTCATAGTCATTAGTACAAAGGAATGAATTTTCTATCCACATGACCAACTTGTTACAGGTTAACATCCCCACACTACTCTGGCCAGATCTTCCCTTTCTGATTCATAGCTTTAAATGTGTTTATATGTCATCACACTTGGAGTTATATACGAAAAATACACAATCCAGTTTCCTGGTAACACAATCTGATGACAGAAGCCTGTTTATTAAAGGAGCCATGCCCTTTTCTCCTTTTCTAAACATTTCTCAACAAAATCTGTGCTGCTTTTGTGCTTCCTCTCTCTCTATGAGTACAGTACCAAAAAGAGCTATAATAATGCAAATCTTCTGACTTACGTTGACCCCACTGTCCACTACTGGGATTCAGATAGTTAGGATAAAGGCCTTGCGGTTTTTCCAGTTTGTTCAGTACTGTTCGAATATTCATTACCTATAATGGAAAATAAAATGTTACTGTGAAAATCTAAAAAACAATTTTCATGCCATTCTTCTTCTTGAACATACAAGTTGACTTAAATTATGCAGAGTTAGAACAAAGATAATTGCTGTTAGCTTATTATTACAAACATAATGGCAGTAAGTGAATATAGTCACAGTGATTCGTTATCTACCATTAGCCAGATGCCATACTAGGAACAAGGGGCCAGCGGATAAACAAAGTCACCACACTCTTAGAACTGTGCATCCTAGTGGGATGGGACAGACAATAAATAAATAAATAGATAAATAAATACATAAGTCTAGTCATGTGTCACTTAATGACAGGGATACATGCTGGGAAACACAGGCAATTTAACTGTTGTACAAACATCATAGAGTACACTGTCACAAATGTAGTTGGCACAGCCTACTGTTTCTAGGTTACAAACCTGTGTAGTGTATGTTACTGTACTGAAGTATTTGTGTATCTAAACATAGAAAAATACACTATAAAAGATGAAAAATGATACCTTTCTATAGGGTTATACATTTTATAATCCTATACATAAATACAGGGCACTTTGTATAGGGCATTTATCATGAAGGAAACTCGCAGGACTAGAAGTTGCAGGGGATGAGTTAGTGAGTAATGAGTGAATGTGAAGGCCTGGGACATTACTGTATAGTACTGTAAACTTTATAAACATAGTACACTTAGCCATTGTTAATACATTTATAAAAGTATTTTTCTTTCAATAATAAATTAACCTTAGTTTACTGTAATTTTACTTTATAAGCTTTTTAATTAAAAAAAATTTTGACTCTTTTGTAATAACCATTAGCTTAAAACACACTTTATATAGTTGTACCAAAATATTTTCTCTTCATATTCTTACTTATAAGCTTTTTTCTATTTAAAATTTCTTTTTAAAGTTGTTTAACTTTTTAAACTTTTTGTTAAAAACTAAGACACATATACACATTAGCTTAGGACTCCACAGAGCAGGACCATCAATATCACTGTCTTCCACTTCTACATCTTATCCCACTGGAAGGTCTTTCAGGGGCAGTAGCATGCACGGAGCTGTCAACTCCTGTGATAACAATGCCTTGAAGAGGAATACCGCTTGAAGGACCTTGCTTCTACAGCTAACTTAAAAAAAAAGTGGTACATTCTAAAATAACAATAAAAACCATAGTAGTACATAAATCAGTAATGCAGTCATTTAATTATCAAATATTATGTACTGTACATAATTATATGTGCTATACTTTTATATGACTGGCAGTAGAGTATGTTTATGCCATCACCACCACAAACATGTAAGTAATGCATTGCACTATGACATTATGACAACTATCATGTCACAAGGCCATAGGAATTTTTTCAACTCCATTATAAACTTACAGGACCACTGTCACATATGTGGTCCATTGTTGACGGAAACACTGTTAAGTAACACCTAACTGTATACTATGTCAGGAGGTGATAAATATTGTGGAAAAAAATAAGAGGGTGCTATGGATTGAACTGTGTACCCCTAAATTCATATGCTGAAACCCTACTTCCCAGTGTGATTGTATTTGGAGATTTATTTGGAGATGGCAATTAGGTTATGACGGTAGAGCCTTAAACGGGATTAGTGCCCTCATAAGAGACACAAGAGCTCCCTCTCTCTCTGTGACTCCTTCTCTCCCTCAGAGCACAAAGAAGACATCGTGTGAACACACACTGGGACAGTGCTCGTCATCTACAAGCCCAGGGAAGAGGCTCAGAATGAAACTTACCTCTCATGGGCAGTTTGATCTCGGATTTCCCAGCCTCCAGAACTATAAGAAATAAATTTCGGTTGTTTCTGGCTGCATTTTTGTTATGGTAGCCCAAGCTGATTGAGAGTAACGGGACAGGGTGATGTGGAGAAGCTATCCCATGTTAGTCAGAGTGGCGCAGCGAGGCGGAGGTGTTTGAGCAGAATATTAGAGAAGTGAGGGAGTAGGCCACGTGGAAATGTGGAGGAAGAGCACTCGGAACAGAGAGAGGAGCAAGTACAAAGGCCCTGAGGAGACGGCAGGTTTGCAATGCTACTGAGGCCAGAGGTGAGGAGGCAAAGGGGAGAATGTCAGCAGGCAGAGGAGAGGAGAGCCAGGGCCCAGGTCACCCAGACCCCACAGGCCATAATAAGGGCCTATTTCACTCTGAGTGTCATGGGAAGGCTGAGGGGGTAAGTGAGGAAGTGGTGGTCAGGTGGCTACTGTATGGTGTACATACAGTACACCAGGTGACCTGATGGATCTCAGATCAGGACAGCAGTAGAGGCAGTGAGACACCCAAAGGATTTTTTAGTGGACTGGGCCTGGGGTTTACCAAAAAGAACCAGGAGGAGACCACTGGGTACAATGAGATGTCATTTACCAAGATAGCAAAGACTGCAGGAGAAGCACGTCTAGGCGTTAAGTCTGAGGCATTTTAAGTGGGACTTGTCTATCGGGCCTCTTAGTGGAGATGTTTAATAAACAGATATAGAGTCTGGAGTTCAGGGGACAGGTTGGGACTGAAATAATAAACTTGGAGTCTAGAGTATAGAGATGGTATGTAAAGCCCAGAGACTGGATGCAACAATGTAGGGAGTGAATATAAAAAAGAAGAGGCACAGGATTGAGTGCTAGAGATTTCCAATATTTAGAGGGTGGGGTGTTGAGGAGGACACAAAAAAGACAGAAGGAGCATCCAGCAAAAGAGGAGACAAACTGGGAGAGTATTACATGCCAAGCACAAAGTGTATCTCAGGAATGAAGAACTGACTGACTGTGTCGAATGCTGAGAGGGCAAGGAAGATGAAGGGGAGAATGGTAAGTGGCTTTAGCACTATTGTGCTCACTGGTCACTGCGACAGGTGTGGCTGGGGGAAAAGTCCTACTGGAGCAGGTTCAAGAGACTTGAAAAGTAGACAACAGAGACGACTCTTTCAAGGAATTTTACTGTAAAGGGAAGCCAAAAAGCAGGTTGAAAATAAAAGTAGAGTGATGGGGGGAACATGAATTTATCCAAATATTGATGGGTTTGCTTTTGGAAAACGAGGGACCAATTCAGGTGCAACATCACATTTGTATAACACTTTCAGTCTGTCTTTCACATAGGTGGCTCATGTAGTGCATTTATTACTAAATATTTTTAAATAAGGAAACAAACTTCAGATGAGTTAAGTAACTAACTTAAGGTAGAGGGAACCAGAGGTGGAAGCCGTGTCCTCACATCCTGAGCTAGAGTGGTGCACTGGAAAGGCTGTAGGTTTACAGTTTGGCTAAATGAAATGCTGCATGTTGCAAAACTTCAGAAAGAGCTATAACAAATTTGGTTATTATTTCCACATCAAAAATTCCTAAACCTTCTCAGAGAGGATACTGTTTCTCATAAGTGTTGATTTGCAGGCCAAGGCACATGGAAGAATCTCACCTTTTCAGCAAAGATGGGGTTTCCTGATAAGTGGCTCAAGTGCATAAACTCCAAATGCAGGGTTCCAAATTCTGCCAGAATACTGCTGCCTCCAGAGGCCCAGGGCCAGTTCCTTCCAATACCACTAAAGAAGAGATGACATCGAAGAGTTACGGGTCAGACTAACTCCATTTTTCACTAACTAAATAGTAGACATGAAATAGACAGCTTTTAAAAAAAGGCATCCTAGCTAACAGTCCACTCTAGATATTATAAAACCAAGCACTGTCTTCTTTGGCTACCAGTTTTAGGGTTTGACTCCTATCTCCAAATTGAAAATTACTGTTGACTTAATTTAGAAAAAAGCTGCTGAGTACTTGCTGTTGGTGAACAGGCAAATCTTTTGGGAAGTACAGGTGCTATATAGATGTATCACCATTCCACGTAGAATAGAAAAGAAAATCTGACCAAAACACTCCCACCATGCCCAAATGCCACATAAAGCTCTTCAACATTTTAATTTCGGCCTGAGAGTCCAAGGAATTTTGGACATTCATGTTCTATACAAAATTTTATTTGGATAGAAGATAAATTTCAAAGATTCATTAATTATACACTCACTTCATCCCTCTCCAAATCTTCCTGCATTTACCAGACTTTCTTTCTTACATGTATCTTCACACTATTTTATCTTTTTCTAAGCATATTACCTAAGGTGCTAACTCATTCTGTACTCTATATAACCTATGATCAAGAATCTCAACAAAATTATGTTATAAAAATCTGGAAAGGTCAAAGCCATGAGCTTCAGAAATTACTGCTTCATGGCCTTTCTTGGAGAAATGCTTTTTTTTAAAAAACTAGGCCTTTTAAAAAAGTTATAAACATACGTACATACAAATACACATAAAGTGACTCCTGAGACATGGCAGTACTCTTGGGTACAGTTTATTTCTGGAGAGCCACTTAACACTTCAAGAAAGATGTGGTAATTCAAAAGAATAAAGTTCATTATTCTCCTAATGAATTCCCTTTCTGACAGCTAAAATCCCACACTTTTAGTTTAGATGCACATTTAGTGCATGCCTATTATTTGCTAGGACTATACATGGCATTGGGTTACAAGCATGGCTATGATAATCAATCACTTTTTCTCAAAGACCTAATAGTGCAATGACAGAACAAGAACTAAGCATAAATAGTTCTAATCACATATGATGAATGCCGAGATAAATGTGTGAAGAGTTCTCTGAGCATCTAAAGCTGGGACACACAATCCAGCATGGTGGGGATGGATCACAGAAGACTTCTTCAAGGAAGAGACTCCTGAGTTGATTCTTGAAGGGTAAGTACGAGTTGGTGAGGAAAAAATGATGAGAATCTGGGCAAGGAAGAACACACGAGCAGTGGGGCTGGCCAGGAACCAGAGGCAGCTCTTACACTGCAGAATGGAGGGAAGGGAGGTTGGTGGGAGAGAAGGCTGGAAGGATAGGCTGGAGCCAGGTCTTAACGGCTTGTGGAATTCTCACTTTCCTCTCTTTCTAAGGTAGACCCCATCAAAATGCTGCTCTTGGTGTCCACCCCCACTTTGTTTTTTGCCATATATCAGTCACAGCTCTGGGTAAACCCTTTCAGTCCTGTCCTGGTGTCTGCCAGGCTGCTGAGGAATGCTGAGGAAGAGAGAAACCATGAGGATGACTGGCGCTTGCAGTCCTGGGCTCGCCTCACTCTCACTTCCTGCTCCCTTCTACAGCAAAACCTAGAGTTTCCTCCAAAACACTGATATACAGTACATCTAAGAAAAAGTAAAGAGAATGTGGCACATATACACCATGGAATACTATGCAGCCATAAAAAATGATGAGTTCATGTCCTTTGTAGGGACATGGATGAAACTGGAAAACATCATTCTCAGTAAACTATCGCAAGGACAAAAAACCAAACACCGCATGTTCTCACTCATAGGTGGGAATTGAACAATGAGAACTCATGGACACAGGAAGGGGAACATCACACTCGGGGGACTGTTGTGGGGTGGGGGGAGGGGGGAGGGACAGCATTAGGAGATATACCTAATGCTAAATGACGAGTTAATAGGTGCAGCAAAACAACATGGCACATGGATACATATGTAACAAACCTGCACATTGTGCACATGTACCCTAAAACCTAAAGTATAATAATAAAAAATAAAAAAAAGAAAAAGTAAAGAGAAATAAGACACAGAGATCTGAAAATAATATATTCATTTATTTTACAAAATGCCTTAAATTTATTAGGCTCTGGGAATGTGAGTCAGGCTTTACTTTCATAGTTGGCTTATAAAAAAGAATTTCCAATCATCCAAATAGGACGAATAGCTACTTTCAAAGTTTACTAACATATGGCAAATGCACATGGTAATTGGTCATTAACTAGTTGTCATGACATATCAATGTTTTATTCTAATCACTCCATCACTGACCAATGTCAATAAGCCTATTTAGCAAAACTACAAATTTCTGTGGTCTGGAGAAATGTTAAAAACAAAGCTGCGACATAAGGCAATATCAGGGTAAGAGGAGATGATGACTTTATCCTGGAAAAGAAGGACAACAGTGTTGAGGAAGCCCAGCCTGCCTTCCAGATCTTCAGGGACTTGTTAAGTTTGGGGATTAGAGCATGTGGTAGCACACTCAGATGAGAAAGTTAAGCAATATATATGTACTAAACAAAACCTCAAATTACTTTATCCATGTATTTGTTCTCTGCCATTAATGTGGTGAATCAAGAGAAAACCAGAGATATACTGGAAAAACATTCAATATGTTTAGAAACATTTCTTAACATTTAATTTAAAAAGGGTTAAATTTATCCTTCCTCCCTCTTTGTACACATTCATATCAGAAGGAAAATGGTACTCTTTTCTGTCACCACCCCCCCCAACCCCCAACCACGGAAGCAAGAACATTAAAATCACTAGCAGAGGAAATGTTATGCTAATAGAAAGAAAACTGGATTTAGAATATAAAGTATGTTCATATGAAAGGACATCTTTGGTTACCATTCATTCAGTCTGCAGAATTAATGTATTTCAGTAAGATTACTTATGAGATCAACAGTTGTAATGGCTCTTTATAAGTCAGGGAAAGGGATCAAGAAATTAGAGATGGCACAACTATAGACATTAGATGAGGACATGGGGCACACACCTATCTACCACAGGCCGCCACAGCTGACATGTGTGTGTGTGTCTCAGAGAAATGGCTGCCTCCTGTCTTGCATAGCAAGTATGTAAGCTTTGGTCACTCACAGATTGAGGGAGATGAACTGAATGATTTCTAAAGTCGTTTTTGTCTTTTAAATTCTATAAATCTACTGAGGAATCTATATGTTTGTAAGGATTTAATGTTTAAAATGATGTATGGACATGGGCATTTGACACTAAAATGGGGGGGGGGTTGGTGACAAAGGGAAATGAGGCCAGAGAGAGTTCAGCTCCCTTGGTCTGGTGGAGGGGTCACAGTGTCTCGGGCATTCCCGGTTACCAAAGGTGAGGCTGGGCCAAAAATGAATTTTATCTATGGCAGTGGGAGATTTAAAATGTCTCTAACTTCAGTTCCATTATGACAGTATTTTAAAGACAGCTATGGTATTCTTTATCTGGCCTATTTTACAAAAACTAATAATATTTAGAAAAATATTTTAAAGATAAAATAATAGTTTGTGTTCAGAAACCATTAGTTCCATAAGACAGGCATGAAAGGAAAAGATATTTAAATATTACCAATCTTGTTACAACGACTACATTTTAAGCCAAGACGACAAGTTGGCCAGTGGAAATATATACACAAAAAGGCAATAAATGTGATCTGGGGAGCTGCCAAGTGTTTGGTTCAAAGGATTCTGCAGCAGAACTTCCAACTTCTACATCACTCTAATTATTTATTTCTGTTTCTTCCAATTCCTACTTCTTCCATTTTAAATTGGAGTATTACTTAATGTATATGTTTCAATTTGTAAATTTTCCATATTCTATAAAGGTAATAAATATTTAAAAAGAAATATATCACGACTAAAATAATAGATTTTGGCAACTATAATTAGAAATATCTCTTTAAAGGAATTGAGTCACTATGATCTTTGGAAAGTGTGGAATGCTTTTGTTGCTTTGGAGGCTATAATTTGAATGTAGTTTATTAACTGGTAATATACTTCATCCTACTTTACTCAAAAACAAGAAGGCATAATTATTTACAGACCTCAGAGCTCTGATAGCAATGGGCTTTATGTGCTTTTCCTCCTGTCTCCTGGGAATGGTTAATAGGGCCAGAGGAAGGAACCGCAGTACTAATGGTGCTAATCTATTCATATCTGAATCCTGTGAGAGAGATGCTAACTCTTTTCCTAGAGCCTGTAATGATTCAACTAGTTAGAGGATTGTTCTGGATTGATGGTGTATTCTTTCAAAATAATCTTAAAGGAACTCAAGGTACAGGTTGCTGTGTGTGATGCATCATTCTGGTAATCTCAGCACTTTGGGAAGCTGAGGCAGCCAGCCCGCTTGGGTCCAGGAGTTCGAGACCAGCCTGGGCAACATGGTGAGACCCCCATCTCTACAAAAAATACAAAAATTAGCTGGGCATGGTGGCATGCACCTGTAGTCCCAGCTACTTGAGAAGTGGAGGCAGGAGGATCACTTGAGCCTGGGAGGCAGAGGTTGCAGTGAGCTGATTGCCACTGCACTCTAGCCAGAGTGATAGAGTAAGACCCTGTCTCAAAAAAAAAAAAAAAAAAGGTATAGGTTACAGTGACTGTCCCGATACAATTTGGATCATTAACACATATATTTGGCTACCTATTATCACCAAATGTACCAGATAATTTATAGAACTGAAGCAACTCTAAAAATTGCCAGATGAATATATAAACAAAGCATTAAATAGTTATAAAGTCTTGATTAGCTATGACTTTCGATTTATTCTTCCTCATGGCTTGCTATTTTATGCAAAATGGGAAATGAACCAAAATTAATTTCCTTGAGAATTCTGGTTTGAATAATTTCTGAGCCGTAAACAAACTTCATTCAAGTTCATAGTCCAAAATATAGCTGACTCCTTGGGGTTATACAGTTACCAATTTTTGGAAGAAAAAGACTCCCTCACATCCCATACAATTATTGCAAAGCCTCAGTCATGTATGCAAATAGAATGGCAAACAGGGATATTTAATTCAAAAGAGCAGATAATCCAACATTATTCCTTTTGGATTTTAGCACAGATTGGGAAAGAATAATCAGAAATTTCATCAATGATTGTGTCATTTAGCTGTATTCTCAAAGTGAATTGATTTTTAGATAAAGCAATTTCGGCTTCACTTACAAATGCGTCCTTCCTGAAAAGGTTTGCACAGTGCCGATCTTTCAAGTTTACACTCTTAAGACCTCACTAAGAGCTGGAATAACAATTCCAGGGGACTGGCATTATAAGACTAGCCACGATTCTGTTGCAGCTTGCAGAAACTCTGACTGTGGAAGACTACTTCCCAATAACTATCCCTCTGGGGAAAGGTGGCTAACAGAGGGCAGCTATTTACTGAATTAACCCATAAACCCCAGCTTCCTGCTTTCAAACAGCAGCAGGGTAAATCTCCACACAACTTTTTAACTAAGGGCCAAGATAATGTTTAAAATTAGTCATAACTTGCTCCATCTCATCACAGGTAGTTGTTTTAGACAGAGCTGAAACTGAAGACGTAACAATTTAGCTTCCTCTGATTCTCAGTACTGCTGTTCTTACATCTGACTATCTTGGGCTGTGCAGGAAGACGGGGGTTATGAAGACAGAGATGGCGAGAGGCACTCTCTGATTCCACAAATAACCTGCTCCTGAGAGGTTCAAAGATGCCATATTTCTTGCTCCCATCTATCTTTTGGGTAAGATCTCCTTGCTAACTTCTATCAACAAATTGCAGATAAGTCGAGTGCAGTTTCTGTCCAGTCACTGGGCAAGTTGGGATATTCTAACAATAGCTTCAGAGAACACCCCCCAAAAGGCGAGCAGAACTGATGAAAAAGCAATTTGGTGTATTTAGATGGGCATGCATATACACCACTTAAAAAAAAATCAGTCCTACACGTTGCTTTAAATATACACTGCATTTTTCACAAACATTTTCCATACCAATCAATGTACATCATTATTGCTGTTGAGTGCATACTATGTGACTAATAGATACATTATTTAAAAAAATTTTCCAAGAATATTTTCCGATTTATTTAAACTCACTGCAGCACTGGACACTGAAGCTTATTTATTTATTTAATTAATTAATTAATTAATTAATTTATTTTTTGAGACGGAGTCTCGCTCTGTCGCCCAGGCTGGAGTGCAGTGGCGCAATCTCGGCTCACTGCAAGCTCTGCCTCCCGGGTTCACGCCATTCTCCTGCCTCAGCCTCTCTGAGTAGCTGGGACTACAGGTGCCCGCCACCACGCCCGGCTAATTTTTTTGTATTTTTAGTAGAGACAGGGTTTCACTGTGGTCTCGATCTCCTGACCTCGTGATCCAACCGCCTCGGCCTCCCAAAGTGCTGGGATTACAAGCGTGAGCCACCGCGCCCGGCCGAAGCTAATTTATTTTTATATTTTTGCCACTATAAACCATTCAGTGGTGTGTCTAGTTTCTTTTTTCTTCCATTCCTGTCATGTTTATGAATCGTTTCTTTTTAAAGCTAACTTATTTTCAGACAAAAATGTCTACAAAGATTCCAGCTGGAAGATGTTAGTTTAATTATCTAAACTGATAATGAGGAAGGACTTGGGAATGTGTATTAGAGACATAAACATCCACTACTTACGGAGCTATTTCTCTTTACAGTGTGGGCCAATGATATCCCACCTCATATGGTAGCCTCTATAGCCCTTGGGATACTGCACATCCACCTGTTGTAAATCATCATATTGAGTCCTTTTAAAACTGAGGAGGGGAAATCCACATACAATCATTTATATCAAGATATTTTTCTAATAAGCTTCAAGATGGAATAGAAGCATAGTATATTCCACCTTCGGAAATAATAATATATGAAATTAGTTTGCCAAACATCTCTTAAAATTTCCCCTTACTTTGATTTTAGATACAACTGTCCCATCATTGTAAGAGTTAAATACATATTTTCATTTCAAGACAGTACTTAAGACACTAACACCATAGTGAAATTTGGCTATGTTTGTCCATCTCTTTCATTCTATGGGTCTGTGGATCAT
This sequence comes from Hylobates moloch, assembly GCF_009828535.3. Classification (NCBI taxonomy): domain Eukaryota; kingdom Metazoa; phylum Chordata; class Mammalia; order Primates; family Hylobatidae; genus Hylobates; species Hylobates moloch. The sequence goes on from NW_026652277.1 coordinate 136,968,675, forward strand.
CTATGGCTTAAGACACATGAAGTCAGTACAGACTTCAGGCTTTTAGTAACTCTCCAAATTCTGTCCTATGGTCTCTTACTGTAGCCAGTGTGGCCAGTATTACTCGCTTCTCCTAGTTTCTAAGATCATCAGCAACAGAGATCCGTGCATCACGCACATGTTTTATCCCAAAGTCTACAGCAGTGCCAAGAAACAGCAGTGCTCAATACATGCTTAATTTAATAAAACTGAAAAGCAAAAACAAAGAGGTTGTGTCATTGGCTCCCAGCCCAAACTTACATCTAGATAATCTAATCCCATATTTAGTGTCACCACATACATGCCCCTCTTACAGCCAATTTAAGGAAAACTTCCTCTTCCAGGCTGATCCCATGATTTACTATCACAAATTTGCAATGGTCTGAAGTGACTTCTAAGAGTCAAGAAAAGGTGAAATAAGGAAAACAATGACAGGGTGGTAACTTGTTATGAAGGCTTAAATTTTATTCAATTTAAATGATTGTCTCTTATTCTGAATCTCTGTCCTTCCTATTTTTGTGATGTTAAGCTTATCTTTTTTTTTTAATGAAATAATAGTAGGGTTTTTTTTTTTTTTTTTTTTGAGATGGAGTCTCGCTCTGTCGCCCAAGCTGGAGTGCAGTGGCGCGATCTCGGCTCACTGCAACCTCCACCTCCTGGGTTCAAGCAATTCTCCTGCCTCAGTCTCCTGAGTAGCTGGGATTACAGGTGCCCGCCACCACGCCTAGCTAATTTTTTGTATTTTTAGCAGAGATAGGGTTTCACCGTGTTAGCCAGGATGGTCTCGATCTCCTGACCTCGTGATCTGCTTGCCTCGGCCTCCCAAAGTGCTGGGATTACAGGTGTGAGCCACTGTGCCCAGCCAACAGTAGGTTTTTTTGGGTATACTTTTTAAATGAAATAAAAACATTGGTAACCTAAGGCCAGTCTCTCAATAATTAGGAAAATTTTTACCTGGCCTATGAAAGCTACAAGTCTGGCACCATTAGTCTCAGGGCCCAGCTGAAGCACCAGAGCAATTACTATTGGAAAGAACAGTTCACTATCAATTATACCAAAAGTAATGGTAGTTTTTGGCAGAAATTCTGAGGCATAAAGGCCAATATTAAGTGATTCTCTTCAACAGGTTAAAAAGTAGCACTTCGGGGATGCATCTTGCCAAACTCAGCAACTTAAGACTGAGCCAGTCAGTCAGGCATAATTTACTGAGTGCTTACTCTATGCCCGTTACTGTGCCATCCAAACACCAAACACCCTAGGAAATGTGCTCAGGTTATTTCTGACGACCAAGATGTTCTACCCTGAAATGTTGGAGGATTGGGGTCTCAATTGCAACTCAATTAAATTTTGTTCTGACAGCTGAGTAGAGGAAAAACAGTTTTTGGAAAACCATTTATGTTCCTCCTCTGGGCATTACTTAGCCAAGATCAAGAGGGTCTAATTAAACTTCTATAAAATAAACTGAATTTCATCTGACTGGTATATGAAACACACTGATATCTTATTACCCATTTCAGCAGATCCTTACTGTACGTCTTTTCCGGATATTAAACTACTTAGGATTAAGTGGAACGGATTCATTCCTTGATGCCTAATACATTAATTATCACTACACTTCAGAGTGGGTAATCAACTGTTTTAAGGCAGGATCAGTAAAACGGATGCTATTAAGAAACCCACAGGGAGAAAATGGTATTCAAATTCCCAAATGATGAATTAATATGAAGGGAGTTTAGGAAAACAGATGATGTCTAGGTAATCAGGATCAATAATTAGGGTGTAATTTTTAAGCTGCATGAGGTAAGTTTAGATATTTCTCTTCAAATTAAATGCGTCTAACCAACCAAAAGAAACCAGACAGTTAATTAAACCATCTTATAATTTAAAATGGTAGCTTTTCTTACTTTTGGTTTTTTTATGAAAGAAGTAATGCACAAATAAAAATGTGCGCATAGCTTGTGATAAAAACAAACAGATTTAGAGATTACTGTCAAACAGATGCTGAAGAATAAAGCTACCAAACTACTTCATTCTCATTTTCCTTCTTTCTGCCTACAACTTATGGTTTGGAGGTTGTTGGATGCTGTGTTATGAAACACTTTGGCATCTAAAATTTTAAAAACATAAAGATAAAAGAAAAAGACAAAAGAATAAAAAGGACAATAAAGAATAAAAAAATGAGGAAAACTCAGCAATAAAGATAGATAATCTTTTCAACAGAACATAAGCTACTACAACGAAGTCAATGTGTACCCTGTTTTGGTCCTTAGAAACACCTTTATATAAAACATTGTCAGCGTTAAAGGACAATCTGCATATAATCAGCTCTTTGCTGCCTTGCGACATCTTCTGTGTTTCAACTTCTCATGCAGATCTAAAGGCAGAAAAACAATTGTTTCTTTTATTACCACCACCACTCCCTCAAAAAGATAGTTACGTAATAGATGCCATTTTATAACTGCTGCATTTATAATAAGGCAGCGACAAATCCATTTCTAACATATCACAGTAATCCATTATATTTTCTATGAAATAGAAAACAAACAAGGTTTATTACTCAAGTTAAAATATTTTCATGTGTTGATACTTTCAATTTATGTTTGCCTTTAATTTACATGTTTATACATTTTCAGTGATTAAGATTATATTATTGGATAAATATATTGCAAATGTAATGAAACTCCTAAAAACATTTTTTTGTTTTAGATGGATTCTTGCTCTGTCAGCTAGGCTGGAGTGCAGTGGCACGATCTTGGCTCACTGCAACCTCCGCCTCTTGGGTTCAAGCAAATTCTCCTTCCTCAGCCTCCTGAGTAGCTGTGATTACAGGCGTGCACCACAACACTTGGCTTAATTTTTGTATTTTCAGTAGAGATGGGGTTTCACCATCTTGGCCAGGCTGGTCTCGAACTCCTGACCTCGTGATCTGCCCGCCTCAGCCTCCCAAAGTGCTGAGATTCCAGGTGTGAGCCACCGCGCCCAGCCCTAAAAACTTTTATAAAGTAAGAATAATCAAAATGGGGCTATTTTTCATGTTCTGAACTTCTGGTAGCCTCCTAATAATGATACTAACATTAAAAAATGTTTCAAAGAACAAAGTAACTGGCTGATAGTAAAACTACATATTTTCTAGAAGAAATATTCAAAATACATCAGTGTTGACAGAAATAACTGCAGTTTATAAAAGAAGTTTTTAAATTGTTTGTAAAATGCAAAAAGTAAAAACATCACTATAGTATTTTGCATTTTTGTTTTGTTTTTTTAGACAGGGTCTCACTCTGTCACCCAAGTTGGAGTGCAGTGGCATGATCTCAGCTCACTGCAGCCTCTTCTTCCTGGGCTCAAGCACTCTTCCCACCTCAGCCTCCTGAGGCGCACACCACCATGGCTGGCTAATTTTTTGTATTTTTGGTATAGATGGGATTTCGCCATGTTACCCAGGCTGGTCTCGAACTTGTGAGCTCAAGAGATCTGCCTGCCTTGGCCTCCCCCAGTGCTGAGATTACAGGCATGAACTACCACACTTGGCCCACTATAGTATTTTGAAACAAATTACCGTCATTATTTTGCCTTTAAGGAAATACTCAGATAAATGAATGCTGATACAAGAAAACTGTTAACTTTTGGAAACTGTATTTTTTAGAAAGCATTATAAAATGCTAAAATAAAAATCTTAGAATAGCATTTTGAAATTAGAGATACTACACTCATAGGTGGGAACTGAACAATGAGAATACATGGACACGGGAAGGGGAACATCACACACCGGGGCCTGTTGTGGGGTGGGGGTAGGGGGGAAGGATAGCATTAGGAGATATACTTAATGTTAAATGACAAGTTAATGGGTGCAGCACACCAACATGACACATGTATACATATGTAACTAACCTGCACGTTATGCACATGTACCCTAAAACTTAAAGTATAAAAAGAAAAAAAAAAACACAGAAATTAGAGATACTAATCATTCTCATTTTATCTTTAAGGAAAAAGAAGAAAATAAAAACCTTTCTTCTTTATGTTCTGCTAATGGAATCTGGGCTTTACATGGCATCAAGCAATAGTATGAGGTAAATGGCAAAGGATACAGAAAGGTTTATGTAATAATTAGGCCCGAAACTCTCACTTCTAGGGAATCATTAGGGGTAGAGATTGGTAATGTGGTAAGAAGAGTCCCTATGAGATAGATGAATCTGAAACAGCAGGAGACAGGCTGAACTTCAGACTGTTTATACTAGACTAATACCAGACTTTTCCAGATAGATCTCGTGTGAAATGAACTGTTGAGAAATAAAGCAATGAGCCAGTGGGAAGATTCCACAGTTTATAGATTGGGTCTACACTTGGCACAAAATGTATCTTACAGTTGGGATGAGTTCCTTACTTTTCCTTGAATGTCAATTTAAGTATAATAACCATATTTTTTGGGCTATTTTTCTCTTTACTCAAAATGAAAATGTTTTCTTGGATCCCACGGGGGAAAACAGATATTCTTAGAACTTAAGATTACTTATTTCAGTTAACAGTGGAATGCCAATGTGAAAAATGGTAGAACTGTCTTGTAATCTGAAGTGCAAAATAGAAAATAAAACAGGTTGATGTGGTGGAGTCTGATAAGAAGCTTCTTTAGACTGGCTTGTTGTGAAGAACATGTAGAAGCAGAGCTCTTCAAGCTGAGACCAGAAATGATCGAATGAACCTGCCAGTGAAGACCTGGGAGTGGCTCTTACAAGTGTCCTAAGTTAGGCATGAGTCTGCAAAGTGTGAAAACAGAAGCTTGGCTGGTGTAGCTGACAGTCAGTGAGGGGACTCCAGTGCCAGGGCCTCTGGAGAGCTGATACAGGGGCAGATTACACAGGGCCATTAGGCCAGATCAAGCGTTTCGATTTATTCTAAGTGCAGTGGAAAAGCACTCCAGGCTTTTAAACAGGGGATGATAAAGTCTGATTCACATTTCTAAAGCTTACTCTGGATACTGTGGGAAGAACAGGTTACATAAAAGGAACAGTGGAGGCAAGCAAGCGAATGATTGTATAGGCAAGAGGCAGATGGTTGGTGGCCTGGTCTGGGTGCTGACAGTAGAGATGGACTGACGTGGAGGAACTGGAGCGATGTTCGGGAGGTAAGAGTTGTCAGGAAGAATTGGATTTGGGGATGAGGGAAGACAGGATCAAAGATGACTTCTAGCTTGCTAGCTCTAGCAGCTGGGCAAGTACTGACAGCATTTAAGATGGGGAAGAGTGAAGTAGAAGCAGGTGTGGTAAAGACAAGCATGCGTTCTCTTTTCAGAGTTTGCTATAATAACTATTACCCACAATTACAAGGAAAAAGCCAAATTCAAGCATTTTAATTTTCCTTTTTTAGTTATTTATAAAGATCAATTTGTTTAATTTGAGGAACATTTTTTCTGCAATGGCTTTCCTGAAATCATTAAAAAGTATAAAAATAACATACATATGGTGAAAAATTGAAAAGAAACAAAAGATTATGTAATAGAAACGAATCTGCCACATACTCCAGATCCCACTGTCATTTCTCAGAGTAAATGTCAACGATGTAATGAAATCTCTTCCAAAATTTCCTAGTGCACGGTCATGTAATGAAGAGACAAAATAATAAAAAAAAAAACCCTAACAACAACAAAAAAACAAATGGAAGTATACCATACATGTTGTTGTACACTGTGTTTGCTGAAAACAGAAAGTATCCTGGTGCTCTACCTCATTACAGCTGCACAGTATTCTGTGGATGTACGGTAGTTACTTATTCAACATTTTTCTTTTGCTTCAAGTTTTGCTATGATAAACAATGTTGCACATGCATTGATAGGTCTCCAGGATAAAATCCTACAAGTCTAATTCCAAGTCATACAGTATGTATTTAAAATTTAATAAACATTACCCAATTGCCTTCCAAAGAGTATGTCCTAATACAAATTCCCTTTTTTTTTTTTTTTAGACAGAGTCTCGCTCTGTTGCCCAGGCTGGAGTGCAGTGGCATGATCTCGGCTCACTTTTTTTTTTTTTTTTTTTTTTTTTGAGACAGAGTCTCGCTCTGTTGCCCAGGCTGGAGTGCAGTGGCATGATCTCGGCTCACTGCAAGCTCCGCCTCCTGGGTTCACGTCATTCTCCTGCCTCAGCCTCCTGAGTAGCTGGGACTACAGGCGCCTGCCACCACGCCCGGCTAATGTTTTGTATTTTTTAGTAGAGACGGGGTTTCACCATGTTAGCCAGGATGGTCTGGATCTCCTGACCTCGTGATCCACCCACCTTGGCCTCCCAAAGTGCTGGGGTTACAGGTGTGAGCCACAGTGCCCGGCCAACATTCCCTCTTAATGGGCATGAGAATGGTATATAGTTGCTCACTAACTGGGCATTTATCAAACTTTTAAAACTTGGTCAATCTTTTAGGTTAAAAATAACACCTTAATGCTGCTTTAACTTGCATTTATTTAATGATAAGCTTCCAGTGTTGAATGGCAAATTGAATTTTTTTTTTTTTTTTTTTTTTAAATGGAGTATTGCTCTGTCGCCAGGCTGGAGTGCAATGGCCCAATTTCGGCTCACTGCAATCTCCCCCTCCCAGGTTCAAGCAATTCTCCTGCCTCAGCCTCCTGAGTAGCTGAGACTACAGGCACACCTGGCTAATTTTTTGTATTTTAGTAGAAACAGGGTTTCACCGTGTTGGCCAGGATGGTCTCGATCTCCTGACATCGTGATCTGCCTGCCTCAGCCTCCCAAAGGCGTGAGCCACTGTGCTCGGCAGCAAATGGAATTCTTTTTCTGAGAAGTACACCTGTTTATGAATGTCTCATTTACATATTGAGTGTCACTCCCTCTTTCACTTCTATTATGCTTTATAATTTAAAAAAATTACACAAGTAATGCATACTCATTGTAATGAGTGAAACAATGTAAAGATGATAGAGAAAAATCTAACACTGTATCCCTACCCCATTGCAATTCCTCCTGCGCCTCCAACCTGCCAATCCTAGTTCACCAATGTTATCCATCCACATGCACACACATATATGGATATCTAGAAAGGGAATTTGTTGTTTTTCTAATAAATAGGATTAGATTGTATACATTACTTAGCAACATGCCTGTTTCAATTAGTAGTAGCTCATCATAGACACTTTTCTAGGATAATTTTTAACAGCTGCTTAGTTACATTCCATAAGTGGAGAATCACATTTCATTTAACCAATCCTCTATTAACAAACAGGTAGACATCTCCTAATTTTTAAAAATTCTACAATCATGCCACATTAGCCACCAGTAGTCATCCTAATGGTTTTAGAAAGAGCTTTTTATACATTAAGAAAATTTGCCTTTTATCCATCCTATGTTTTGCAATTTTTTTTCTCGATTTGTTGTCTTTTGATTTGAGTCACGTTTTGGGTTATACTAATTTTTATTTGATAAAAATTTTCAATTTTTCCCCATATGTGTTCTGGGTTCTGTACCCTGTTTAGAAAGCCTTCTCCTCTCACCTAAGATTATGTTTAAAAGACCCTGAAAATCTGTACAATAACTTATTTTTTCCTAATTAGGTTCAGGAGAGAAAGTTATAATAGTATATACAGTATGTAAAGTTTACTGCTTGAAACTATAAATATTTTTGTTTTTCACATCAGATAACACATTGTAATAGGCTCACCTGTTCAATATCTTAGCTAATTATCGCTATTGAATATTAAACCACTGAAGATCCTCAAATAAGGTCTTTTCATTCAATGTCCTTTACTTATAACATCGATAAAAAAAAAAAAATACTTGATTCCGGGCTGGGGCCACTGTCTGTACAGAGTTTGCATGTTGTCTCATGTCTGCATGGGTTTTGAGTACTCCAGCTTTTCTCCCACATCTCAAAGCTGGCATGTTAGGTGAACTGGCATGTCTACATAATCCTAGTCTGAATGAATGAATGAATATGTATGTATGAATGCACCCTGCACTGGGATGGCGTCCTGGCCAGGGCTGGTTCACACCTGGCACCCTGAGCTGCCAAGGTAGGCTCTGGCAACCAGAGACCTTGAACTGGAATAACTGGGTAAATAATTATCTGTTTTCTTTTAATTAATCTTTCTTAAATGTTAAGTATAGCTCACATTTACTTCAATGTTTAATATTAGAAGTGCTTTGATCTTTAGAAGTTTGGTGATGTTTTTGTGACCATGAATGTGCCGTGGAAACTTAACCCTTGTTTATAACAATTAGCCAAGGGTAAAACTGGTTTGGTTATATGTCATTTTGCTTAAAGCTGCAGTTTCAAAGAACCTACTGGTGACATTAAGTGAGGACTTACTGTATTCTTAAGTTAATTTTCACTTTAGCATTTCTTTCTCTTTTCCCATCTTACTGCAAAATTTCACTGATTTATTTTTTCTTTATAGAGATTTAGTGTTTTCATCAATATTTCTCCATAAAGAGAAGGGAAAATCATTGCATTTAAACAATAGAGAACATTTTATCCAGAGGAGTTTTGACAATAGAGAGACTAAAGGTAAATTAGGGAATGGGTCAGATAATCATTAAGCAGCATTTATGCACTTAGAGAATTTTCAGGTGTTATCCTGGGCATGTCCCTTCAACTCTTTGGCAGCAATTTCCTGATCTATAAAACAAAGTAACACTTGCCTACCCCACCTTATAGAGTTTTAGTGGGATCAAACGGAATAATACACATGAAAATGCTTTGAAACTATAGGGATTAGTCCAGCAAAACATTTTTATCTTTTTGGATTAAGCAACTGACATTTAGCTAACCAAAAGAAATCTGTTTTTATTTTTTTCCCTTCAATTTTAGACATCTACTCAAAAAAAAAAAATCACCAAATGTTCAGTTGGAGATAGAATTGTAACACAAGTAGTAATGAAACAATGTAAGGTATTCCCAAAATTTAAAAGTGTAACAAATTGCTACTGTTAACAGCCAGCTTTCTTAAAGCAATGTAATTGCTACACAACTACCAAATATGTAGCATTTTAAGAAAGCTCTTACATGTCATAAGTCTTCTAGAAAAAGGTAATAAAAATATTTCTAATAGTCACAGACATCAATGACACATTATACAACTTAGTAAGAAAAGCTAGGAAAATCTTGTCTGGTGATTTTTTTTTTTCCTCAAAGGAATATCTTGCAGGTGGCTAAGTAATCAACTATGAGTTCTTATACAAGCATCATTTAAAAAATCCATACACTTTTGAATATCCACATGCACAGGAAATCAGTAAAAATTATTCTCTTTATCCCCTCATAAGAGGACTTTTACCACAATCTTCATTTTAGAATGATTTTCAAAAGACTACCACAGAAATCTTTCTTCTGCCAAAACTTGTTCATTATGACAACTACTTCACTATGGACAACATATAAGGTTTGTAAAGGACATCATGATATTTGGAGGTGCTGATCCAATCACCAGTGAACCCACTGGTCAAATGCAATAGAAAATTTAAAGCTTAATTCCAAGAGGTAAACATTTGATAACACAGGAATTTATTTTACTTGGTGAGTTTAAAGATACATTGATTAAATTTTAATTTAATTAAACATTACTTTCATGTAGTATCCTTTTATATGTAAAATGGTTTAAGTCTCCTTCTCTTTAGAATGACCTATAAACAAATAAAGCAATGCATATAACCAATGTTAAACTTCTAGTCCTTCATACTTATTGGTAATCCACATTAAAAAAATAAACAGGCACCTTCTTTAAATGAGGACACTACAAGTAAGAGTTGTTTATGTAATTCAATTAATCACCACAATAACCTCGTAGGTGGTAGGATATTACTGTTTAGCAAAGGAAACTGGGACTCTACAAGGTTAAGTGACTTGCTCCAGTTATTAAGTGGCAGGGGTGGGTGGGTTTCCACACCAGGTCTGACTAGTTTAACAATGTGTGCTCTGCTTTTTTCAGATACTACAGGATGTCATTTTTCATATGAATACTTCTATATAGGTTAGCAGTTAAATTAGCCAATTTCCTGAGCCGAGGAGAGCAAAGGAAATTTATTAGCACTGAAAATTGAGATATCACCAATCTATATTTATTTGAAACAACACGGCATTAAAAAAAACCAGTATGTACAAAACTGACTCATAATATACTTTTTTCTTTAAAAGTCCCCAGGGAAAACATGTTATAAAAAGACAATAAAAGAAAAACAATGCTGACATGTTGTAACAAAGAAAAAGAAGTCCAATTTTTTAATACCCCTGAAGCAAATTCTAAATGTATTATCAGCAGGTCAGCAACAGTTACAAGCCCAGTGCTTTAGCATTATCTGAAAAAATTTCTGAGCATAAAATAAATTTTTCTATTTTTTTAGGCTCCAATCTTTAATGACAATATTCTCTTTCTCTTTCAATATGTAATTTTTATTAGATAATAAAATGTTTCAAAATATTAAAAAGCATAAAAAAGTAATCACAAATTTTACTTCCAATTCCTGCCCCATCCACACTTTTCCTATTCCCTTTCCACAGATAACCACTGTTACTTGTTTCTTCAATCGCATTTTAAAGATAATTTTCGCATACACTGACACATATGAATAGATATCTTCCTCATGTTACCTAATACTAGCAAACTAAACATACCATTAAGATCATACTGTTGTTTTGTGTCTAGAATATTCAGAGACCCATTTTCTTTTCTTTTTTTTTTTTTCGAGACAGAGTCTCATTTCTGTCACCCAGGCTGGATTGCAGTGGCACAATCTTGGCTCACTGCAACCTCCGCCTCCTGGGTTCAAGCAATTCTCATGCTGTAGCCTCCCCGATACAAAAAAATCAGGTAATTTTTGTATTTTTAGTAGAGACAGGGTTTCACCATGTTGGCCAGGCTGGTCTCAAACTCCTGACCTCAAGTAATCTACCCACCTTGGCCTCGCAAAGTGCTGGGATTACAGGTGTAAGCCACTGCGCCCGGCCTCAGAGACCTATTTTCCAAAACTTTATTTTTAATGAAAAATGTCAAATACATAAAAAAGTAACAGCAAGAGTGAAATAAACACTCAAATTTACTCATATACCCACCACTTAGATTTAACAAATATTAATAATTATTTTGTTGTAGTGGCTTCACCTATCTATATATAAGCATAATATTCCTTTTCCATATTAATATACTTTTGGGAAATTATTTTGAAGAAGTCACAGGTATCAATTCACTAAATATTTTACTATGCATCTCCAAAAAGTAGAGAAATCCTCCTTTACGACCACAACACCATATGGCAACAAAGAACATTACAAAGAACAATAATTTCCTCAAATGACCTAGTGTTGTCCATATTCAAACTTCCCCAACTGACTTCAAAATGTGAAGAGCCATATTTTCCAGAGTTCATTTTTGCTACAGTACTGTTAGCATAAGATAAATATTATACTTTTGGCTAATATAAAATGTATTACAGATAATACTTTTTAGCTAATAAACACCCTGAAGTGTTTTTAATTTTGGTTGTTGTTATTACTTTATAGTATCTTTCATCTTTTTTCTTTTAAAGGATTTTTTTTTTTTTTTTTTTTGAGACAGGATCTTGTCCTGTTGCCCAGGCTGGACTGCAGTGTTGTGGTCATGGCTCACTGTAGCCTTGACCTCTTGGGCTCAAGCGATCCTCCTACCTCAGCCTCCCAAGTAGCTGGGACTACAGGCATATGCCACCATGGCTGGCTAATTTTTTAAGTTTTTGTAGAGACAAGGTCTTGCTATGTTGTCCAGGCTGGTCTCAAACTCCTGAGCTCAAGAGATCCTCCTGCCAAAGCCTCCCAAAGTGCTGGGATTACAGGCATTAGCCACTATGCCCGGTCCACCTTTCATCTTTACAAAACAACGACAACACAAAATGATCTTGATTTCATTTTCACATTAGCACAGAGAAACTTCTTCACCATGACTAGTTTTCTACAGTTTAAAAAATGCACAAAATTGCCTTTAAAATGTTATTTATATAATCACAGCTGAAATCCTGGGCAGAGTTTGGGAGTGAGGAGGAGAAAAATACAGCTACTCTGGTGGCAGAAACTCTCTTCTCCTTGCCCCATAATCTCTCTCCTTCCTGACCTTGCCACTGGGATCTATCTGGTAGTCCCATTTTGTTATTCAAAAGGGAAGGGAAATTTGTTGTGCTGATGGTTGCACAACTCTGTGAATATACTCAAAACTACTGAATTGTACCCTTTAAGTGGATGAATTGTATGGTATGTGAATTACATCTCAAAGTGGTTTAAAAAGGGGGGAAGGGAAGAAATAAGAAATAGGAAAATAATATTTTAGAATGAATATTCTAAAATATTTATTCATTCTAAAATATTTTGTGAACAAAATTAGTTCCCTATAGTGGAATTTAAAAATTTTCTATGTTTTTCTATTTACTGAAATAACAGTCTAATAATTAAACTAAATAAACTAAAGGTCCTACTCATTCTACTATTTTGGTTATATAACCATATTACAAGTGATATTTTCTTAATGTAAGCATAGCCTATGCAGTTTATAAAACGATCAGGAATAATTTTTTTGCTTATAAAACAAATCAAATAATTCTTTTAGCAGAAACCAAACAACACCAAATCTCATAAGTTTAAAGTTATCTGACTTAAAAAAAAGTAAGTAACCTTACATTTCATAGGTGGCACTGAAAACTGGCACAACTATTCTGCAGGGATGTTTGGAAAAATGTATCAAATGTATTAATATTCATACTTACTAACTGAATTCATTTCTAGAAATTTGCCCTAAAAATTATAATTTTATCCCCAAGAAAACTTATATGCCCAAGTAAAAATGGTTTCCACATTATAGTACTAGTTATACCATTATAAAACTGAAGAGAGTTTGGATATCTAAAAACAGGAAACAGGTTAAAAATTATGGCCTATTTAGGATATCTGATATTATGCAGCTACTAAAGGTCAGGCTGTAAGAGAATGTTTAATGACAGAAAATTATTTAGGATATTTAAAAAATGGAGGGACTTCTGGCCTCTAGTAATGGTGAAGAAAATTGGTTACCAAATACTCCAGTAATAGCAATTATAAAATCTGGGCATTTTATATATGTATATATATGTATTATATATTATATATTATATATATAATATATGTATTATATATTATATATTTTATATAAATATAAATACAAATTATATAAAACTCAACTATTTAAAGGCATTAGAAAGTGACCAAAAGCAGGCACAAACTAACAGCATTAACCATTGAAAGACAGCAACAGCAATTAGTAAGAATTTGAGTTAAAGGCTTTTTTAAAAAATCTAATTTTAAAAAATTGCAGTTGTATTTTAAGATGGCACAGGACAGAGTTAAAGGCTGGCAGGGTAGCTGAAAGTTCAGGGTGGAATCCTGGAAACAACTAAGGCATAGAAGATTGGGACCAAAACTCTGGGTATAATCTCTGCTGAAATCCCTGGATGACCACTAAATAAGACATGCTATAAGGGAGACACTGGGGATCACCAAAATAGCTGAGAGAAACCAGAGGGATAGCTACCTTTGAAAGACAGACTGCACTAGACAAGATTTCATGTTTGCTACTTTTATATACTGTGAGTACTCCTGAACACATGCTCTACTCAGGATGCAGGAAGCGAAATCCTTACTGAAGTGTCAGAAGACAGAGCTTAGCAATGTTTACAAAATTTGCCAAAATCCTTGACCGAATGCTAACTTTGCACAGGTACAGAGAAGATCCCCAGGGTGCCAGGTTAAAAACCAACAGCTGGAAACGGAAAGAACTGAGCAGAAATAACAGCTGTTGCACATGGCAGGGGACACAGTTTATGGTTTGAATCCAAGAGAGTTAACGGCTAGGTAAATAATAACAAAATAATTCTCAGAAGAACATAATATATCAAAAGCTACTAAACATATCTAAAATATCCAGTTTTTAACACAAAGTTACCAGACATACAAAGACACAGGAAAACGTGACCCATGCTCAGGAAGAACAACGATGAACAGAAATGGACTTTGAGTGGGTCTAGATGCTGGATTTAGCAATGACTTCAAAGCAACTATTTTTTTTTTTTTTTTTTTGAGACGGAGTCCCGCTCTGTCGCCCAGGCTGGAGTACAGTGGCGCAATCTCGGCTCACTGCAAGCTCCGCCTCCCGGGTTCACGCCATTCTCCTGCCTCAGCCTCTCCGAGTAGCTGGGACTACAGGCGCCCGCCACTACGCCCAGCTAATTTTTT
>NW_026652277.1:137583318-137843365 GCF_009828535.3 Hylobates moloch
GGTTCCAATTTCTCCACATTCTCATGGATAGTTATTATCTATCTGTTTGATTACAGCTATTCCTGTGGGTGTGAAGAAGTATCTTACTGTGGTATTGACTTGCATTTTACTGATGGCTAATAATGTTGAGCATCTTTCCATGGTCATGCATATTGACCATTTTTATATTTTCTTTGAAGAACTGTGTATTCAAATTCTTTGTCCAGTATTTTTTTTAAGTGGTTGAGTTCTGAGAGTTCTTAAATCTGGATATGAGTCTCTAATGAGACATATAATTTGCAAATATTTTCTTCCATTTTTGAGGTTGTCTTTCACTTTCTTTTAAAAAAAACTTATTTTTTGATTAATTTTTTTTATTCCGATAGGTTTTTTGAGAACAGGTGGTGTTTGGTTACATGAAGAAGTTCTTTAGCAGTGATTTCTGAGATTTTGGTACACTCATCACCTGAGCAGTGTACACTGTACCCATTGTGTAGTTTTTTATCCCTCAACCCCCTCCCACCCTTTCTCCTGTGTCCCCACAGTCCATTGTATTATTCTTATGCCTTTGCATTCTCACAGCTTAGCTCCCACTTATTAGTAAAAACATACAATGTTTTCATGAGCTACTTCACTTAGAATAATGGCCTCCAATTGCATCTAGGTTGTGGCAAATGCCATTATTTTATTCCCTTTTATGGCTGAGTAGTATTCCACGGTATATATACTACAATTTCTTTATCTACTCATTGATTGATGGGCATGTGGGCTGGTTCCATATTTTTGCAGTTGTGAATTATGCTGCTATAAACATGTGCGTGCAAGTATCTTTTTCGTATAATGGCTTCTTTTCCTTTGTGTAGATACCCAGTAGTGGGATTGCTGGATCAAATGGTAGTTCTACTTTTAGTTCTTTCAGTAATCTCCACACTGCTTTCCACAGTGGTTGTACTAGTTCACATTCCCACCAGCAGTGTAAAAGTGTTCCCTTTTAACCACATCCACACCAACATCTATTATTTTTTGATTTTTTGATTATGGCCATTCTTGCAGGAGTAAAGTGGTATTTCATTGTGGTTTTGATTTGCATTTCCCTTATCATTAGTGATGTTGAGCATTTTTTCATATGTTTGTTGGCCATTTGTATATCTTTTGAGAATTATCTATTCATGTCCTTAGCTCACTTTTTGATGGAATTTTTTTTTATTTTCTTGCTGATTTGTTTCAGTTCCTTGTAGACTCTGGATATTAATCCTTTGTCATTGTATAGACTGCAAAGATTTTGTCCCACTCTGTGGGTTGTCTGTTTGCTCTGCTGATTGTTTCTTATGCTGTGTAGAAGTTTTTTGTTTAAGTCCCATCTATTTATCTTTGTTTTTGTTGCATTTGCTTTTGCGTTCTTGGTCATGAAGTCTTTGCCTAAGCCAATGTCTAGAAGGGTTTTTCCAATGTTATCTTTGATTCAGCTTGAGTTAATATTTGTATAAGGTGAGAGATGAGGATCCATTTGTATTCTTCTAGGTGTGGCTTGCCAATTATCTCAACAATATTTGTCGAGTATGGTGTGCTTTCCCCACTTTATGTTTTTAAGTTTATGAGTCCTCGTGAGTTAGGTGAGCCTCATAAAGACAGCAGATACCTGGTTGGCGAATTCTTATTCATTCTGCCATTCTATATTCTTTAAGTGGAGCTTTTAGGCCATTTAGATTCAATGTTAGTATTGAGATATGAAGTACTGTTCTATTCATTGTGCTGTTTGTTGCCTGAATACCTTGTGTTTTATTCATTGTATTACTGTTACATATGTCCTGTGAGATTCATGCTGTAAGGAGATTCTATTTTGGTATATTTTAAGGCTTTGCTTCAAGATTTCAAGCTCCTTTTAGCAGTTCTTAAAGTGAAGACTTGGTAGTGGCGAATTCTCTCAGCATTTGTTTGTCTGAAAAAGACTACCTTTCATTCATTTATGAACCTTAATTTCACTGGATACAAAATTCTTGGCTAATAATTCCTTTGTTTAAGGAGGCTAAAGATAACGCCTTTAGCGTCCTGTAGGGTTTCTGCTGAGAAATCTGCTGTTAATCTGATAGGTTTTCCTTTATAGGTCACCTGAGGCATTTGCCTCATAGCTCTTAAGATTCTTTTCTTCATCTTGACTTTAGATAACCTGATGACTATGTACCTAGGCGATGAATTTCCCAGGTGTTCTTTGAGCTTCTTGTATTTCATTGTCTAGATTTCTGGTAAGGACAGGAAGTTTTCGTTGATTATTCCATCAAATACGTTTTCCAAACTTTTATATTTCTCTTCTTCCCCAGGAATACCAGTTCTTCTTAGGTTTAGTCGTTTAACATAATCCCACACTTCTTGAATGCTTTGTTCATTTTTTAATATTCTTTTTTCTTTGTCTTTGTTGGACTGGGCTAATTTGAAAGCCTTGTCTTTGAGCTCTGAAGTTCCTTCTTCCACTTGTTCTATTCTATTGCTAAGGCTTTCCAGTGTATTTTGCATTTCTCTAAGTGTGTCCGTCATTTCCAGAGTTGTGATTGTTTTTCCTTTATGCTATCTATTTCACTGAAGATTTTTCCCTTCATATCTTGTTTTCCTTTTTTTTTTTTTTTTAGATGGAGTCTTGCTCTGTCACCAGGCTGGAATGCAGTGGTGCAATCTTGGCTTACTGCAACCTCTGCCTCCAGGGTTCTCCTGGCTCAACCTCCTGAGTAGCTGGGATTACAGTTGTGCACCACCATGCCCAGCTAATTTTTGTAGTTTTAGTAGAGATGGAGTTTCACCATGTTGGCCAGGATGGTCTCGATCACCTGACCTCATGATCCGCCCACCTCAGCCTCTCAAAGTGCTGGGATTACAGGCATGAACCATGCACCCAGCCATCTTGTTTTTTTTTTTTAATTTCATTAAGTTGGACTTCACCTTTCTCTGGTGCCTCCTTGATTAGCTTAATAATCAACCTTCTGAATTCTTTTTCTGGAAATTCAGAGATTTCTTTTTGGTTTGGATCTATTGCTGGTGAACTAGTGTGATCCTTTGGGGCTGCTAAAGAACCTTGTTTTGTCATATTACAAGAATTGTTCTTCTAGTTTCTTCCCATTTGGGTAGACTGTGTGAGAGGAAAGATCTTGGGCTCAGGTGCTGCTGTTCAGATTCTTTTGTCCCATCGGGTATTCCCTTGATGTGGATCTCTCCCCCTTCCCCCAGGATGTGGCTTCCTGAGAGCCAAACTACAGTGATTCTTTTTTCTCTTCTGGATCTAGCCACTCTGCAGAGCTACTAGGCTCTGGGCTGGTACTGGTGAGTGTCTGCACAGAGTCCTGTGATGTGAACTGTTTTCAGGTCTCTCAGCCATGGATACTAGCACCTGCTCTGGTGGAGGTGGCAAGCGAGTGAAGTGGACTCTGTGATGGTCTGTAGTTGTAGTTTTGTTTATTGCACTAGTTTTGTGTTGATTGGCCTCCAACCAGGAGGTGGTGTTTTCAAGAGATCATTAGCTGTGGTAGTATAGGGAGGATCAGGTGGTGGGTGGAGCTCAAGAGCTCCCAAGAGATTATGTCCTTTGTCTTTGGCTCTCAGGGTGGGTAGAGAAAAACCATCAGGTGGGGGTGGGGCAGGGTTAGGCATGTCTGAGCTCAGACTCTCCTTGGGTGGGGCTTGCTGTGGCTGCTGTGGCGGATGGGGGTGTGGTTCTTAGGCCAATGGAGTTATGTTCCCAGGGAGATTATGACTGCCTCTGCTGTGTCGTGCAGGTAGCCAGAAAAGTGAGGGAAAACTGGCAGTTACAGGTCTCACCCAGCTGCCGCACAGCCCAAAGGGCTGGTCTTACTCCCACCTTGGCCCTCCCTGAAACAGTACCAAGTTTGTTTCCAGGCAACGGCTGAGCAGGGCTGAGAGCTTTCCTCAGGCTACCAGCCTTCCAGCTGATAAAGCAAGCAGGGCTTCCAGATTTCATGTCTCCCTGCCTGCCACAGCTTCTGTGCTGTGTCTGCACTCCCACTTCACCCCTTCCTCTGGGTTCTGTCCAGGAAACTTCATGCTTGGTCAAAATTGTTACAAAGTTCAGCTGGAAGTTTCCTTCTCCCTGTGTTTTTTTCCCAGTTCCTCTGGCAGCCCTCCCCAAGGACTCCTGTGAGACAAAGTCAGAAATGACTTCCCTGGGGACTGAGAGAGACAATAGGGCTCTTCTCACTGCTTCTTCTACCCCTGTATTTTGCTCAGCTCTCTAAAGTTATCTCAGTTCCAGGTAAGGTCAAAACCCTCCTCCTGTGATCTATACCTTCAGGTTCCCCAGTGAGAGTGTGTGTTCAGGGGTGGATGATCCTCCTCACACTTTCACACTTTGGGCATTTGCGGTTTTTTGGCTGTCACCCAGGGCCTGCAGCAGCACTCCACTTCCTTCAAAGGGTCTGTACATTCTCTCAGCTTTCCTGGTATGTTCCTGAGGTAGTTATTGGTACAGAAGTTCATGATGTGAGTCTCCACATGCTGTTCTGTCTGGCTGAGTGGGAGCCACAAGTTAGTCTTCCCTCCTATTCATCCTGTCCCCCAAAGAGCTGTGAATTTTCAAATAGCGGATAGAGTGTACTGTGTTTTCTGGTGTGTCCTCAGAACCTCATTTCTAAGAAGCGTCTTGTGGGACCAGTGTTATGTGAAATATATTTTGGAAAATTTAGCCTGGGCAAGGGGAAGCCAGTGAATGTTTTAAGGAGGGTGACATGGTCCAAAATATTTTATAGGGCCTTCTCTTGGCAGGAATATGATTTGATGAGAAAGAGGCTAGAGGCCCAGAGAATAGATGGAAGCTCATTGATATCAGCACTTGGACATTTGAGGGTGAGGGCCCAGATATGCGATGACAGTGGGATCAAAGTAAATACGTAGATGTGAGAGGGAGTGTGAAGAGTAAGAAGTCATCAGCAAATGACAATTGTTTTCTAAACAGAGATAACCCAGATGGAAAATTTAAACAAAAGAATATATATAGGTGCCATTTAATAAGCATTTGTTATATGACTGAATACATACACACACACACACACACACACACACACTCCATAGTTTAAGACAAATGAATTAATTTATCCAAGATGGCATTGATAAAATTAGAATAGCAAAGGTTTGAATTCAAGTAATTTCAAAGGCCAAATTAGTGCCTCTGTGCTAATCTCTTTTAAGAAGAATAAGAAAAGATTATACCAAGTGGTGTTATAATTAAGATTTGATGGGCCATAGAGTTGAAATTTAAAAAGTGAGCAATTAAAAATGCTTATTGTGAGATATACATGTAACATAAAAATCTTCTGCAATAGGAAGTAGATGAAGTCATTTAAACATGACAATTGAACCTTAAGGAATTTTGACAGTAAAAATATATGATATGTAATAAGATGTTATATGAGATATAATTAGAATATGATATAAACTGCTATAGTATAAATTAGAGACTACAAGCATAACTAAAAGCCCTTTTCTCCCAACATTTTACTTCTAAGAGCCGTGGCTGCTGAAATTAGACCAACTTTTGACAATAAAATAATGAGTCAAATGAAAAATATAGAAATAACCACCTGTGACGCACCTTAGTAGACCTGGTGTACCATAGAGGTAAAAGCAAACAATTATGATACAGGTGTCCTACACAGTGAATTTTTTTTCTGTATTAATTGAACAAATAATACCTTGCTAAGATATGTTAGGGACTATATAAATTACTTCATTTACATTATTTTCTGTAGGTGAAGGTGAGTATGTTATACTCATTTTACTCATGAAGAAAGTACAATTTAGAGGTTAACTCATCAAAGATCCACAACCAATTGTCTGCAGAGTTGGAATGGGACTTGGACTTGTGTGAATTTCATGTTTGTTTACTTCACATTTGAAGAAACATTAACCTTTCTCTATACTGCTTTGTGATTTTTTTAAAAATAGTTCTTCAGTGTCATATAAGTATATCTAAAAGTTATCGGTTTTTTCAGACTTCTTACAATTCCACTTCGTCTATGAAACTTTTCCTGAGATAAAAGATTCATCTTTCTTACCAAATAGTGATTACTCTCCCTGCAGGTATAAAGCATAAATGCTAATTCATGAGCCTTGTATTTTGTACGTCTTGATTTGCTGTTTAACTACATTTATTCATCGAAGTGGTCTTAAAAAGTAATTCTCAAATGGACATTAGGATGGGTTTTAGACCATTTAAAACCTTTATAATAATGTGCAAGATGAAACAGATATGGCAAAATGGGGTTACATAGTCAGAAACAGCCTCCAGAATTAGAAAATTTGGTTCAATGATGTGATAAGGGATGGAAATTAAAAATAAAGACTTTCACAGATATTATTGTAAATAAAAGCGACACAAACACTGGTAAGTGCAAACATATCTGAACATGGACATATGGACAAAAAAAAAACAGGAAATATGGACAAAGAAAAAGAAGACGAATTCTGTATGGATAAAAGGAGGCTCATATATCTCAGAAAAATAATTAAAAACAAGATGGTTAGAGGAAAAAAAATACCTATGGTAATAAAGAAAAACAAATTGGAAATGTGGCTGAAATGTGGTGGCACACAGGAATACTGTTATGGTTTGCACCATCTATGGAAGCATCCCATTACCAAGGAGAAGGGAGCTGTGCATGTTCATAGTTCTGAGACACGATCTCAATTGGAATCATAAATAATGCTTCTATTTGGAGGAATCTTATTACCAGGAAATTACAGTCAAAATGGAAGAAATATAGAGACGTGCAATAATGGTTGTTAGGAACTGCCAGGATTGCTTCTAGAAGAGATGATTCAAATAATTAAATAGCTTGGTATTTAACTCCTAGCAACTAGGAGTTCACGAGTGTTTATAATCACACGGAGATTGTTAACCCTAAAGAGAGAGACATGTCAATTATTAAGGGCTATAATTAAAAGCAATTTAGTAAGATTAGGAAAGAGAGAATGGAGGCAACACTCATAAGACCCATTTGAATACTGAATGAGGAGTGTGCCTAGGATTACAGCCTAGCTTCTTAGTTTGCAATTATTTTGAGCATTTCTAAACATCTCATGTGTTCTTTTTTCCCGCTGTGATTCCCTTTCCTCCTTATAGTTTTTATCTCTCTCGTTTGAACCATAAGTTCTGTGTTCCTTTGTGTCAATACATTTTATGGATCATCTATGGATTCCTGCCCACTTAAAAACACTGGTTTTTAAAATTTATGTGGCAGCCTTGAGCTAGCATTCATTTTGCAAGCACTGAAAGCAATCTTTTCCTCACAAATTTACCTTTCTTTAATCCATGGGTATGTTATATTTTCAGGTGCTATGTAATATATTTCTGTTACCAGAATTTCTCAGTGTTCTAATAAAAGGTATAGAAAAGGTATGACTATCAGTAACTCATTTAAAATGATTTATCACAGCATTGTGATTCAATTAAATGTTTCCTGGCAAACAAGTTTTCCTTGATGTGAACTTTAAATGAGCTTGGCTTTGAGTTATGTATACAGTGAAAGCAGCAAAATATGAGTCATAGAAGAATGTAAATTGGGGGACAATATTTTTATATTGTGAAATAGCTCCTTTCTTTAAAAGAGTGACATCACTTCTTTAAAGTTCTGTCATTTAAGTTTTATCAAGAAGTAAGTATAAGAAGAAAACATTGAGAGATCTTTGGAAAAACAAATGCCATCTGTCCTCAGTGTTACAGAAATAGGTCTCAAAAGCAGATGAAAATGTGAGCAGTCTACACATCAGAGCTCAAGGAAGGCCAAAGTACTTTTACTGATGCCTGTGTTCATAGCTCTTAAAACCCCTTAGAAGGAATGTTCTCTTAATTAAGAATAAAAATATTCTGTGTTCTTTACAAAGTCTGATATTATTTCCAGGATGTCTGAACGATGGTGTAGGAAAATCCATCCTACAACTACAACAGAGAAATATATTTTAATTGCTCTTATGCTTTGGAAAAAATATTAAATTTTTATCTTGGGAAATTATTTCTCTTTCCTCTTTTCTTCATCCTTTCTCTCTCTTTCCCTTTCTGTGTCAATGAATACTACTAGGTGCGAGATATTAAGTTGTTTATGGCCAATTGAAATATTGCAGCCTATAAGAGTCATAAGAAAGAGGAAGGATTGGCCTTTCTTTGGTTCACACGATGAGCCTGACACACATATGGTGCTCATGGCCTCTTCTGCGATTGGTTACAAACACTGTGTTTAATTCCTTGTTCCAGAGCTTCCTTTTGTTGCTTGTAGTAAGCACTGTAGAGATTTACCCTTTGTGTTTGGTATAAACACAAAGGGTAAATCTCAAGAGAGTATTGTGTACCTCAAAGTCCTCTAGAGTCTGATTGTAGGGTAATATACAAAATGACAACCAATTGTTCCTGGTTTTACAGAAAAATTTCTTCTCTAACCTGTACAGATACTTCTTATCTCTAGATTCCAGTCCACTTTTCAAAAGAAACAAGTAGGTTGAACATGTGCCTTGAGACCTTTGCTCAGTATTGCTTAGTAAGAAAGCCCATAATTGTTGCTCACCTCTGACTTACCATTTTTAGTGTAAAATATGAGAAACACATTAGAAGCCTGAAAATATAGCTCTTGACCTACCTTTATTATTTTGCCAGGGCTGCGATGCTGGGAAAGAAGAAAGGAATTAAAAGGAGCCCATTTATATTACATGTGTGCCATGATTGCATATCTTTCTTAGTGAATCTCTAAGTAAAATGGAAATCTGGATTGAATAACAGCAGTAATAAAAAAAAAAAAGAGGAACAATTCCCAACAGTGTACTATATTAAGGTGCTGACCCAGGACTTAGAAGCCAAAAAAGTGTCAGTTCCCAGTCCTACTCTTTTGTAAAACCAAGTTTAATATATACATTTGTTCATCATACATACACACATAAGTGTATATATGTGCACACTTGCATATGTATATTTATATTACATAATGAATTCTATACAGTTTATTTAAAAATTGACAATTGTAGAAAAACCAGAAAGTTAGAAAAATGAATAGTATTGCTATAACTGAGAGACAATGGGAAAATTACTGTTAGTATCTTTCTGTTTATTTTTCAGGCTTTTATTTATTGTAGTTGTTATCATCCCATATTTTATATCTTGTTTCTTATTTAAAATTTAAAATTATAACAACCATTTCATGTGCCTCTATAAACTCTTTATAGGCATCATTTAAATATATCCTAAGAGTTCACAAAGTAGATAATTTCATAGTTTATTTAACTATTTTTGTTTAACCATTTCCCATATTTGAGGCATTTAATTTTTCTCTCTCTTTTCCTAGTTCTCTTTTATCTAAAATTTTTTTTTGCTTTGCCCCCTTCCTTTTCTTTCTCTATTCTTTTTTCTTCTCATTTTAATAGAAACTCTGTATCAAAACTGAGATGTGGCTGGAGCTTTAAGATAGGTGACATTCCTTACTTAAGGGGAATATTTATATCCACTAATTTTCAATTTTGAGGGACCTCATAAAGCGTAGAAACCCATGATGGCAACAACATCCCTCCAAAAAAAAAAAAAAACCACCCTTGAATCATGTTTATAAATGTATGTATGTATATGCATATGTGCATGCCTGTTTGTGTGTGAGTATGCATGTGTATTTGTGTGTGCATGTGTGTGTTTATGTTTTTGTTGTGTAGATCTGTATGTGTGTGCAAGTGTGTATCTATGAATACATCTGTGATTTGTGTGATAGATTGGAGGCGTGGGGATGTCTAAAGCATGCTCAACAAACTAGGCTTGAAAATGAAATGAGTATCTCTATCAAACTGAATGTCTAATATGTATTTGCAATTCAGCTGCCTCAGCAACATGGCCTCATGGTTTTTGGATTTAATGGGACAGCTGGTGTCAACAACTTTTTTAATACAGATGCTCTGTGATCTGTGTGCTTTGAAGGAAAGGAGAGGAAGTGCTGTGTGTTTCAACTGAAGGACTCTATTGGTAATTCTTTGATATCCAGGTAATACTCTCAAAATCTGCCGTGTAACTCCACATTGACATTAGTTTCCTGGCTTCAAGAGGGGACTGAGAAGGAGCTGCAGTATTACTGGTGAGCACTGGTGATGGAAAAATTGCAGGGCCCACAGCTCGGGACAGGGGAGGCCAACCAAGCAATAAAGGCAGAGAAAAGCCTCACAGTGACAACTCTGAGTGATCGGAAGGCAAATGCAAGCTCTACTTTTGTACATAAACAAGTATTTTTGAAGAGCCCAGAGCTAGCATGGTTTAGGTATTTGGATTGAAATGTCAATATTAATGGGACTTCATTGATAGATTTGAGGAGTATTGGGTCACCTGACTAAAACCACAGTGATCAGTCTTTGTTTATAATGGTTCCCCTGCACAATATTTCTTATTGTTTTCTTAAAGATAGATCCCCAGATGATGAGTTACCCAGTTTTTCAGTTTGGATTTGCCACCAAACAAACCCTAAGGCAAGTATTTGTGTGCAAGGAGTTTATCTGGAAGATCCCAGCATGCCCAAGCGAGGAATTGGAAAAACTGAGATGGAGAAAAAAGAAAAACCAATGAAAGGTGCTTTAATAAGTAGATTACTCCCGTGGGCAACAGGGACCAAATCCCACTAGGGACACTTTGAGAAACCATATGCAACACACTCAGAATCAGTCTACAAAGATTGGCAAGCTGAGGCATTGATACATTTGTTAGGATCTCCTTTCTTTGGAGGTTGCTCCAGGTTTATTAACTCCAGAAAATGGCTACTTGTGGCTGAGCAGAATGATAAGAGAGGTGATACATTTGAGATGTAAATTTGTCAGAGGGCTGAAAATTCTATGTGACCATTACCAAAGCACACAAATGGGATGAGGGGTAAGGGATGGAGCATTGGAAGCATCAGCTGCACTGAGTTCACCACGTCTATATTTCAGTATACAGTTCTTGTGAATATGTGCCATATATTTAGGATTGTTATTCTTTTGCTTTCTTTCATCTAGGAATCACAAGGTATCTAGATATATAAGATAAACTATACCTCTAAAGCTTTTTTCAATCTCTGTGTCACAGTTCTGTTAAGCAACCAAAGCACATAGGCCATTCTATGTTGAAGGTCTGCTGGAATGTGTATTTCTCCTTGGAAAGAATAAATATTGAGGCACAAAGAGGCTTGAAATGTGGAAGAGGAATGTGCTACCATAGCAGCTTCTCTCTGAGGGTGGCCTAAATTGACTTGGCACTTTGGCTCATAGCTTTGAAAATTCCCTTTATTTCTACCCCAAATTCAAGTTGTCTGATGTCAGTACCCATTTATTTATATAGCATTTTGTTTTCACTTTCCAATTCTCCCTCTTTCTACTTGTAATAAATCAACCTAGAAATATTTTTGACCTTTCCTGTCTCCTATCATTATTCTTTTAGTTAAGAATTTTGAAAAAAAAAAATTAAAGAAAGAAAAAAAATAGTAGTTTACCCTTCCTCACCAAGCAGTCACACCTCAGCACATAAAAATCTGGCTTCCACTTCCACCACTTCCCGAGGAGTGTTCTCATCATATTCAATAAACTCATAAAGCCAAGTTTAATCAGCACTTTTTTTTTTCTGTTTGGAATTACTGATTGCTCTTCTGAGATCAATACTGTTGTATGCTACATAATGAACATTCTCTGTACAATATGTAGTGCTCAAATTAAAAGCTAAGTTTATCATCTCCTAAACTATCCATACCTCATCCTGCCCCAAATTTGTCCTTTGTATTAGATGTTTTACCTTGGTGACTAGCATCACCATCTACCTACAACCTAAGTCAAAAAGTTGGAGTCATTTCAGACAATTATCCGTCTGTTATTTTCTCCTTTCAAGGCTACACAGTAAATCATAAAACACTATTTCTTTGACACTGGACCTATTTAATCTTGGAAATTTCTGGTTTCCTTCAAGTTCTTCCTGAACTTTTCCTGGCATTTCCAGTGAGTGTCTCATATTTATTTCAAGAACTCGACACTCCTTTGAGATCAATCTGTTATTAGCTGCTTATTCCCCCCAGTGCAATTGAGGTTTCATAGATAAATGAAAATTATATATATTTACATGGTATAAAATGATGTTTTGATTTACATTGTTAAATGATTACCACAAGCTAACTGAGATATCCATCATCTCAGGTAGTTACCATTTTTTTGTGTGTGCTGAGAACATTTAAGATCTACTCCCTTAGGAAATTCCAAGTATACAATGCAGTATTATTAAGTACAGTCACTATGATTTATATTACATCTCCAGCACTAACTCATCCTGAAAAACCGAAACTTTGTACCCTTTGACCAACATTTCTCCAATCCGCACCCCCACTAGCCCCTGGCAAGCACCATTCTTCTCTCTGCTTTTATGAATTTGATTTTTAGATTCCACATATCAGTGGGATCATGTGATGTTTGTCTTTTTGTGCCTGGCTTATTTCTCTTAGCATAAGGTCCTCCAGATTTATCCATATTGTTGCAAATGAAAAGATTTATTCTATCTTTAAGGCTGAATAATATTGTTATCCAAATTCATCTGTCAATGGACACAGGTTGATTTCATATTTTGACTATTGTGAAAAATGCTATAATGCACATGGGAGTGCAGATATCTCTTCAATATGCCAATGTTATTTTCTTTGGATATATACTTAAAAATGGGATTACTGGATCACACCATAGCTCTATTTTAATTTTTTTTGAAGAACCCACATACTGTTTCCCATAATGGTTGTACCAATTTACCTTAGCACTAATAGTTATGCTAGTGCTCCCTTTTCTCCACTTCCTTGCCAACAGTTATTGTTCATCTTTTTGATAGTAGTCATTTTAACAGGTGTAAGTTGATAACTCATTGTGCTTTGGATTTGCATTCCATGCTGATTAGTAATGTTAGCATTTTTTTCCATATATCTGTTGACTATTCTGTATAATGTCTTTTGAGAAGTATCTATTTAGGTCCTTTGCCCATTTAAAAAATTGGGTTATTTGTTTTCTTGCTATTGAGTTGAGCTTCTTAATATATTTTAGATGTTAACAACTTGCAAATATTTTTCCCATTCTATAGGCCTTTTTTTTCACTCTATTGTCTCCTTTACCATGCAAAAGCTTTTTAGTTTGATGCTATCCTGTTTGCCTATTTTTTCTTATGTTGCCTGTGTTTTTGAAGTCAAATTCAAAAAAATCATTGCACATATTAAATAACATAGTTTCTCACTCTGTTTTCTTTTTAGCAGATTTATAGTTTCAGGTCTTTGATTCATTTTGTGTTGATATTTGCATATAGTGTGAGATAACGATTCAAATTCATTCTTCCAAGGGTCAATATCCAGTTTTCCCAAGAACACTTATAGAAGATACTATCCTTTTTGCATTGTATATCCTTGGCAACTTTGTTGAAGATAAATTTACCATAAATGTATGGACTTATTTCTGGGTTCTGTTTTGTTTCATTGGTCTGTAAGTCTGTTTTTATGCCAATACCATACTTTTTTGATCACTAAACTTTGTAGGATAGTTTGAAATCAAGTAGTGTGATGCACTCAGCTATGTTCTACTTGCTCAAGATTGCATTTGGGATCTTTTATGGTTCTGTATAAGTTTTAGAATCATTTTTCTATTTCTGTGAATAAAGGCACTGGAATTTATGTAGGGATTACACTGACTGGGCTTAGTATCATTGGATAAGGAGTTAACATCTAAAATATATTAAGAAACTCAATAGCAAAAAAAGAAAAAAATTTTTTTAAATGGAGAAAGGACCTAAATAGACACATCTCAAAAGACATTATATAGAATAGCCAACAGACATATGAAAAAATGCTTAACATCACTTCGGTATGGAATGTAATTAAAAATTACAATGAGTTATCACCTCACACGTGTTAGAATGACTAGTATCAAAAAGATGAAAGATAATTGTTGGCAAGGAAGTGAAGAGAAGTGAACACTGGCAAACTATTGGTGATAATGGAAATTGTTGCAACCATTATGGGAAATAGTATGCAGATTCTGGAAAACATTAGAATAGAGCTATGATATGATCCAGTAGTAGTGTCTTAATATCTTAGTAGTATGGGCTTATAAAACCCCTTTTAAGGTTTCCTGTAAGGCAGATCTAGGGGTAATAAACTATCTCAGGTTTTGTTTACCTGGAAAAGTCCTTATTTCTTGTGTATTTCTGAAAAACAGACTCACTGGGTATAAATTTTTACTGGCCATTTTTTTTCTTTCAGCACTTTGGATATATTATCCCACTCTCTCCTGGTGTACAAGGTTTCTGCTGAGTTCCCTTTTATGTGATGAATTGATTTTCTCTTGTTGCTTTTAAAATTATTTTTCTTTGATTTCCAATAATTTTATTACAATTTTTTTTGATAAAGATCTTTGCACATTCAATCTATTTGGGGTTCTTTGGGCTTCATGGATCTAGAAGTTCAGTTTCCTCTCTAGATTTGGGAAGCTGACATTACGTCTTTAAGTAAGCTCTCTGTCCCTTTCTCCTTCACTGTTCCTTATGAAATTTCTATAATCCATATACTAGTTTTCTTGATGGTGTCTTAAAGCCATAGACTTTCTTTAATGTTTTTCACTCATTTTTCTTTTTGTTCCTCTGACTGGGTACATTAAACGACCTGTATTTTAGCTTGCTGATTCTTTCTTCCTTTTAATTGAATCCTCTGTTGAAGCCCTCTATGGAATTTTTCAGTGCTGTCAATGTATTCTTTAACTCCAGAATTTCTTTTATGTTCTTTTTTATGGTTTCTATTTCTTTTTTGAACTTCTTATTTGTTCATTTATTTATTTCCTGATTTCATTTAGTTGTCTATCTTTTGTAGCTCACTGAGAAAATAATTTTGAATTCTTTGGCAGGCAATTTGTAGATCTTCATTTCTTTAGCATTGGTTATTGATGCTTTATTTTGTTCCTGTAGTGGTGTCATATTTCCCTGATTATTTTTGACCCTTGAATTGCCCTTTTGAAGTAGACACCTCTTCCAGTCTTTACATACTGGCTTTAACAGGAAAAGCACTTCAGCACTCAATCTGCTTAGATATTCTAGGCAAGGCATCCAGTGTAGTCCTCGGGTCAGTTGTTCGTGTGTGTGGGTCTGTAAGAGCAGGCCTGAAGCCTGGGTCCACATGGGCCAACCTGACATATAGGTGGGCTTTTAACCCCAGTCTAGGGCTGCCAGCCTGGGGTTGGGGTGAGCCTGGATCCTGGGTCTTTGGAAATGGATCTGGTCCTGAGTCTGTGGCAGCTGACCTGGCCCTGGCATTCACTGGGGTGGGCCTGGCATCTGGGTCAATGGGGGAACATGTGGATCCTAGGTCCATGGGGTGGGCTAGAGCCTGGTTCCATTTGAGCTCGCCTTATCCTGTGGTTGGCTTAAAGGCTGGGCTTGTGTGTTGGCCTGATGCTAGGGCAGGCCTAGATTCTGTGTCCACAGGGGCCAGCCTGGAACCTGGGGCCACAGAGGCCAGCCTTGCACCAGGATTCACTGGGGCGAGTCTGGTGCTAGGGTCTGAGGCAAAGTTGTCTGCTCACTCTACTCCCTCCTTCCCCCTGCAGAGTGTATCTCTCCTCCCTCTCTGTTTCCCAGGCTTAGGGGAGGAGTGACACAGGTAATGAAAAGCTATCCTTGCTACCTTCTTCAATTCTTCGTTTTTAAAAATTTCTGTCCTCCACCCAGATGCTGTAATTTCTCACCTGCATTCCTTAGCTCTTATAAAAGCATTTTTGCGCATGAATAGTTGTTTTAAATTGATGTTTCCAAGAGAGGATTAGAGCTAAAAACTTCTGTTACATTGTTTCCTTAGTATGTTTTGAGCTGTTATAACAGAATACCACAGACTGGATGATTTATAATAAACAGAAATTTTTTTGGCCCACAGTTCTGGAGGTCAGTAAGTCCAATATCAAGGTGCCAGCATCAGGTGAGTGCATTCTTGCTCCATCGTAACATGGCATAAAGCATCATGACAAAAGGGCAAAGTGAGAGTGAGAGAGAGAGAGAGAGATAAAAGGGGACTGAATTCATTCTTTTATAAGAAAGCCATTCCCATGATAACAAATCCACTCCATGCAATAACAGCATTAATCCACTTGTAAGGGCCAAGCCTCATGGCCTGATCACCTCTTAAAGGTACTACCTCTTAATACTGTTACAAATGGCAATTAAATTTCAAGTGAGTTTGGAAAAGGACAAACATTTAAACCATAGTGGCTATCTTGCTGATGTCAGCTAGTGTCTTTTCCTTATATCTTCAATTGCTTCTGACATTAATAGTAAATTATGCCAGCAATATCATATTACAGAAGTCCCCCAGAGCCACTACTACTGCCTTATAAAAATGTTGCTACTACTTCTGATGTTCGTGTTATTTGCATTAAGGTGGTGGAAACCCAAAACAAAATGTACTAAGAATGCTGGTGCTTGGTGTCTAGGACACTAGAGATACCATGACTCCTAGTGTTGCTGTTAAAGTTCATTATTGCCACTGCATGCCTGATGATTGCTGTATAAGCAAAGTCTTTCAAGTTATTAATTCTCTTTAAAATGTTTCCTGATTATTTATTTAATTAGACCTTTGACAGACTTAGGGGAGCCTATCTTTCAAATAAGCCCAGATACCACTGAATCCTAGGACAAACAGAACTTAGGCTTAAGGTCGAACCTCTGCTACATTCTTTTCCAGTAAAATACTTGAAATTTCTTCACGTGCCATACCTGAGAATCCCAGCTTGGAATAATAGAAATATAAAAGTTTTTTTACTTGGGCCACTCCACCATTTCTTCTGGGACAGACTCTCAGACACAGGGACAGGCTACAGATGTGGCACCTTCTGGTACACGAGGGAAGTAGAAGGAAATCAATGCCCTGACAGTATTTCATGTACCTCCCACAACTGGTAATGACAGGTTATTTTCAGGGGAGAGTTTTGACTTACATCACCTATACCTCTTATAGCCAGCAGTGAGACATCCACTCACCACTGAGAACTTACTTGAAGAAGTAGCATGTGCAGAAGATACTATCCATGTCTTGCATCCTATACAAATGGGATGACTTAGCTGCTCAGGCTAGGCTGTCGATCATTATTTTCCAATCATTTTATGCACCAGTCTGTGCTAGGTATCCTGAGCGATCAGACACAGTTTTAGAGCCTAAATGAACTTTTCTCCTCACCTTTATACTCACCAATTGGTCCAGGCGTGAGGAGATTACAATTCCTAGTGACTATTCTGTGCGATTCACTTTGTAATATGTTACACGAACTAATTGGACAGAGCCCACATGATCTTCCTCTAGCTGGGGAATAACTGTCTATTACTGACGTTGATAATCTTCTGCCATCTCCCACAGGCATTATGGCCAGCACACTTCCTGTGAATTTGTACCATCACCCCTTATCTCATCTATGCTTCTGCTCACAGCACTGCGCTAGAGCCAGGGGATGGATACCTGGCACTTGTATGTCCTATGAAGAAAGAGAGGAGGATACACTGCTTCTCTATGTATCCTTAAGGGATAGACCAGAGGAAAAGTTAAGTAATAGATAAACAATCAATAATAGATACCCATTTGGTTTCCCAATCAATCAGTACTTACTGTGTTGGATTTGTTCACTTTCAGCCATAGTTACACCTTGAATTTCTGTATTTCAAAAGTGAGCTCTTATTTTCTAAGGAATTTCCTCAATTTTTTCATGTAAGTAGGCTTCTGAAGAGTCTATTTCACTAATTTTTGTGATATATTTAATCATTCCAGGACTACAAAATTTAAGCTGAATTTAAATTATTCATAATATAACAATCTCTCTCCCTCTGTCTCTCTTTCTGTCTATATCTTTCATTACATATATGTAATAAAATATTTTCATTATATATCTGTATATCTTTTATAGAAATCTTTTCATTATATATTTCATATATATTCATGTATCTTTCATACATTATATATTCACATATATATCTTTCATATATTATATATTCATGTATGTTTCATATATTATGCATATTCATATATATCTTTCATATTTATATATATATATATTTTTTATTACATTTCTAGTCTCACTCCTCAAGTCTTCAAGGTCAGATACTAATTCCTAGAGCATGGTGATGAAATTCCAGGCTAGATAGACCTAAGTTCAAATCATAGTTCAGCTGCTTACTAATTATGTGGGCCTTGACAAGTTACTTATCTTTTTTAAGTTGACTAATATTTAAAGTAAAAATAAGAACGTGACCTGACTTGTAGGGTGATAGTGGAACTGAGTAAGCTAATGCATAAAAAATCATTAAGAATAGAATCCAGCATATAATGTGTGCTTCATAAATGTTAGTTACTGTGATCGTTGTTATTTTTGCCTGGATTATAGCAGAATTGTCTTAACCGGTCTCCTAATGTTTATTTGGAGCTCTTCTAGTTCATTCTCCACACTGCTGTCAGAGTAATCTTTCCAAAAATTAACTGTGATTGTGCCATTCCTCTGCTTAAAACCAATTGATTTTCATAGTTTTTATCGTAATATTTAGATGCCTTAGCCTGACATGCAGGCCCATTATAATCTCCTGCTGCCTCTTTAGTTTTGTCTCCTACTGGTCTTTCCCAAATTTTCATTGCTCTTAGCATAAACAAATACTTAAATTTTTCTGAAAGCAGCATGCTCTTTTGTTTCTCCTGGATGTTGTGTATATTAATTCCTATTCATAGAACACCTTTGTCCTCATTTTCCTCTGTTTAATTTCTACTTATTTTTCAAAACCCTGTAAAAGTATCACAGCCCCTAAGAAATCCTCTAATTCCCTGAATTTGACTGAGGAGAACTCATTCTCTGCTTTGCTGGGCACTTGTCCACAGTCTATCTTAACACTTTTCATATGGTGCAATTCTCTCTTTCCTATCCGTGGACCCTTTTGTATTGAAAGTTCTCCAAGGACAAACAGCATGTGTTATCTTATGTCTTCAATGCTTATAAGCTGCCTTGGAAACAATAGGTACATGTTTGCTGAATAAATGCCTGGTAGAAGTGAGTGTATGAATGGACAACAAAGTATGAGTGGGAAGAGAGGCACAGTGATATACAAAGGAAGGCCAAAAGCTTTCCCTTCCTAGTTGAATTCCATTTTGCACTGCTAGGAGGGTGATGTCGAACTTGGAGAAAAGCTCTTGTCAGGGCTTTTCTAGGATCTTGGGAAGTATATGAGAAAAGCAGTTTTGGATTCTCAGACATTGCTGGGATAGGTTTATATTTGGGTTGAGCTGTGGAAAGTATTTAATGGTCTGAAATTGCCCTTTCCTCAGGCTATGGTAAATAGCTGGGTTACTTATTTGTACTCAAGAACTCCTTAGAGCAAATCTCAAATATCCAATATGTTGACATTTCTGTAATTTTATTTCATTCTGTAAGCTTTGTGGGGTAATAGATTCTCTCTCTTTTTTGTCCCTATGGCAAATAAATGACTATGATGGCCTAATACATTTTTATTTATAAAATGATAGCCACATGACATAATATAGTGGTAGTGAAGAAAAACGTGGCTAAAATCTGAACTAAATTTTTTGAAAAGAAACTTTGTTTTTATTTGGTTATTTTTTTTGAGACAGAGTCTTGCTCTGTCACCCAGGCTGGAGTGCAGTGGCGCCATCTCAGCTCACTGCAACCTCTGCCTCCAAGTTCAAGCAATTCTCCTGCCTCATCTCCTGAGTAGCTGAGATTACACGCATGCCACCAGGCCCAGGTAATTTTATTTTTCTTTTGTATTTTTAGTAGAATCAGTGTTTCACCATATTGGCCAGGCTGGTTTCAAACTCCCGACCTTCAGTGATCCCTGTTTCGGCCTCCCAAAGTGCTGGGATTACAGGCATGAGCTACCGTGCCTGGCCTGAAAAGAGACTTTAAATTCATATTTGTGTTAAGGTTGTTTAGAGAATCCAGTATTGTTTTTCTTTCAACAAAATGTTCTCATAGTGCATAGTTAATTAATAAAAGTGCAAACAAGTACTAGAGACTGTGTAATTCAGTAGGTAAAATTCTTTATTTCTATTAAGCAAATGTGGTTTTAAAACCTTTATTAGATGCAGAATTTCCCATGGTCATATTTGACCTAATAACCACATTAAAAAAAAAACTTTAAAACTCTCCAATAATAAAAAATAATTTCTATATGTCAGTATTATCTGAAAGGACTTAAACTATTTTATGCCTTCACAATAAATATACTGTAGTATTTCATAGTCTCTTCTGGTGAAATTCAATTATCGAGTTTTTAATAAACCACATCATCAGTAAATTGAAAAAATGGTTTAAGGCAAAA
This sequence comes from Hylobates moloch, assembly GCF_009828535.3. Taxonomy (NCBI): domain Eukaryota; kingdom Metazoa; phylum Chordata; class Mammalia; order Primates; family Hylobatidae; genus Hylobates; species Hylobates moloch. The sequence continues at coordinate 137,603,645 of NW_026652277.1, forward strand.
AAATTTTGAAACAACTTCATAAACATTTGAAACCATAAAATTGTAAACATTCAAAGCTTATAAATAGAATTTTACAGGAATTTGGCTTCTTACACTTTTCAGAATGAGATATATGTTGCTAGTCTTAATAACCATAAAAATATTTCAAATGATCTCTACTTTAAATTGGAGTAATTTATGCTTATATAATGACATTAAATAATAAATCATGATGAATTCAGAGGACGCTATATAGACAATTTCCAAATTACAGATGACTTTATTCTTCTAAAGTTCCTTTGTATTTATTGAAGGGGACTTGGAGAATGCAATAATTAAAGGAGTGGTTGAGTTCCCAGACCAGCAAATAGAAGTTACTTCCAAAGGAAGTAGAGTACTAAATATTATGACACTTAATTAGCACCACCTCCCTGGGAATATGCATTAAGAATTTTGGCTGGGATTTCAGGAATACATCTTATTTTGTTGCAACAGGAGTTAGAATTATTAATTCTAAATCACAGGCTTCTCATAGCTTCAGTAACCACGTCTTGGATTTTTTGAATTGGCTCTAGTATCATGTGATGTTAGATCAACCACTCTATAGCTTGAGCTCCACAATATAGTGACCATGTTGGTTCAACATCCCAGCTTGTGCTCAGATTATAGCAAAGAATAAGACAGACATTATCCCTGCCTTCATAGACTCTTCTGTATAATGAAGGAGACACACGATTAAAATATATTTAAAATGAAAAATTATTACCATTAAAACAAAATGTTACGAAGAGAATGAACAAGATACTAGGTAAGCAGAAAAGGGGAACTTACTATTGTCATGGTTTGAACAGGTCAGGAGAAATGTCCACGAAGTGGAGCCAACAGGAAGAATAGGAAGGAGTTATCTAGGCCAAAAGATGGGGGGTGGGGGCCACATAGCATCATTAAAGATGCTGAATTACAAGGTGCAGTATATCAGATGAATGGAGAGATAATCAAGGTTACTGGATTACAGCAAACTAACAATGTGACAGTAGGTGAGACTGGAAAGGAAATCAGGGACCAGATGATAGAAGGCCTTTCTTGGATGCCTTACTAATGATATTGGACTGTATACAAAGGGCAATGGGAAGTCATTGGAGGGATTTAGCAGGGAAATGTCTTGATTAAATTCATAGACCATGTCAATTAATGCTGAACAGAACTGAATTGTCTGGAAAAAGCAGCGGTAAAATCTAAAGGCAAATGCTACAGTGTGGGGAGTGCTCTCTGATTCCTTCAGGCCCCTAGCTGCCACACAGCAGGAATTTTTGGCAGTAATGACTCTTTGCATCTACTTTGGTTGGCAGTTCTTATGTGACAGCTGGCATGGCCAGCTTCATTTGTATGTGACCATTGCCTTTTAGCTTTCTAGTTCAACCATGTACTCAAGTAGGGTGGCCAACAATTTGAGCTTTTCCAGAACTGAGGGATTTCTAAGGATGTAGAACTTTCAGAGCTAAAATCAACATAGTGGCAGACAAAGCAGGATGGCCAGTTGACAAACAAGAATCATTTTTACCTTACCTCTTGACAAGCAAGAATCATTTTTTTTAAAGATTTTTTACAATTAGTCATTCAGCCTATTTATGTAAAATCATGATGGTAGTAGGAAACATTATTTTTCATGATAGTTCATTCTATTATTTCATTTATTTAAAAATTTATTTTTTGTTAATTATAAAATTAATTCAAACCGAGCACAGACCTTATAGGTAGAGAGAAGTAAGAATAATTTGAAATCAGTCCTATTCCATTTTTTTACATTTGATGAGCTCTAATTTCTGTAATTAATATAATTTTTTGAGTCGAAATTTATTTCCTCATAGGTATAACACATTCATTGGTTTATTTCTCAGGCCATACAGAACAATGTCTCTGATATACCTGAGAGCATCTCCTTTCAAGTATTTGATTAGAGGCATGTTGTTCTGTGCTGGATCTCTGATCCTCCTCAGACCACCTTCATCTGGGAGCTTCAACCACACATAAAACAGTATATATGGTTGCTTTCTCTTATGTAGAATGTATCTGTGTGTATACATATTAATATATACAAATATGAAATACAGTTTCAAATTTATTCTTTTTCATGTCTAAGAATAATAACCATATAAATAGACGTGTTTTCCTAGAGTCTTCAATGTTTTTCAAAATATTAAAAAACAGATATTTTTAAAGCTTCACTCTATTGCCAAATGTTTGTCTTTCAATTGGCAGACAATGTTTTAGATGTTCTAAAGATATTTTGAATGAATGAAAGTCTATAGTTTCTGACCATGTAGTAAGGTACCTGAGGTAGAATTTAGAATTACTGCCCCTTTTAAGAGTGTGTACTTTAGTTTCCAGATATCAAAGTAAACACAAACTTCTTTTGTGGTTCATTCAAATGAAAACATTTTGCACACCACGCATTCATTAAATTTCAGTTGTAAAAATAGTTCTTTAAGTTGGTTGTGGTGGCTCATGCCTGTAATTCCAACACTTTGGGAGGTTAAGTGAAAGGATTGTTTGAGCTCTAGAGTTTGAGACTAGCCTAGGCAACATAATGAGACCTCATCTCTACAAAAAATTTAAAAAATTAGCCAGGTGTGGAGGTGTATGCCTGTAGTCCTAGCTACTTACGGGGCTGAGGTGGGAGGATGGCTTGAGATGGAGAAATCGAGGCTGCAGCAAGCTATGATTGTGCCATTGCACTTCAGCCCCGGTGACAGAGCAAGACTTTGTCAAAAAAAGAAGAAAATAAGAAAAGAAAAGAAAAGAAAAGAAGGTCCTTAAGACACACTGTTATGTGGAATTTGATTCCTTATTCCTTTTCTTCCTCCTGTGTGTATCACACCCTCACCTTTCATTAGTATTTTGAACAAAGAACAAGGATCAGAGCAGTCTTTTACATTTTAGCAATACGTTTTAAGTGGAGGAAGATAGAGTTAGTAGTTATAATTAGGATTCTAGATTATTCACACATTTTTTATTTCCCTTTTGCATGAAAAATTGAAGCCTACTTAAATATTAAAAAAAAAAGAAGAGGGTAGTATGTTCGGTACTGGTTTAATCATGGGTGCAAATTTCAGGTAGATAATCTAAGGCTCAATAAGCAGAATCATGACTTTGAGCCCCAGATGTTGATTTCACTTTGGAGATTATTCAGGGTTGTTTGACTTCTCCCTTAAATAAAAATTTCCTCATAATTACTTAATATTTGAGAAAGTTTTGAACTATTTTGTAGAAAGGTCCTTTACATTATCATTTTTTGTTGTTCTGAAGAAATCACCAAGTTTCGTAGAGATTATCTGAAGGAACTTACATGAAATGATTGGTGAAAAAAATAGTAAAGGGAACCATCTCATGCTATCGTTGAAACTTAAAGACTGTTTACTTAAAAACAATCAATTTAAAGCCGAGGACCATGAAGCTATACATGCAAAAAATGACTTGTTTGGGATTGTATGGCTAATAGTTATGAAATTGGAACTATGACATGGATTGGTTTTCCTAACTGCAATCTTAGTGTTCTGCTGGTTGCATTAACCCCACAGATTTCCCTGTTTTTGAGCAAGGTTGTCGTTTAGGAATTTGACTTCATTTAGGCTAGTGGTTTTTAGGGGTGGGATGGGGTGAGAATGAAGATGGAGATTATTAGAATCACCCAGAGAATTCCTTCAACATAAATTTCAATGGCCTGCTTAATCTAGGCTCCTCATTAGCAATGTCTTCCCCCACCCACCACCAGACATGTACCATTTTAATACACTTTCAGGGTAGAGAAAAAAGATGTAATTTTAAAAAGTTCTCTAGGCAATTCTGATATAAACTCTCTGCCCAGGATTGAGAACATTGCTCTAGGCAAATATCATATTATCATGGACTTGAAAAAAAAAAAACAATAACATAAAGCCTTGGTTTAAAGATGAGTTTCAACTTATGAAAAGAATATGGTCTAGGAAGTTTATGATTTTATATTTATACTTTTTTGCTTTTGTCACTTTTATCTATTTATAGAAGAGCACTGTTAGAACTGAAAAGTCAGAAAATCTTTAAATAATTAAACGTCAACATTTAAAAACAAATCAGCCATGATCTTCTCAGGTCAATATGCTCTTCTAAGCAGAAATTTCCATAATTCTGGGTCACAGCTAACCCACTGGGAGGCCAGGCTTCTTTTGCCTACTGGGTACTTCTACGTCACCCACTTTGTTAGAGTATAGAGAACACTTGATCCTACATTCCCTATCCCTTTGACTGGGGTTCCTCAGGGGCACCCTTTTAACCTTTGACTAATATTTAATGAGGAACTCAGAGTCAGAATTGTATGCATGTTTCACACATTCCCAGCAGTACATGGGTCCTCAGCCTGTGTGGGTCCTTAAGGACTCCCCTTTCAGGGCTTCTGGCTTCTCTTAACACTAAGCCTCTGAAAGTATCTGCAGCCTCACAGTCATAGCCTCAAAGCTACAGCATCCACTTCAGAAATCTGAGACCGTTTCAGCCCACTGTTTATTACCAGTACTCAAAACTCAGGTTATCTGTTTTTCTCTCTTATACCCACTATTTCCTCTCCCCCAATTCATTTGCCCATTCATCTCTTCCTTCCATTAGAAATAATCTCTACGCTGTTCTTAGGCTGTTGAGAAAATCCTTCTTTTCCCCCCTCTTTGCTTCAAATGGAACCTATAACACACCTCCTAGAGCAATCCCACGTTGAGGCTGCTCATGTAGTCTCTACTAACATACGTGTATGGATCTTGGAAGTAAGAGCAGTATTCTCTTTGCTCCCTAATGCTTTCCCCCCTCCCACATTCTAATGTAAGAGTTTTTTCTATTTTGATGTTTATGCTATTAGAGCATCCATCCTATAACTTGGCTTGTCAAGATCACTTTCATATATTCATGGTGAATATTCGCTCATAGACTCTCCCTCCACTTTAATTCTTGAGACTGAACTTCTTTTATAAAGGTAAAAACCTACCAAATTCAATAAACACTTTTCTGTTTTCACTTATTTGACCTTCCTGAAGCATGTACTCTCACTTAATCACTAGGACCTTGTCTCCTAGGGGTTCTAGTAGGGCCCATTATACCACCTTACAGCAGTAAGAAGAAATGCCTATAAAATAAAAAAATTATATTAAATTTTATATGAGTTCAATCCATTTTATCCTTGTAAGTATCATGTGAGGTGTTCAGGGCAGGTATTGTTGTAACCACTTTTTAAAGGAGAGAAAATGGGGTACAAAGAAAATGAGTAGATTTTCCTGAGTTGCACTAGTAGAAGCTGACAGAATGAGGACTAGCATCCAGGTTCCCCTTCTAATGCTCCTTCCACTACGTCAAGATATTTTAGTGAAAGATTAATAAGGATATAGAAAATGCCCTAATAGATGGATTTTAAATTTAAATTCTTATTGGTATTTGTGACTCAGTAGCATATGATGGAAACAACTATTAAAGTAGAAATGCTGATGTCGATTTCCTAGATAAACTTGCTTTCAGAATATTGTTTCAGAGCTTATTTAAATGAACTTAGATTGGGTGACATGACTTTCCTTCTGTAATTTCTATGTGTTTTGGTATAAAAGAACTACTCTGTGAAACTTGCAATTAAAAGAAAGAAGAAGAATATTTTTTATGTAACCTCTGTAGCAGAAGAATCTTAATAGTGAGCAATAAAATGTTGAAATGAGATATATTTTAATTAGGTAATAATACCAAGCTTTGTTTATTAGCTACTCTGAAGGTTCTAATGAGCTGTGAATTTCTGAGGGCTCTTTGGCAGGAAAATGAGAACATTTAACAATTTCTCAAACTAATCTCATTATGGAGAAGTCAGCCTTGAACATGCTTATTTAAAAATGAAGGAGAAATGGAAAACTTCTCTGGCTCCTTACACTACATCATGAATACAGCTTCCTTTGTTCTTTTATATATCTGAAAAATATTATTTGTATACCTAAAAATTAATAGGCCAAGTGTACTGTCCCAGAATGAGCATAATCAAGCTGAATTAACTTTCAGCAGGGCAGAGTTTCATAAAGATTTTCTGAGCATAAGGTCTTATCAAATCTCTTTATGTCCTCACATTACTCAGAAGAAGTGTGCTGTAGCTCAGCTATAGTCCCCTACATCATTAGGGAGTTGTTAAAATATCGTTGTCACTGTTAGCTCTAAGATGTGCGGAAGCAGGAGGGGACCAGGTCACTACAAGTTGCAAAGCTAGTAGACATGATTTCAGTCCACGTGGGTCTGGATCTGAAGCCTATAGCCTTTTTGCTAAAAAATTGAAATTAGTATCAGTTCATCCTGATTACACTGCATTGCCACATTATTACTAAAATTAATTATTCAAATGTAATTTCATTGGTATGTTTTTGGGGTCAACGAACTCCAAATTCTGAAAGTTAAGTAAATAGCTATTTATTCTCTTGCCATGTGGGCTGCTGAGATACACCTTTGTGTAAAGATTTTTTTTTTTCTGGCGATTTATTCCTGATAGGTATGGCAATGAAAAAAAAAGAACCTTGTATTTTTGGCCTCTTCCTTCAGTTGAATGTTTATCTCTAAGAAAACTGCATGTTGCAAAATAAATCTCCTATTATTTCTAAATTTAAGCATTTTTTTTAAAACTGGGAATAACACAAATTGTATTAGAAGTCAAAAAAGCTATTTAACTTGTAATCTTAGAAAAATAGTTTCACAATTTTAAGGCATATATAATAAAATAATATTTGTGATGTTCATGATTCAGATATTTTATAGGACCACACTAGTCTTAACCGTTATCCTGCAAAAATGTAATAGATTCTTTGTCTTGTCATTTATTTTAAGGTGGTTTCAACTGACACAATTTACAATATTTTGCTAGAATTTTATCATTAGAAGATCATTGGAAGATAGATTTCTCATGGAATGTTTCTCTAGCAGTAGTTTCCAAGATTATAGAGTAAAACTTGTAACTAAATTTACCCATAAGCACACTTAATATTGTTAGCTAATCACCTGTGGGACAAGTCTAGACTGAATTTGAATTTTCCCTCAAGCAGTGGTGGCAGTGTTATTGGCTACTTACCTATTAGTACAAGTTGTGCTTATTAAATGTATGATTTAGATTCTGGTGAAAGATACAACTTTTCTAATTTCTTTTCTTTGGTATAGCTCTCTAGAGTCTATTTGTACCGAATCAGAATTTTAAGAAGCTAAGGTAGAATAAGGAGATGTCTAACTCTATAAGCAAACTGATGTTAAAGATGTTAATGATATAACAGTGGATTATTCACTCTCAAGGAGGCTTTACTCTCAAAGCTAGAACAACCAAATACTGTACATACAGTATGTGCCCTAGATATTATGCACTGATAGTAACATATTAACATTAATCCATTGTAGTCACTCCATATTACTCAGTTGTTTTATCAGTTTAGCTCCAGGTGTAATCCAGCTTGTGTTAAGATTAATTCTGTTAGTTTTTTTTTTTCAAGGTCATATCAATAAGCATAATTTTTTAAAAGAAAGTTGTAGGCTTCTTGGGCTCAAGTCTGGTATTTAGAGGAACCATAGCCAAGAATATCCTAGAAGTAGCTTTTGTTATTGTATAAAAATCAGCATGGATCAAATTATAATACTTCAGCATAGATTTCAGGATTTTTCTTTCTTTACAAAGCCTAGAAAATAAGCAATTATAAATAAGTGATAAATATTTCCAATAGGTTAGCTTACATTTGAATCTTGTATAAAATTGAATTGTTCCAATCCCTTTTATTTAACATATAGCAACTCCTCAGAGACCTAAAGACAGAAATACCATTCGACTCAGCAATTCCTCAAAGGATAAATAATTCTATTATAAAGACGTATGCATGCATATGTTCATTGCAGCACTGTTCACAATAGCAAAGACATGGAATCAACCTAAATGTCCATGAGTGATAGACTGGATAAAGAAAATATGGTACATGCACACCATAGAATACTATGCAACCATAAAAAGAATGAGATCATGCCCTTTCCAGGGACGTGGGTGGAGCTGGAGGCCGTTATCCTTAGCAAACTAACACAGGAACAGAAAACCAAATACTACATGTTCTCACCTATAACTGGTAGCTAAATGATGTAACCACATGGACACATGGAGGAGAACAACACACACTGGGGCTTTTCAGAGGGTGGAGGGTTCTAGGAGGGAAGGGTTGGAGGAGAGGATTAGGAAAAACAACTAATGGACACTAGGCTTAATATCTGGGTGATGAACTAATCTGTACAACAAATCCCCATGACATAAGTTTACCTATGTAACAAACCTGCACATGTACCCCTGAACTTAAAGTAAAAGTTAAAATAACTAAATATTTTATAGTTTAAAAAATTAAATCATGTTTTTCCTGCCATAAACGTGGCATGAGCATCACATTCTTCACCAATGATTTTGCTTTATTATTGGACACCAGTAATATGTGCAGAAAACCATTAACTTAAATAATTACAATTGGAAAGCTGAGTTCAATATTAACAATGCTAAGTCAGAAAAGTTTGATTTTGGCGGACCTTTTTCAAGGTTTGTATCTTAAATATAAAATATTTTATATTTTATATTTACCTACCCTGTCTCTCTGATGATTTTGTTCAGTTTCCAGTGCATGTTGCTGCTAACTGACCATACAGAGGCCACTGGGGGGGCCATGCTGCTCAAACCACATAATGCACACTATAATACTGAATTTCTCCTATGGGTGATATGGATGACTAACACCGTCTTCTCTTTTCATCCTTGCAGTTTTACTTTGAAAAATCTTCATGTACATAAAATTTGCCATAATAGTACAATGGCAACTCATGTACACTTACCTTGATTCATCAGTTGTTGACAGTTTACCATACTAGCTTTATGTATTTCTCGAAAAATGTCATTTTTTCCTTTATTTCTCCCTTGTTGCCTTCCTCCTTCCCCCCTCCCTTCCTTTCTTCTTTCCTTCCTTCCTTCTTTACTATTTCTTTCTCTCATTTTTTTCTTCTATTTATCCTATCTTATTTTTAGAACCACTTACAAAGTAGTTTCAGAAGCTTACCAAACTCATTAACTAACATACTTCAACGTGTATTTCACCTAAGAACAAACATTTCAGATCATTGATCAGACAGTTCAATGGTGACCTAAGGATATTTAGGAATTTTTACTAATTGTTTCATTGATGTAGCTCCCTCCCCTCATATATTACATTTATCCATTTCTCTTTAGTATACTTTAATTTAGAATTGTTTACCAGCTGTTTCGTGTCTTTCATGGCATTGATATTTTTAAAAAGTCCAGGTTAGTTGTTTTGCAGAATATGCTTCAATTCAGATTTTTCTGTTTCTTTATTCTTAAAACACCGCATGTTCTCACTTATGAGTGGGAACTGAACAATGAGAACTCATTGACACAGGAAGGGGAACAACACACATTTGGGCCTGGTTGGGGGCGGGGGCTTGGGAGAGGGAGAGCATCAGGAAAAATAGCTAATGCATGCTGGGCTTAATACCTAGATGATGGATTGATAGGTGCAGCAAACCACCATGGCACGTGTTTGCCTATGTAACAAACCTGCACATGCTGCACATGTACACTGGAACTTAAAATAAAATAAACCAATAAAATCCTAAAAAAAGTAAGACAGTAGGCCAGGCGTGGTGGCTCAAGCCTATAATCCCAGCAAGGTAGAGGCAACAGAATGGTGTGAACCCAGGAGGCAGAGCTTGCAGTAAGCCGAGATCAGGCCACCACACTCCAGCCTGGGCAACAGAGCAAGACTCCGTAAGACAGTAATACAGTCTCTGCTATGATTTATGGTATGCATTTTCTACAATCTATCCAAAGCATGTAAAATATTGGAAGTAGGAAGATTTTCAGAATTATTAGTATGAGAGCATATGTCAACTCTCTACTGTTGTCATTGACTTTGAGGAAATTTGTAGATTTTAAATGTTTTTTGAAAATATTTAGTTCATTCTCTATCACTACTTTTGGATGGGAAATGATCCCAAGTATTGATAACATCTGCTTCCCTTGGTCATAAGAACTTGGATACAGAAATATGAAAATCAGGACACTGGCCATTGTTTAAAAATAAAATGTAAATCACTTCATAATCAAACAATAATTTATTATATTATTAAAAGTAACTATGAATATTTGTTAAATGCCAGATAGATGAGCCAGAAAAATTTAAAGTACTTATTTCTAGTGGTTTATAATAGGTGGGAGAAAAGACACAGACACACATACAAAGTACTCAAATATTGATTATAATAAGTGCCTATATGTATGAATAAAGAGATTAAAAAACAGGACAGATAACTTCTTATGCTGCCTAGAGAGGAATGAAGTGGGGGTAGGGCTGGAGTATCAAGACAAGCTTTGCAATTGATACGGAACTTGGGGTATGGAAGCACGTCAATGTGGTGGTAACACACTCAAGTTTGAATTACTCAGGCTTGGGTTTGAATTCAAATACGTAATATTTGGGCTGGGCATGGTGGCTCATGTCTGCAATCCCAGCACTTCAAGAGGGTGAGGTGGGAGGATCGCTTGAGGCCAGAAGTTCGAGATAAGCCTTGGCAACATAGCTGCCCCCAAAAATAAAAAATAAAAAAATATATCTGGGTGTGGTGGTGTGCGCCTGTAGTCTCAGTTACTCAGGAGGCTGAGGCAAGAGGATCACTTGAGCCCAGGAGATTGAGGCTGCAGTAAGCTGTGAACATGTCACTTACTGCACTCCAGCCTGGGTGAAAGAGCAAGAGCTGTCACAAAAACAAAAACAAAAAACAAAACGACAACAACAAATGTGTCATATTTGGTAAAATACAATTTATGATTTATAGCTTACTCTTCTGTCCGTTCTCTAAATTGAAACTTAAATACCTATCTTGCAATGTTGTGAGTACTTAATGAGATAATGAACATGTGTAACCCAAATTAAGTAATAGATGGTAGCTGGAATTACTACTTAAATATGAGTGGTAGTTTGCTCCATACAGAAGTAGACACAGAAGAACGGAAAAGCGTGGCATAAACAGCGTGCTGGAGAAAAGGGTGTCTTCCATTTGGTCAGCAAGCCTGTTAGGAGATTTCACACTATAAAATTTGGCCTTGGATGTTGTAGAATTATGTTTGCTAACCAAAGAAGAGAGACTGTAATCTATCAAACTGTTGCAGAATTTTGGAAAGGGGGTGTCAATATAAGATCTATGTTTTAGAAAAATCTATCAGGGGCAGTGCGATATAGTCACTGGATCTTAAGAGGCCATAGATAACTTGAATACTGTATGTGCCCATATAAAATATAAGGAGTTACAGACTTTTGAGTCATCTAATCACCATCCTGGAGCAGACATCTATGAGTCACTGGGCTTCAGGAATAAAATATTAGAATTTCTATTTATCTTTACTTCACCTTTTAAGTTTCTTTTTGTATATTTAAAAATGTACATTATGCATTAGTAAAATAAAACAAGCACATCACCTATAAATAAATAAATGCACATATGTTGTGAGTACACACACCGGATTCTTTTTACCAAGAAGTGAGCAACCCAAAATGTTTTGAGACTTCCACTCCAGAGGGTCTTGGAATAGTTTGAGTGCTTCTGACCTGGAAATAGGAAAACCAATTAGTATAGCGTTTGAGTAGTCCTGATACATTTTACTGAAGATTTGATCTTGGTTACTAACACTGGAATAAAGAAAGGAGATACATTTGAAAGACTGTAAAATAAATTCATAATCGGAAGCTTGCAAGCCATAATATCATCATGGATATCTTTCTTTGTCAAGGATATGAAAGGGAGTTGTCAGAGATCAGGAAAGTAATGACTGAGAATACACCAGTGATAGGCAATCCTAGGGAATAGGGATTTACTTCAAAGACAAACTCAAGTTCTTTGATGCAAGGTTGCCTAATTGGATTATGAAATTAGTTGACAAATAAGAAAGTAAAGAAGTACAATCATGTGTATTTAGTTTTCTGTTTAGATGTAGTTCTATGTGGAAAAGGTGATTAGAGTAGAATGTCTACCTTCTTACATGAATTCAAAGGTAATAACTCAATTAAAATGATTAACATATGAGTTAGATATAAGACTGTAGGGAGGATAAGTTACATCCTTTAATGATAATAGAGACAATGGGCTAAGGTTAATTTGTGGAAATGCCCTTACATACTGTATCTGAAGGGATGAAATTTTGCTGAGCAACAAGTTGCTAAGCTGATCAAGGGACTAAACCTTTTCTTCAAAAAAGCAAATATGAATTAAGGTACATATTTATTTCTTTTATAAAATGACAGTAATATGTAATCCTCAATCTTGTCAGTGTAGATGTATTCCTCTTTGATTTTGTCCTATTCTGTTAAACTTGGAGGGTTGACTGATTCTTCTTACAAAATAGGAGTATGATTAATTGTAAATCATTATTGTATTTGTTTTCTTTATACCAATGTAATCAGAGCAAATCAAGACTTAAAAGGTTATACTGTACATAACAGAGCAGAATTTTCTAGAAAATTTCTACCCATTCACTAATTAATTCAGTCAATTGTTCAATTGGTCATTCGTTTATGAAATATTTATTGTATATAATCTGTGAAATAAGAATTGTAGTATGGCTGTGAAGAGTGTCAACAAGACAGAAAAGGCTTCTTACTTTATGGAATTTAAATCTTCCTGGGAAAGACAGACAATGAGTAAGCAAATATATAAATAGGATTAATTATAGATTGTGATAACTATTACTGTGAAGTTTATAAACAATTGATGCGACTGAGAGTACTTGGAGGGAGGTGTAGTTTCTTTAGACAGAATGAACAGGAAAGACCTCTGAAGGCAGGTCACATTTGAGAACTGAAAGATGAGAAGGAGTCATATCTATCTCCCCATATTTCTACTCTTTATGGAAACTGAAATACCTTCACTTGCTATTATGGTTTTCCTTCTGTCCTCCAAGCAAAAATAAATAAAACTAAAATAAAATATCCCTCTCCCAATCAACCCATGATGAATCTCTACTCAATATATAACTCTAACTCCTTCAGAAATCTCTGGTTACTCCTTTCTGCCTTTTTCCAGGTGTATTCTCCAGTTACTGCCACATCCTTTCCAGTATAGTTCAACTTAATGTCTCCTGCTACCTCCCTATCTTTATCTTTTCCACAGTTCAGCCCAGCTCGACAAAGGGCCTAGAGCTGAATAGCTCAGTATGAAACTAAAGAGATTTCCTAAGCTGTTAGGGTGAGGGAAAAGGCATAAGACTTACATTTTAATAAAGTTTTTGACTGTGTTATAATTTATCCTTTATCAAAAAGGACTATAATGTATGCTTTGACACCCAGCATCCCTTTTCATCTAAATCTCAATCTTTTGAAGTTCTATTCCTTCTACTGGATTTGTGCCTTTGTGTTTCTGTTGCTTTTGCTCTTGTTCTTTCTGATTCCAACTGATTGTGCTCACCAAGGTATTTTCTATGCAATCAGAGAGGATAATTGATGTTTTCACTGATTACTTTTTTTCTGAGGTATTATATGCCAACAAATGTTTGACCTTGCCATTAACTGAAACAAACATAGATGTTGCTACCTCCCAAAGTTCTTAGATGACTTAGGTGTGTTAAAGTATCTTTTCCTACATCTAGGTTCTGATGTGATTCAGGGAATTAGTAGTGCTAAATGGCCAGAGATGCCATCAATCATCAATCCCTATGAATAGAATATAAGTTAGGAGACATAATCCATACACTGTCACCAGGTTGGTTCTGAAAATCTCTTTATAGCAAGTGAAGAAATGTTTCTATCCGTGTCCATGAGGACCTATTCATTTAAGGATTCTTTCTTTGTATGTTTTCTTTCCTATATCAGCTTCCCTGGCCCCCATGGCTGTCCTGACACCTCTATCCAGAAGTCTTCTATTTGTCTCTATCCCTGAGGGCTGCCACAGGAACCTACTTTTCCTCCTCTGTAGTTACATTCACTGGCATTGAGGATACAGGTGGCCTCTTATGATTCTGGAAAAAAGTCTTAAGTTTGAATGGAAACTTTTGACTTTAAATCTATCTTGTACTGACTTGATCCAGACATTCCTCCTTTGCAAACTCTGCTCTGGGTTATATGGTTTGGCTGTGTCCCCACCCAAATCTCATCTTGAATTGTAATCCCCATAATCCCCATGTGTCATGTGTCGTGGAAGGGAACTGGTGGGAGGTAATTGAATCATGGGGGTGGTTTCCCCCATGTTGTTCTTGTGATAGCGAGTGAATTCTCATGAGATCTGATTGTTTTATAAATGTCTGGCATTTCACCTGCTGACACTCACTCTCTCTCTCCTGCCACCTAGCGAAGAGGTATCTTCCCCTCTGGTTGTAAGTTTCTTGAGGACTCCCCAGCCATGCAAAACTGTGAGTCAGTTAAACCTCTTTTCTTTTTAAATTACCCAGTCTCAGGTATTTCTTCATAGCAGCGTGAGAATGGTCTAATACATTGGTACAACTGTGTGACGTGCTATTAAAGACCCTGGATCTCAACACTGTGCAGAAAACTTCTTGCCCTTCTCTTACACATGTTTATAAATTGATCCTATAAACTCCCTGTCTTGCTCTGCATTCTTTTTATGACGAACAGGCATTCAGTCATGGATATGGAAGCCTACAGCTCTGAATCCTGAAATTATTCTTAATGCAAAGGCTACATTATCTATCATTATCCCTTTTAATCTCTGTTAATTTTCAGCACCTCAGAATTGTCACTATTGTAGTATTTCATTAACACATTCCTTTTTCCAGCCTTGAATTTAATTTATGAAAACTACTCCAGTTTCTTTAGGGAAGAATTTTTTCAGCCTTCTGAGGTCTCCAAGCACCAGTGAATCAGATCTTAGCCTGTGGGTCCAGGAAAGGACCCTAAAACAATTCAATTGTGCCTGCCATAGACCTCTTCTTTTTTTAAAAAAAGACTCAAAGGTTTCAATAAATTATGTGTGGGTAGATGTGGCTTAATACTAATTTCTATCCTGTAATCTCATGAGAGGTTTCTTAGACTTTCACAGTCTGGCAATCTCACATAGTTCTAAGGCTCTCTATTCCATTTGATATATCCAGTTACAGATCAGGCACTCTTCTAGTGTCAGAGTAATTTTTATAGTTTGCCTCTTACCTTACTGTGGTAATCCAATTATGGCTTGTACCTGCTCTGGCTTGTCTGTCAAATTCAGCAACCTGACTGTCGTGATGAAAGTGGCAGTCTTGGCTCATCAGAGGTGCAGCTTTAAGTCTTTTTTTTTTCCATGACTTTAAAAGCCATCACAACATGTTGTAGTATTAAAAAAAAAAAGATGTTCGTTCTAAAGAAGTTAAAGAGAAATTCTGTATTTTGGGGGTACTCAGAGTTGGAGTAGGTCATTATATTGTATATTAGGTAGTATAATATCTAAATACTTCTTCCTCACAGTCCCATTTCTCATCAAAGCTGCCCAGATCTCAACTTCCCTATTTGCTTATCTTCTGTATACCTTGCAAATAAAAATCAGAAACACACTAATCTCTTCCCTCACAACTCCTTCCTTACTGTAGCTCAGCTCCTCCAATATTGATTCTTGTTACTTATACCCCTTATTCAGTTACCACTAAAAATCTCCTTTCCATATCTCCATAAACCTTTTTTAACTTCAGTCAATTTAACCATTTTCTGATTTTCCTGATCTCCTTTCCAAGCCTGAGAGCCTCCTCCTGGCTGAAGTGTGTTTAAAGGATCAAAGACAGTAGTGCCTTAGGCTGTGGATCCTTACAATTTGATCTTTTTTTGACTTTATCATATTAATACAAATTTCTTAACTCTAAAATAACTTACAAATATTTAAAAAAATGATACTGAGATACACTCAAGTCACTAATGAAAACTCTTGGCACTCAGCCCTTAATAGACTTCCTAATTTCCTTCTTAACATATGTAAAGCAGATCAAATTAAACACTCTTGACATTTAAACTCCTAAAACAAAACAAGGAGCCAATTTATACTTCACTCAGAATAAGAAAAAAAAAGCCCCAGATGTAGCCTGTCCCCCTCCCCTTTAGCCCTGCAGCAGGGTCTTATGGATGAGACACTTCACAGGAAAAGATCAAAGCAGGCTGCTGTGTTCACTGGATGTAATACATGGTAGAGGCCAGGTTAGTGAGGTTGTCACATTCTGGTCTTAGTGGTGGCTTGCAGGTGAACCTGAGTCCAGTTAGTAACCATCCTATGTAAGAGCAGGACTCAATCTCAGCAAGCACCTCCAATATAAATACAACTCCTTCTCTGTATTATTCCTGAGATCTTATGATCTGATGATCATTTTCATAACATCAGAGATAGAAAAAAGTCTTTTACAAGCCAATATGTAAGTACTTTGGCCCTTTAACTCCAGAATATTTTCTTAATCAAGATTGTCTCATTAATCCTTTATAAACCAAAAATAAAACTCTAAGCCCCCAAACTGACTAAATGGACCCCTATCTCGGCCAAGAGGATTCCCAAGAAACCTGAAAAACAAGTTCAGGCCATGAAGCAGGGATCAGACATGCCTCATTATACCCTCTCTGATTCAGAGTTTAGACACAACTGACCCACATTAACATTAAAATAGAGATTTTAAGACTGACAAACCAGACTTTTTGTAGCAGTAAGATGCCAAATTCCAACCTGACTCTAGTATAACATGATGTGACAGATAAAAAAGAAAAAATCAGAATATTTTACTTAAAATATAGTTCTTTACCATATTTTGAAATGGCTCTTTGCATATGTAAAGAATCTCTATTAACATAACTAGATCTTCCCCCTTTCAGGCCCTCCCAATCCTGAAGAGATTAAGAGCCTGGTACCTTCTAAGGTCTGATAAGATACATTTACTATCTGTCTTCTTTGAAGGCTGCTACCTGGAAGCTTCTATATAACAAGAACCTTGGCTTGCACAACTCCCTTTATTGTCACCTCAAGAATTTCTGCTAACTTCAACTTTAGGCAAAACTCAACTCTTTTAACCAATTGGTAATTAGGAAATCTCTGAATCCACCTGTGATCTGAAATCACTCCCCTCTCCCTGCTTAAAGATGTCCCACCTTTCTGGTCCAAACCCATGTGTACTTTGTGTATTTCACATGTATTGATTGATGTTTTATGTTTCCCTAAAATGTATAAAACCAAGATGTCACCCAACCACCTTGGGCACATGTTCTCAAGATCTCCTGAGGCTGTGTCATGGGTCATGGCCCTCACAGTTGGCTCAGAATGAATATCTTCAAACATTTTACAGAGTTTGGCTTCTTCATGGTCAACACTTCTGTTATACCTATGTTGATATAAGGTACCTTACTTTACTCCCCCATTTAGTTTGGTTAGTAGAGGACCATTGGTTGCATATTGACACAGGATATCCAAGACACAATTTTCAGTGATTGGTTGTTTCAGGTACATTGTCATTTTTATGATTTTGTATTTAGAAGAGAATGTGTTAGTGACAAAATTTATAAAAAAGATATCACACCCAAGACATATAATAGTCATACAAAGAAAGATG
Source organism: Hylobates moloch (assembly GCF_009828535.3). Taxonomy (NCBI): domain Eukaryota; kingdom Metazoa; phylum Chordata; class Mammalia; order Primates; family Hylobatidae; genus Hylobates; species Hylobates moloch. The sequence continues at coordinate 137,621,232 of NW_026652277.1, forward strand.
AAGATGGTAAGGATGATTTATGTGATAAAAGATATTTTAATCAAAATTAAGGTGTATCACAAATAATTAAAATCAATATTTTGAAAGACTTGTCAGATTTGGTTTTACCAGGCATAATTGTAGAACCTCAGAAAGGAAAGGAGTGAAATAGTCATGTGAACATCCACTAGTTAAGAGCTATAACACTGAATAACATTTAAAATAAACAAACAACTATATGAAGACACTGGAAAGCATTTTTAAAAACCCCAGAAGCTAGGAGACAGTTAAACTCATAAAACTACGACTGGAATGGGTAAGAAGTTTGAGTCTGTTGCTTCCTGACTTGAGTATGTTATCCTCCCTGAGGGCAAAACTGTCTAAATTGGCAACAGGCTAAACGTGCCAGAGATCAAAGTTCAAGACTGGAAAAGCAACTAAAAATTTATAGGAGAAATCCTGAGCAGTATGAGAAGCAAGGAGACCCAAATTCTGAACATAAACTGTCCACATATTTGTCTGAAAGCTAAATAACTTCTGTATAGGGGAGCCCTCAGGAGGCATGATGGGAAATCAGCTAGAGACCAGAGATAAATATCCCCTTGAAACATGGGGTGTCACAGAATCAGATCTTTGAATTTGATAATTTTCATAACTGGCTGTATTCCTGAACCATGCCCAGTTCAGTCAGCAGAAAGTTTGAAGTGTCGGAGTACACAGCCCAAAGTCAACAGAGCAATTGAAAATTAAGAGATCCCCTGGAAGCAAGGGAAAACAGGAAGCATAAACCCCATATCTGCTTAAATCTTCAGCTTACTGACAAATTTGTCAGGCATGAGGTGATCCACAGAAAGCTAGGAAAAAACGCACCAGTGGGAAGTCATTAGAATAAAGTATCTGTATTAGCAGCTGCATACTGCCAGATCTGGAGTGTGGTTGAGTGGGGCAAGTGGAATGGAAGACTGGGGGTGGCAACAGAGTTTGCAATTTGATTCTACACAAATTCACTCTCTACTGAAACAGAAGAGAATAATTCTTAGGAGAACATAATAAAATTTTGAGTCACTACAATATATCATCTGCAAAGTCTGGGTTTTCAACCAGAAATCAAGTGTCAAAAAAATAGCTATATGTGAAAAATAGCCAGGAAAATAAAAGCAGTCAATATAAACTGACTCCAAAAAAACCTAGATATTGGATTAGGCAGATCAAGCCTTCAAAGCATATAATTATTTTAAAAGAATTAAAAGAAAATATTTTCAAAGTACTAAATAAAAATATGACCTTAATGAACAAACAGATGGGACAGAGAAATGATAATTAACTAAAATATATAAATTAGAGTGGAAAAGTAGAATTAATGAAATTTTAAAAATAAGTTGATGGTTTCAACACCAGATTGCAGATGACATAAGAAAGAATTGGTGAACTTGAAGATAGATCAATAGAAACTATACAATTTAAAGAAATAGAAAAATGAATAAAGAAAAATAAAGTTAATCTTAAGATCTGTGGGAAAATATGAAGTGCTCATATGAAGTGGTACAACATATATATGATTTAAATCCCAAAAAGAGAAACAAGAGAGGAAAAAAAAGCAAAAATAAAAGAAAAAACAACCAAAAAAAGAAAAAAAGAAAAGAAAAAACATGCATGACAGTTCAAATTTGATGGAAAACGTTAACCTACAAATCCAAGAAGTTCAAAGAACTTCATGCAAGTTAAACACAAAGAAATAAACCCACAGACACATCATCATCAAATTGCTACAAGCAGCCAAGCATGGTGGCCCATGCCTGTAATCCCAGCACTTTGGAAGCTGAGGTGGGAAGATCACTTGAGGCCAGGAGTTCGCTACCAGCCTGGCCAACATGGCAAAACTCCATCTCTACTAAAAATACAAAAGTTCGCTGGATGTGGTGGTGCACGCCTATAATCCCAGCTACTCAGGAGGCTGAGGCTAGAGAATCACTTGAACTTGGAAGGCAGAGGTTGCAATGAGTCGAGATTGCACCACTGTACTCCAGCCTGGGTGACAGAGTGTGACTCTGTCTGAAAAAGAAAAAAAAAATTGCTAAAAGGTAAAATAAGTAGGAAATCTTGAAAGCACCTAGAGAAAAATAACACATTAGCTATTAGGAAAAAAGGTAAGATTCATGCTTGACTTCTCATCAGATTATGAAAGCCCAAAGACATTAGAAAAGTATATTTAAAATGCAGAAGGAAAATAAAATCAACCTGTATCCAGTGAAGCTATCCTTCAAAATAAAAACGGAATAATAAATTCAGATTTAAAAGGTTAGAGAATATATTGCCATTAGATCTCTATTACAAAGAACAATGACTAAAGAAAGTTAATTCATATTTGATGAGAAATAATACTAGATAGCAATGTGGATCTACAGGAATGACACAGTCACAGAAGACTACATACTATATGATTCATTTATGTAAATTTATATTTCTATCAATCATACAGTATGGCTGAATAGCCATAGCTGTAAAACTTAACTAATGAAACTTAGTCAATAGCTTGTAGTGGCATGTAGTGAGCCATAGAAAAGGCAAAGACATAGTGATGGCAAGCACATCAATGAGCCAGAGTAGGGTGAGAGTTGATGATAAAGGAACATGAGGAAAATGTCAGTGATAAAAATGTTGAATTTGGTGATAGTTACATGAGTGTATACATTTGTCAAAGCTCATTCAATTGTGCAGTTAAAATTAGATATCCTTAATTTTACATAAATTACAGAAAACATAGGACCTAAATCAGAAAGGGCCTTACTAGGTCACTGGCTAAAACCTGATAAGCAAGGTTCTATTATAATATGTAAATATATATATATTTAATGCATACATATATGTAAATATTTTAGTAAGTTGAAGTTTGCATTATTTATGCAACATACATATATCTTCAGCCTTTTTTTTTTTTTTTTTTGAGATGGAGTCTCTCTCTGTCACTCAGGCTGGAGTGCAGTGGCGCAATCTCGGCTCATTGCAAGCTCCGCCTCCTGGGTTCATGCCATTCTCCTGCCTCAGCCTCCCGAGTAGCTGGGAATACAGGCGCTTACCACCACGCCTGGCTAATTTTTTGTATTTTTTTTAGTAGAGACGGGGTTTCACTGTGTTAGCCAGGATGGTCTTGATCTCCTGACCTTGTGATCCGCCACCTCATTCTCCCAAAGTGCTGGGATTACAGGCGTGAGCCACCGTGCCCAGCCTCTTCAGCCATTTTTTAAATGAGCTGATATGATTTGAAATATTTATCTTGCAATATCCATTTAAACCAGAGCATAATGGTTTGCTACACAAAATTATGTTAATACCAGCTAATAGAACTTAGTTGATAGCCTGTAGTAGCATGTAGTGAGGAGGATGGACTTTGGTGCTAGATACACATGGGTTTGAATCCCGCTTCTCTCCTTAATTGCTGTTTTGTCTTGGATAAATTACTCGACTCCTCTGAGTTTCAGTTGACTCAGTTGTTGAATAAAAATGCTAGTATCTGTTTCATAGGGATGTTGTAAGGATAAGATAAAAAAGGTATGTAAATTGCTTAGTGCAGTGCCTAGCACAGAGTTTTTATGCAGTAAATATTACCTATTTCATTATTTGTTGTACCAGAATATTTTAATCAATGTATAAAATAGTTTATTTGAAGCAATGAATTACCACAATGGCTACTGGTAAATAATAAAATAATATTATGCCCCTACAAAAATATTTATGAATAAGGGATAACAATCAGAAACAGATTAAATAAAAATACGTTGGCATTGGAAGAATGTATTTGGTTCATATGAATCTTTTTATTTAAGGTCCTCAACAATAGTTTGTATCCCTTTTCTAACAATCTGCTTTCCTAAAAAATTAACTTTGCATCTCTCTCTCTCTCTTTCTCTCTCTCCCTCTCTCTCACTTCCTCTCTTCCTTTCTCTCTCTTCTACTTTCTCTCTTTTTCCTGGCATATATTCATTTCCTCCCTATATCAATTTCTTTGTTTCTCTTAGCTACATGTTTTTCTTCATTTGTCTGAGTGTGTAAGTAAGCCTTTTCCTTTGTTGGATTTGTGGTAATTTTCTAATATATTTCTCCTCTTACAGTTCATTCTCTGATTTTTTCAAAACACTCTCCCAGAATTGTCCTAAGGTGATGTGTAACCTGTGAAAACCTCACATTCACATACACCTTGCACTTCACTCTAAAGGTCAAGGTAACATTTACCTGAGAGGAAGTGAAAATAACATCCACGTAAATGTTGGAAGGGAAAATCTTGGTGAGGTGATCTGGGAAAGGGGTTGAGGCATCCTTTTAGGAGACAGGTCCATTGTGAAAAAAAATTAATAAAATAAAAAGTGGTCTTTGGGGATCTTGGAAAAAAGCTGGGCAACATTTGAAAGAAAATGGTAAGAGTTCAAAACGAGAAGAAGCCTGAAGTAATAAATTCACTCACAAATGATTATAGACGAGGACTCAAGGGAGGAGAAGAATGTGCTGTTTGAACACTGAAGATTGTGGATTCCCTGGAACACTGGCAAAGAGTAATCAGTTTTTCATTCATGGGTGACCTGGAGGTATTTACTAATGGAAAGAGTGAGTTGGATGACTTTGAGGAGAGTGGTTTATCTTGAGGCTGAAAAGGGTTTAGATTTAAAGTCTTTGCAGGAAAAAAAACACACTTGTACTTTCCAGATCTCTGGCATTCAAGAGAATGAGGCAGAGCTAGATAAATGAAAAGGAGAGAGACAGAGTGAAATAAATGAAAAGCAGAGAGACAGAGCTCAAGAGAATGAGACAGAGCGAAATAAATGAAGAGAAAAGAGGAGAAATGAAAATATCCTACATTTTGAAGGCTAAAGATGGATAGATAATGAATTATTAAGGAAAAACAAACCTGTATAATAGGTTTGGGCTAGATAAATAATAAGTGAAAACAAATACACATTCAGAAGATACTTAAAAAAATTTTTTTTAATATGCGATAGGCTAATAGAGTAATGTTGGGCTGAATGTGTGGTTTGTGCAGTAAAGTTTCCTCACTTTGGGGTAGTGTGTACTAACAATTGCTGACTATCTACCACATGCCTCTTCTGACAAACTTTTATTTTCACATCTTATTTGTCTACTGCAATATAGTACCATCTAGAACAAAACATATTTCAATCCTATTTTTTCTTTTCTCATTACAATCAACCCTGTCTGAAAGAAAATGAGATTTTTACTTTTCCTAAAAGTAAAATAGACTGCTTTAAGATTAACAGCAGCCTTGCCTCTGTCTGAAACTAACTCTTGCAACTGACCTAGAGAATGTGAAGAAAACAAAAGCAAGCAAACAAACATAATACCTGCAATTGTTCAGAACAAGATCAATGAAAAATTTTAAACATTTTCTTGAAGGGAAAGGATTAAATCCACATTTAAAGGCTGCTCTTTTCCTGTCTTCTCTTTTTCTACCCATCATCTTTCCTTAAGAACAGCCTAAAGCTTTCTCGTACTTGAGAAAACAGATACAAGAAATTTATTTTCTTTCTCAAATCCAATAGCTTTGTCTCTCTGGTTTCTACATTTTCTGCTGCCTGTCTTTGTATTAGTATTCCCCTACTGCATTAAACTCCACCCTGGCTAGAGGATCATTTCTCATCCAAGAACAAAACACTGTTTTTACTATCTTACTTTTTGACTGATACAACCCCATCGGCTATTTCCCTCATCTCCCATTTGTTTATCTTCTCTTCCCCTCATCCTCCTTCAGTGTTTGAACCATTAGTCAACATTTTTCTTCATTCTACCAATTCTGAAAAAAGTGTTGTTTGAAAACTTCTTTCTCCCCTATGATTCTACTATTTGTATTAATGTTTGCATTTCAGCCCAAGATTAAACAACTCTCTAAGCACTGATAAAATATCAGAGATCTGCAGTTAGAACCAACTTATGACCTTAAGAAATATCTGCCATAATGGAAAAAAACAAGACGAGTTAAAGGAAAGTTTTAATAATAAAAACAATGGGACCCACGGCCAGTTGGAAACAAAATTGCAAAGCATATAAAGTTTACCATTCTTCTGCCCCCTCCACCATGTCCTGCCCTCAGAGTCTGTGTGTGTTCCCACGCCACAAGATTCTTGTTTACTGGAGTCACCATATATGCCAGCACTCCCTGGTCTATATCTCTGGTTTATATATGACCCCTCTGGTTACCTCCATGAAACTCATCTCTGCAGTATAAATGGCACAAGTAAAGTGTTAGAAATTGATTGCAATCCACTTTAACAAGTTTACATTGAAATGTCAATGATGGATAGCTCAGCATAAGGTGCTAGGGATATTTTCATTTTAAAAGATGAAAACATTAGAACCTAGATCACTTTCTGATTTTCAGGTAGAATTATGGACTTAAGTTATAACTAGCCAGGAGACATGTTAGTTAGTAGGAGATAGTGGGAACTTTCTGTTCCTGAATTACACTACTACATGTCTACTGATAAGCGAGATCAGGGATATTAAAATCCCAAATGACAACAACAACAATAAAATGCTGAGTGCCAGTGCAACACTACACAGAGTTTACAAATAAAGCAAAAATAAACCCACAAAGACAGTTCTATTTTGGGTAACACAAAAAAGATAAGAATAGGGGCAAGATGAATATGTAAGATGCACATATACCAAGCAGCAGGCACACATATGTAATGATGGTTGTTTCCCTACTCTCAGAAGTCTGCCTGACTGAAAACTGATCACTCATTGCTCTCCTGGGCTTTTCCCTTTCTTAGCAGCTCCGCAGTGTTATCCCTGTGAGTTCTGTACCAAAGTGAGGTGATGGTCTCAAGCAGGCTAAGAAAGTTTTGTTATTTTATTTTATTTCCTCCATCCCTTTCTTTTTTTCTTCCTTCTCTTCTCTGCCATTACAAAGAAAAATGTTTAAAAAGGAGGGGTGGTGGAGGGGAGGATGTGAGGTTTTGATGAAGAATTCTGAATCTGTTTGGAAGAGGGTCATGGAAATCCTCCTGACTGGGATAGGTGTGGGTACAATAAGGCTGTGCTGAGCATACTGAGCTAGTTTAATTGAGCTTGTTCAGTATTGGTGGAAACATTCCTTTTTCTTTTAATTTGTTTCTGCCTTGCTAATCTATTTCTAGTTTCTCCAAACTATCGACATGGAGGTATGCTATCTTCCTTCTATCCTCAGGGAAAGAAAGGGGCATGCTGTCTGCAAGTTAAGCCTGTGCTCCTGTGTGTCAGGACCTTTTTGGAGAGTCAGTTCGGGATAGTGGTGTTTGCAAAGTTTTCTTGTCTCTGAAACCTACTCAGTGTCTCTAGAGTCTCCTGCTGAAAGAGGAAAACGCTGTAACACATCATAGTGGGCTGCTTATTAGAAAACACAACTCTCATAGCAAATGACTTTTCTATGAAGTATAATAAATCATACACTTGGTAATAAGTAGAAAGTGTTAGCCGTTGGAACGATCCTTTTCCTCTTGTTAAGATCAGGGCAATTAGATAGTCCATATGGATTTTCAAATTAAATATCTGCTCTGATTATGCTGCTTTAAAATATTTTATTTGAAGTAATAGCTTGTTTGGTTATAAAGGCTGATATTTGTAGTGTACCAGGCTTCTTAAAAGAGCAAATTTTGCTTCTCTATATTTTTAATTTGTAAATGAGTCAAAGATTTGGATTTAATTCATTATGTTCTCCCTCAAATATCTATCCTGCCTCTACCAGTTATTATAAGTCCAACCAAATACATTATAACCCCAAATTTAACCTTTCCCTGTTAAATTTAATTTCCCTGTTAAATTTGTTTGACCTGTTTATAAGATATTTTAGTTGCTCATGACTGTTTTATATGCATTCTATATAAACAAGGAATTAAAAATGAAATGCTTTCAGCTCATGGTACTGTGAACATTTTTAACCTACTTTTCCTTATTGAGTAACATCTCATCCTGCTTTTACTGCATCAACATAGTTGAAATTCAGATACAGAAATACTCATACTACCAGATTTAAACTTTGAGTCCACTGGGGACTTCATTAGCAGGTGTCTTCTTCAGTTCAAAGATAGCACTTGAGAGTTTTAAGACCCTCTAGTTTATTAATTAGCTTACCCCAAGGGCTGTTTTTAACATCGCTCAAACCTTTTTAACTTTTATTGGTATGGACATTTGCACATAACTGTTTTCAGTTTAATGTGTCCAGATCTCTAGTCACATTCAGGGACAAGTACTTTAGAACAAGTTGGAAATCCTGTTTAATGATTTTCTTTGTCATATTTATGTATATTTGCTTATGAGTAAATAATTTGTTTTGACTTACCTTTTATCTGACTAAGCATATTCTCTTTGTTGTTATTACCTTAAGCCTTTAGATTACATAAAATAACTACATAATTACATAGATTAACTACATAAAAGTAAATTCATCATGAATTGGTAAATTCTGAAGTTAATCCCACCTAGTGGGAACTAATAACAATAGAAAACTGACATTAATCTGTATTTATCAGAAGATATTCTAGGGATTAGTGTGCTCTCATGGCAGGTAAATATGTGATTAGTTTTATAAATGCAGCTGCCTTATTCTGTTTTCTGTAAATGATTACAATAAAATGTTTTATTTAAATTATTTTGTATGAAGTTATGGCCAAGTTTTATCAGGAATCAGGAAAAAGCAACTGACATTAATTTATTATTGACATTAAATTTACACTGTAATACCACACAAGATGTATTTCAAACCTTCTCATCATCTCCACTGAAACCACAAGAGTCCAAGTGCAACAGTGTCATAAACACTCTTGGCTCCCTATAGTCCATCCTCTCATGCCACACACCATCATCCCCACCCTCATTACTCTCAGGGCTACAGCAAAATTTTCATGAATTAAGTTTGGCTGTGTCCTTCCCTTATTTAAAATTCCTCAATATTTTCTAATTGCATTTAGGAAAAAGAGCCATCACTGTTAATATGTTGTTAAATCAACTTCAGTTTGGCTTGAGGTTGCCTCTGTACCTTGAGTTGCTATGTAGCAAACTGCAACCTTAGTATTTAAACAAGCCAAAATCTAATTTAGAAGTATAACTAAGTAAGTATAAACAAAATCTAATTAGAAGTATAATTTAGAAGTAAAAGAAGATCTTCCTTCTCTAATGTGTGTATAAATATATAACATTTAATTATATGTTTCTTTGTGTAACTTAGTTTAATATTTGTCTTCCACATAATAATGCAGGCTCTATGAGGACAGAGGCCATTGTCTCTTTTATTAACTTCTGCATGTGAATACTTAGAATACTGTCACATAATTTATCAATACCTGTTTGTTGCTTCAATAAGTGAATAAAATATGGTATTGGATTTTTTGAGTTATTTTCAAATTTATTTAGTCTTCTTAGTGGTCTAGTCTTTAATGCAAAAATCAGCTTTCTTTTATAACCAAAATCTCTTCGTTATTCTATCTCACATGAAAAAAAATTCTGAGCATCCTTGGAGGGAACGTACACTAGCGAGTATTTATATGCATGACATATGGTTGGCAGAGAATACTGCATTTAACCCATGAACTGATGAGTACTATTTGTGTTATGTTCTACATACATGACACAATAAATATATGATACAAAAGAATCTAATCCTCAGCCGAAAAGGACATTCAGACCGTGAAGTTTACTTGTCTCTTCAGACAATTCCACGTTGTTGAAATAATGCAATTCAGTGTAGTTGTGAAATCTTTCTATGACGAAAAACTCATGGCTTTCTTCTACAAAAGATTTTTTATATTTTTCTCTTATAAAATACTTTTATACCTAGTCTACATGTTTCTATTTAGTAGAGTTAGAATGGAGCTAATCACAACTTTCTGAATTTATGTTCTCTCAATTGTGATGATAAAGTCATAAGATTAAGTTCCTTGCATGGCTCCTTAAGTAACTCGGAAAATATTTTCTGAGGGTGGGATTTTAAAATAGTGTCTAAATGATACAAGTTGCAATAAATTGCTTTGAAAGAAAAAAATCATTTACACATGTATGCTTACATGTTTCTTAGAAAACACTGGTTCCAAGTTCTGTTTCAATGGAATTTCTATACATTTAATGAAATAAAATATTCTGGAATCAAAGAGAAATTCTTGATGACTAAGAATAATATTTTTTCCAGATTTGTTAGGTTCTATGGTGTTGATCAAATTTTTTCCAAAGCAATACATTATAAGGATATGATTGGTTACACTTTCTTATTCAAAATTCTGACTATGTGATATTGCCAGGCAGCTTCCTTTTTCACATAGATTAGTTTGATTCTACCAATCCCTTTCTGAGAAAATTGCCTGTTGCATTTCATACCCATTCACTTGCTTTATGGATTGCATTTGTGGTTGATAGTCTATTAAATTACTGTGCAGATTGGATTCAGGCCAGTGGTTAAAATATTTCTATTAGACTTCAACAGCATACGTGTATCTCTTACAAATTCACATAACTTTCTCATCATTCTCAGTGTTTGATTCTGTCCAGAGAGGTTGAATTGGGTGCAACTCAATTTCACAGGTGCGCACATCAGCCAGCAGTTTTTCTGAGCTGAGTGTTTGATAACAGAGAGCAGTACCCATTGTCAGTGCAGAGGTTTGTGCATCATGACCAGCTTGCTATCAAAAGAGCCTTATGTCTCACATAGGTTACATGTTGTCAATAGAGAAATTTCCCTTTACTTTAATTATTAACTCCAAGAAATGTACATTTTTATTATTTATTATGGATATTTGTAATGTGATTATTTCATCGGTGCCTTTTGTTGACCTTTTTAAAAAGGTAGCATGTGTTTGTTCCCTACCTTATTTAGACTAAAAACATCTGTCCCTACTTCATGACAAATAACAGTCATGCTATCATTTTAAGAATCAAGAAACAGCTATGGATCAGTTTCAAGGATCAGTTTTATTTAGAAGTGACATATTTAACTCTGATTATGCTTGCTTTTATTTTTGATTTCCTGAAAATCGTATGCGTTTTCTGAAAATGTCTGATAAAAACAGTAAGATGACGTCTTCCTTCTGTTATTTAATTGGCAAACAATATTTGCTTTTGGGATTCCTCATGCTGTGATACTGAACTGACTCTATTAAATTTGATCTGTGATTCTCAGGGGAGTGTACAGACGTAGTAATGAAGTATGACAAAAGTTTCTGGGTTGGTACTATCAATCGCTAATTATTATTTTGAAACTTTGAAAAGGCCATGAAGTTAGTGAGAGCTTGTTATTCAGGGTGAATAATGTATCATAGCTGACTCCTTCCTCATTTGACTGTTCTTGGATTCCATTTAGCGTTTGGCATTCTCTTCCAAGGTGTGATGGTTAATTTTATGTGTCAGCTAGACTTGTCTAAGATATGGCCAGATAGCTGGTAAAAGATTATTTCTAGGTGTGTCTGTGAAGGTGTTTTCAGAAGAGATTAGCATTTGAACCAGTGGACTGAGAAAAGAAGATCTTCCTTCTCTAATGTGTGTGTGCATCATACAATCCGTCGAGGACACTAATAGAACAGAAGGGAGAGGAAAGGAAGATTTATTTTCTCTATTCTTGATCTGGGACATTCATCTTCTCTTGCCCTTGGACATTGGAGTTTCTGATTCTCAGGCTTTTAGACTCTGAGACTTTGCAGTCCAACTACATTAAGAAATTGTCTTAAGGCAGATGCCTTAAGGTAAATGGAAAATGAAGACATTGGTCTGAGTTTATCAGAGAAAGTATTTTGTGGCAATAGATTTTAAGCATTTTTAATAATGATCCAAGACTTATTTTTTCAGTTTGAGTTAGTGAAAATTCTATGATTTTCTTTCAAGGAAAGTCTAAAATTTCTTTTCCTGTGTCCCAGGGGAAGAAGAGAAGTCAGTATTAGTTTATACATATTATTTTAAAATGGGCTTTATTCAATATACTTTATAGATCTATAATTTTGAAAAATGGCTTTCATTCCATTTTTAACACCTAAAACATATTTATAAATTAGGGGATATTTTTTGTTGGTATTTCTGGAATCAAACCTAATTTATATCCATCCTAAATCAAATATAATTTATACTCAGAATGAGAATATTTGCTCTGAAATCTTACAGTACTCACTAGTCTTTTTTAAAAAAGTATATTAGTCTAGCAATCTAATTTAGGCAATACCTGTTGAACAGAGTCAACTAACTCCAGTTTTGGTATGAAAGTGCAGAATTGAGTATAAAATGAGCATACACGGTTAAAAATGGCGGGTAATATATGTCCTGTGACCACATGTTCTTTAATGTAATCATAGTCAGGACCTTAGGCTTTTTGTAAAAGGATCTAACTTTGGAGAACATACTTTATCAAGAGAAAGAAGGTGCTGTGTTTGAGAAATGAATTGTTTTTTCAGTGTCCTGAATCTGTTGTTAATACATTGAAAGGTGATCTTTCTTTAGCATTGCCTCCAGTGTAATCAACTGAGGCATGTGAATGATGAATACCCACTAATTGTCCACTTACAAGTAACAAATAGTATACACATTAAAAGTCTTGGCAAGAAAATAAGTCTCATCCATTCAAATTTTACCAATGAAGTTGTGTAAAGAAGAAAACAAAACCCTGTACTGAAGAAATACTACAGCTGCAAATATTTGACTGACACTTGAATTTGCCATGTTGTTTTGGTATTTGTTATCTATTAATTCAAAAATATTTATAGAGATCTATTTATTTGAGGCCCTGTCTGAGGTAATGAAGAATGCAAAAAAGATCTTTCTGATTCTATTATTTTTCTTACAGCCAATCAAGGAGTTATATGCCGTCATTTAAAGCAGTTTGAAATAATATTCCTACAGATACCTATGAATAGCCTATATTAAATTTATTCTGATTTTATTCAAATATCTAAAAAATTTTTCTTTCTTATGTTCACCTTGATTTCCAAATAAAGGGGAGCTTAGCAGACTGGGAAAACTACAAGAGGAGAAGAGTAAGATGACTCTCAAAGTATTAAGATTGTATTGAAGCAAATGTGAATGTTTATTAAGTGTCACTTTCTTTTGAAGCCTTGAAGCCCTGTAGCAAAAAGCATAGGTGTTGACTATGATTAAAAATTTCATGGCACCATTTAACCAGATGAGAGAAGGACCTAAGGTGGGAGAGCTACACTCATGAGGTATACGGAGGAAAAAGGATAAAATCTAATATTGTTAAATGTGAATAGCATCTGTTTTTAACAAAGGATGGTAATAATAATAGTGATAATAAGAACAATAATAGTAGCAGTTAATATTTGTTAAGTTCTTATGTTCTCATTCTAAGTCCTTTACATGTATTATCTCAGCTAATTCATATAATAACTATATAACTACTATTAGTGTCATGATATGAACAGAGAAGCAAACTTAGGCACAAATCAATTGAGTATCCTCCAAAGATCATCCATTTATTAAGTTTTCTGAGGCTAAATCACTCTGCCTTTGAATGAGAAGAATGCATTTGAATGTTTCCATGCCACTTCAAAAAGCAAAACTTGCTTTGAAGAATAGTTTATTTCTTTCTAGAGAACCATTTATCATTACCTTGGAAAAAAACAACATGTGTTTAATACCAATAATTTGTAAGACTCTAGATTTTATGTTAGAATAATTTATAGACTATATGCCAAGGAGCTGAACAAAGGTGATATTAAATTTATCAATCCCCTAAAAACTGTTGACTGAATGAGGTATGATTCCTGTCTCACTTTGAGTTACATTGATCTAAGATGGCTTTTGTGCCATAAGAACTCACCACAGTTCTCTTCTAAAGCACAAAAGCATATCACTACAGCATAGGTTTGATTTATGCAGGATGATGTAGAATAAAGAAAATTGCATTGAGATTTCTGTGACCTGATTTCTAATCTTGGCTCTGCTGATATGATCATGTGCAAGTCATTACGTCTCCCTAGCCCTTAGTTTAGTCATCTATAAAAGGAAGGGGTTAATTAGAGATTTCTAAGGCCTATCCCTAGCTTTAAAATGTTATGAATCCGTGATTCCTTCTCTTAAACACAATAGAAGCCAGTGAAAAATCAAAAGAGGATTATCTTCCATAACTTCCCACCCTTTTAATAAGGTTGGAATTGCATTGAGGATATCAGAACAACTAGTAGTAGTGTATTTGGAATGCTTCAGTTTTGTCAGCTTTTTTTGTGAGTGAATCAGGTTAAAACATTTATTTTTAACATATGGATTTACCTATAAATGCTTTCAATATGAAATCACTTAATTTAGTTGGTTGACAGGAGCTCACTAAAAATCAACAATTTAATCTTTCATTTATTGTGTATCTAAGGCACAACAACATGTACTAAGTGATAACAAGATGAATCAAGCCTGTTATAAATGAATAATAACTGCCAATTACTGAGCACTGCCAACATTCTAATTGTTTTGTAGGTATTATATCACTGATTCTCAACAGCATCTCTGTACCAGTCACATTGGCCTTATAGAACAAATGAGTGACCTGAGATATTAGAGCTTGTAAGAGGTGAAGGTGAGAGTGGAACCTCTGGCTGGCTGTAAATCTTGTGCTCTGTTTATTGTAACACATTGCCTCTCCTAAATAGCTGAAGATCAGTTTTCCCTCCTTCATCATCAGGGGTCCTGAGACATCACTGATGAATTCAGCCTAATTACTGTCATGTATAATTACAGTTTTTATGGTAAAATTTAAAAGTAAATTTATCAAAACAGCCATATAAAGGTTATGATCTGAGGAGTATTATTTTAGGTTGAAGGAGAGACCAGTCAAGGAGAGTCAGTCATTCATTTCCAGACAGCTGGCTTCATGAATTCCTCCTACTCGCCTTAGTGTGAGTCCATCTGTGTCTGTTGAGATGACTGTTTTAAATCTCCCATTTTCCAGGTCAACTGTTATATCACAATCCAAAGGAAGTTGTCTGACTCCATAATGTGACTTAGCAGAGAGCAGCATGAAATATTCTGTGAGACACATATGGTTTGAAGGTTGTAGGATGAATATCACTATGAGATTTTGGATCCAATGATATTGAAAAAAACCTGTTTTTCTCAATTCCATGTGTTTTCAAAGATTAGAACAAGAATGTTTGGTTTCCAAGCTGGCTATAAAAAAGTGATTGCCTGATGTTCTCCAACTTAACCAAATCATGCAACAAAAATGAAAAAGCCCAGAAGTAAAACAATTTCATAAATTGCACCTATGGGGAAATTTGTATCTAAAGGAAAGGACTCAATTCTCCTTACTTAAATTAGCTGTTAATGCAACCTTAATAAACATCTTTTCCACTGATATCACTGAGTAGGCTGCTTGAATACAGATCAGAAACAAAGCACTACTTTCTTATTATTTCCTTCATAACTGTAATGAAATTAAATAAACTCACCAGTTTTGTTTGTTTGTTTCTATTGGGAAAATACATTTTTTGAATAATGCTGTTGCAATTCAGTTTCAGAAAGAAAGCAATCATTTTGCTTAGAATTATCATAAATCTATGCTAGTTGCATAGGATATTCTCAATTTTGGTCAAAATGGAGTCCTCAAGCCATTTAACTGACACTGTCGGCTGTTACAGGAGGGGAACTACTTGAGCAAAAGGCCCAGTGGATTTGAGCCAAGTTCCAGAAGAGCAATGAGAATATCATACCCTCTCAGGAGGTGAGAGCCATTTGGAGGAAGGCTAAAAACTTAGGCTGCCCAGCTCCTTTTCTGATATAGGATATAGTCTTGGGAAAACCTGGGTTCTCTGTTAATATTCTGATTCTCTATTTAATATGTAGTTTTTGAACTTTGAATCCTGATTAAACTAGTAAATCTGTTAGTGAAAGGCTATGGGATATACAGCATCCTGGTACATTTGTTACAAAAAAAAAAATACTTTGAAAGAAAAAATCGTCACCAGCTAGAAAAGCATATAAGCAGTCTATAAACGATTACGAAAGTTATCTCCCTTAGCCCTTTCAGGAGTAATTTCTACACATGCTCCACCTCTTCACACTGTTAGGCTAAGAGAACACAATGTATATCATCATCATGTTCACTCAAAGATGAATCATGTAAAATTGAGCAGGTTGCTGAGTGGGTCAGGACATGATACATTTCTTTTAGGCCTGTTGCTTTATTTCCTTCAGAGCCTTTTTATTTGAACAAATTGCTATTCTGTAAGCAATTTGGATTTAAGGAATTAAGATGATTGAAGCTGCATAATCAGACTAAGGACAGATTTAAGGAAATTACCTCTTCTTCTTGCTGAAGTCTAGATTAATGAGGAAAGACACACTATTCCCATTACATTATTAGAATACCTAGGCAGATCCTTATCCTGATTCCTGTATTCCAATTTCAAGCTTGCTTCGCCTTTTAAAACCCCCTTAGCCATTTTAACTCTTCATATTCAAAAGATAACCGCAAATGTTACTTCACAAATAATTGGGGATATTCAATGAGGAGATTCTCAGCTACCTATAGCCACCATATCTTAAAGCTCGTTTCATTTGGCCTCAAGAGTGAGGTGCACTTCCAACCAAATCCTATTCTCCTGCCTCCTCCAGGACTCTGCTCTGCCATCTGCCCTCTTTCTGATTTGGATCTTCTTTCTCTCCTCTAGTTCCAGCCTCTCTTTCTGCACTAGATTTCTCCTTCAGTGTGCGCAGATGATTCATATGATACAGTCACATGTTCCAGAGCCACATCCAGAGACAAAACAAAAGAAAAACAAAAGGAAAGCTTTTTTCTTTGACTCTGGATCTGCCTCTAGCTATACTTTATTTCTCTTTTCTTTTTCTAAACCAAGCAGTTTGGATGAATTGCCTGAACATGCTGCCTCATTTTTAATATGGTTGTTAACTTCATTAAGGTTTAGTGCAGCATGGTGCATAGATCTTAAGTATACAGTTGATGGGATTTGACTAATTTATACACTTAAATAACAACTACTCCATTCAAGATATAAAGCATTTCCATCATCCCTGGAAGTTTCCTCATGCCCTTTTTCAGTTAATCTTTGGCCCACTTTTCTCCACACTTGTCTGATTTCTATACAGGTACATTATATATTTCCTGTCTTTTTTTTTTGTCTTCAAGTTTTTCCAACAACCTCAAACTTAGAAACTTTTTGTAAACACAGTGCAAAAAACATTTTCACGAACCATTTAAAATTCCCAACCTGTTACCTCCTCAAGTCTGAATATTTTAGTGTGTTTTTCCTCCAGCAAAGACATTTTCCTACTGGACCACAAAGCTGTCATCAGAATCGGGACATTAGCACTGAAGCAACACTAACAACTAATTCTCAGGATCCAATTAATTTTCACCCGTAAATGTCCCTCATTGCAAGAGGATCCAGTTCAGAATCACACACTGCATTCAGTTATAGGTCTTGTTAGCCTCCTTTAATCTGGAACCAGTCCTCAGTCTTTCCGGACTTTCCTTACAGTGGCATCTTTGAAAAGTACAGGTCAAATATTTTATAAATTGTTTTGCAAATTTATTTGGCATTTTCTCATGAGTAGATTCAAGTTACACATTATAGGTAAGACAATCCCAGGAGTGATATTGTGTTCTGCTCATCGCATCCTGTCAGGTGGCTTATGACATTAATTTGTCCCTTTATTAATAATGCTCACAATGATCACTCAATTAAGATACCACCTTTCAGGCTTTTCCACTGTAAATTATTCTTGGTCCCTTTGCAATTAATAAATATTTCATGGGGGTGGTAATTTAAATCTATGTAAATATCTCATTTTTTTAGATTACATGTGTTTGTCTGCTCTTGCACTACTATGAAGAAATACCTGAGTCTGTGTAATTTATAAAGAAAACAGGTTTAATTGGCTCACGGTTCCACAGGCTATACAGGAAGCATGATGCTGGTGTCTGCTCAGCTTCTGGGGAGACCTCAGGAAACTTACAATCATGGCAGAAGGCAAAGAGGAAGCAAGTGCATCTTAATGGCTGGAGCAAGATCGAGAGAGAGTGTGGAGGTGCTGCACACTTTTAAACAACCAAATCTCGTTATTTTGCCACACCACCACCAAGGAGAATGATGTTAAACCATGAGAAACCACCCCTAGACCCACCAGGGCCTACCTCCAACACTGGGGATTACAGCTTGACAGGAGATTTGTGTGGGGACACAGATCCAAACCATATCATTACATATTTCTTTATTTCTATTTGTATAAACTCTGGTTTTCTATTTTATTAAATAAATTAAAATCTATTACTATTATTATCTATTCTGATACTCAAATTGGCAAAGATTTGACCAGGGCCAGCTCCTTTGTGCTGGCTTCTTTGTCCTCTTGACAAGTCTTTACTCTTTGATACTTATTTTATGGCATAACGGAAGATTCAGACTCAACTCTTAGTTTTCTTGCCCCATGCCTGGAATCAAACATTTCTACTAGGAACCTTGGTTCTTTTAAAAGGAAAATGTTTTTTAGTGTGCAGAATCTGGTTACACTCATGACTATGTATGCAACACTGCTTCCAGGCTCTCTCAATGGATAGGACTAGGGAATATATGCAAGTTCACAAACACACACACACACACACACACACACACACTCACTCACTTGCATCTATATTTATAACTCTCTCCATATATGCTGGAAACCATAAGTTCACACTGAAATTTCCAATTCCAATCTAACACCACAGAGTTCATTCTAGTTTTCTCTATTTCTAGATTTGTAACTCCCTTCTCTGACAGTGAAGAACAGGCTCCCATTATTCTAAATATTTTTACTTATTTGATGAATTTTCCTGTATGTAACTGACCTCATTCCTGCCACTGCCCTCTTCCCCCATGAATATCTTTCTGCTGTGGTATAGCAAAGATTATGTACTGGAAACTTAACCCCCAATGCAATAGTGTTGAGAGGTGGGATGTTTATGAGGTGATTAAGTCATGAGGGCTCTTCCCTCATGAATGAATTAATGCTGATATAATGAGAATGGGTTCTTGAGAAGAAGGATAAGTCTGGTCTCCTTCTTCTTGCTCTTTCCCTCTGTTGCCTTTCTATTTTCTGTTATGGGATAACACAGCATGAAGGCCCTCCCCAGATGCCAGTGCCATGCTCTTGGACTTTCCAGTCTTCAGAACTATGAGCCAAATAAACTTATACTGTTTATAAATTATTCAGCGTGTGGCATTCTGTTATATCAGCGCAAAATGGATGAAGATACCTCCTTAACACCACTCACACTCTGATAATCTGTGCCAGGCTACCACTACCATGTGCTTTTCACCACAATAGGGCTCTGAGATCCCATGCAAGGCACTTCCTCCACCAGCAGGGTCCCCTTCTTACCTCAACTTGACCTCCTTTATCCTGTGCTGGCTGCTGTCACCCTTCCTGAGTGGATACTTTCCTTCTTTTGCCTGTACCCTGACACTTTGTGCTGGGCCTCAGTGCTGGGGTAGAACACTTCTTCTCTTTGCCTGGGCCCACTAAACCCATGATCAGCCATCTTCCCTAATTCCTGACATGGGTGTTCTCTTTCCCTTTCTTGACCTTGACACTCTGAACCTCGGTGTTCCTCACGGCCTTAGTGTACTGTAGCTGTCTTCCCATCACTATCCTCACCCCACAGAGGCTCTGACACACTGCACTAACCTATTGCAGTCTAACCCCACCCAATCCTAGGCTGATGCCTTTCTTGCTTGACCCTAATGAGAAGCTTTTGGATTAAGTTGTTCAGAAAGGGAAAGGAAAGGAAGGGAACTGTTTATTGACAAAATTGTTCTCCCCTCTTCCACACACACACACCCAGTTTATATGTTGAAGCCCTAATCCCCAATGTGACTGTATGGAGATAGGGCCTTTGAAAAGGTAATGAAGGTTAAATAAGGTCATAAGGGTGGGCCCTAATCCAATAGGACTGGTGTCCTTATAGAACAGGAAGAGACATTAGGGAAGTTCATTTAGAGAAAAAAAGGCCATGTGAAGGCACAGTGAGAAGGTGGCCTTCTGCAAGCCAAGGAGAGAGGCCTCAGGAGAAACCAAGTCTGTTGACATCTTGACCTTGGACTCCCAGCATCCAGACTGTGAGAAATAAATTTATGTTGTTCAAGTCACTCAGTCTGTGGCATTTTGTTATGGCAGCCCTAGTGGATTAATGTATGAAGATAAAAGAAAGAGCTGTTTCTATTTTTTATTTTATATTGCAAGCTAATTCAGTCCTCGTGATAGTATTGGATCTACTTTTGTTAAGGTCATGGAGAATTTTCAAATCTAAGTGAAATATTTTAAATCTCCACTTAGGAAGAACTATAGCATTGAGCACTGTTGATTACTCCTTCCTTCTTAAATCGATGGCCATATTGATCAAATAGAGCTTGTCATTTTGGTATCAAATATACTAGTTCTTCAAGAAGTACATACTGTCTACACCACTTCTGTCTAATATGAAACCACCACTTGCACTTTTGGCTTCCCAGATTAGGGAGATTATTTTTAACTGGTTAAATTAGTTCTGGTTATTAGGTGTTAAATATGGGCATTAACAGCATTAAAAAAGAGGTATCTAGGATCCCATAAGAAAGATTTGTGGCTCATACTACTTATTTTCATCTTGCCTTGTAATCAGTCCCCACAAATCTGCATAATTTTTCTTGCATGCAAGGCATCTTCTTATGAAATGAGACCATATTCGTGACTTTCAAAATTCCTCCACATTGTCTCTGATAATGTACATGTGCAAACAATGGGAAATGCTCTCATGTCTGTGGTTGTCTTTGTAGTGACCACTGGCAGGGAAGCCAGGAAGTTACTGCTGCAAACAGAAATAGGCTCTTAATTACTTATGGAACTTAAATAAGTAAGACTTAGCAGCAGCTCTCATTAAAACTGCCTAATTAGGAGTATTGGTCTGTATGCTGGCAAGTTAGGAGGCCCCATGTGTTATTCCTAGGCTGCAGTTTTGAAGATACATGGGTCTCAGGCCAATGCCTGGTAGGAAAATGTTTTTATCTCTTTCAGAACAAAGCAATATTCCACAGAGTGTCAGCCCTGTTCATCTTACTGGTATTGTCCGTGGATGTTTTCATGTACTTGTTTCATGTACATGTACATTTATTGAGTCAAATAAAACTCAATATATGTATTTTTATTATACCTACTTTCTTAAAATCTCTAGCTCAATTAATGTCAGCAGTTTATCCAGCTGTACAAATTTAGAAATCCTTTTCTCTTTCTTCTTCCACATCCAATCCATAACTATGTCTCACTGACTTTGCTCCATAATGTATCTTCTCTCAGTCAACTGCTCTCTGCCCCCACTGTTAGCAGCTTTAGTTCAGAGCTCCATGCTTTCACTGTTGGACTACTGAAATGCCTTACTAGCTGTTTTCTCAGAGGAGATCTCATAGTCTAGTAGGAAAGAGTTATTATCCAGATATTTGATTTGCTGTATATATGTATTTCGTTGGAGGTAGAAGATAACCCTTGTCAACCCCATAATCCAATCAATATCTTCCACCATCCCTGCAGCATCACAACATAACATTTAGACACCCAAGAATACAAAAGTAAGAATGTTGAAAACCTGTTACCTAAATTGCTTTGTTTTGTGATAACCTAAGAACATTTTTTTCATCAAGATAGAATCTAAAAATACAAAATACCATATTATAAACAGTACTACTACTAATACTACTACCAAGTTCAGGTATTTATTCGCCCACAATATGCCACCTCTACTCCCTACCCCCCCCCCCCAACCCTCCACAGTGGCTCATCTGAACTTTATATAGACTGCATAGAATAATTGTATATGCTTTGAAGGGATTTTCATAGAGCAGGGTCATCTGCATTTTGGTGTCTTCTGGCATGGATTTGAGTGTCTTTACCTTTTGGTCAGACACATCTATGCTTAGGTCTCTGCCTGCCTTTCTGCTGGATGAATATTAGCACAGATGTGAAATCTGGAGAGGACTGAGGCATGCATTAAAGGTGAATAAACGTAGTCATGAGTTCTGAGTAAGAAGACACGATCAAGCAAAAAGAGCTCTCTGAAGATTAAATGAGTTTATACATATATGGAGAGAGATCTGTGTTCAGTGCTTGACTCATCGTAGAAAGTCAGTGTTAAAAGAATTGGTGAGTAGATATTAGAGGTGTCGAGGATTGCCTTCAATGTTGGATGGTTTGTGAGTCTAGCAGGGTTGACAAGACGTGATACCTTGGGCTGGCTTAAGGGACCGTCATTGTGCAGTCATGCATTCTTTGTGTCTAGCAGTGTTTAATTCATATTATATTCTGGTTAAATATATTTGCATATTTAAATTGTTTATTGGATGTATGGGAAATTTACCAATTATTTGGCATTATTTTTTCATTGACTGGATGTTAGGTACGCTGTTGATTTTTTTAGAAGTCAATGTATTAATATATCTTTACTATCTATTTGGTATGACAATTTCCTAGTATGGACAGAGAACCATGAACCATGCACTGTTATTCCCACCTGAGAGATATGCCCTTTTAGCATGACAATGATCGTAGTGGATCTTTGGCCTGTTTTCAGGGTTTCCATATCAGGTGTTTATTTTTACCTGCGGTCAGCCTTAGGATTTAACTAAGTTTCCAAGGTACCTGTAGCATTATTATTCCTGGCAGCCTAAAACACTCATGCTTTTGCTCCCTTTCCCAGTATATTTTGGCAAGTGTTGAAGAGCAGCAAGGAAAGAAGAGTTTGGGCCCCCATTTTGATCTAGATGAAATGGAGGCATTGTTGTCAAAGGCCCTACAACTTTTTCATATGCACCTATCACTTTATGACACTTAAACCCTAAGGCAAGGAAGAAAGTAGCTTCCCTACAGATTTCTCAGCATCTGAGCAGATGGGTGTGATCTTAAGCAGCCAACATTGCCCATATGTTCCTAATGTTGAAAGGAGGATTCTGAGCCAAGAATGACTGCAAAAGCCTGTCTCATCATACCTTCTCTCTCAGGTGGCAGCAGTAAATATGGTCCCCAGTAGGATTAATTAAATAAAATGGAAAGCACTGTTCAACATTATGGGATGAAATGGAAGATACTGTATGGAAGAAAGTCCAATGGTGATTTGATCTCAGTGGGAAATGTTGGAGAAAATTCCTGACAAACTTTTCATTAGGACATCATCAAATTGGTCAGCATGTGTTTGCAACTATGAGTTAGTTAGTAAAGAAGCTGTAAGCCATAAAAAACACATGTGACCAAGCTTCAGGCCTATAGAAGCAGATATTAAATACAATGTTTGTTAAATGTCAGCTTTTTTTTCTGATACATTATGAAGTATACTCAATATTAAAAGAGGCTTACTATACCTGAAGATTTTTTTTCCCTAGAATGTTTCGAATAGTAATTTCTTTCTGTAGCTTTCAGTGACCGTATCTGCTTATCAGATAGCACAGACTAGAACCCAGTCTCTCCTTTTGAAAGTTATGATCTATGATGACACACTTTTGTGTATTACCACAGCATTGAATATCTGTGGAGGTAGAACACACCACTAGGCTTTCTTTGATAGTAACTTTTTTTTTTTCTTTTTTTTGAGACAGAGTTTTGTTCTTGTTGCCCAGGCTGGAGTGCAATGGCGTGGTCTTGGCTCACTGCAACCTTCACCTCCCAGGTTTAAGCGATTCTCCTGCCTCAGCCTCCCGAATAGCTGGGATTACAGGTGCCCACCACCATGCCCAGCTAAGTTTTTTTTTTTTTTTTTTTTTTCTTTTTAGTAGAGACGGAGTTTCACCATGTTGGCCAGGCCAGTCTCGAATTCCTGACCTCAGGTGATCCTACTGCCTCAGCCTCCCAAAGTGCTAGGATTATAGGCGTGAGCCACTGCGCCCTGCTGATAGTAACATTTTTACACACTAGTTGAGTAAGAATGAAATACTTTTTCATAGGGGCAAAAAATAAAGTGTTTGTTAATAATTATAATATTCCCACAAGAGAAACGTAATGTGGAGAGGCTTATTTCCATTTCAGTGTAAAAATTAGAAACATAATCATTACAAAGTAAAATTTATTTCTTATATTTATCCAGATATATTCATATAAATGTATAGTTTAAATAAGTTTTTATTTTCTAAATATAACATGCTACCAATGTTGTTGATGCTGTGTTTCAATTAGTCTTAAACAAATAGATACTCTGGTTTCTCTCGTATAGGGAAAAGAAGAAATTGAATGACAGGTCCCAGTTTTTCAAAAAATTGGTTTACTCTATAAAATATAAAATTAAGTGCTAGTTAAACATGAATATTAGTACTTATGGACTATACATACAGTTAGTCAAAACATTTCAGCTGTACATAACACTGAACCATAGCCATTACTGTCAATTTGCTCCTCTGTATTGCAAAGAAGCTGGCCAAGAGATTGAGGCTCACTCAATACAACAAAAATACTTAATGAGGGGTTTCATGCTGCTGGATAAGAAAGTACTGCTTTCTGTTTATCCTAGAGCACCTCAGATGATCAGTACTCAAGATCATAGAAGTCTAAATGAGTACAACTTAATGTGCAGTTTTGTTCATATGTAGATCAAAGTTTGGAGAAGGTGGAAAGATACTGGGTGCTATGATTTGAATTTTTCCCCAAAATTCACGTACTTAAATTTAATCACCACTATAACAGTATTAAGATATGAGGCATTAAGATTGAGTCAGGAAGGTATTGGATTAAGAGGGGATTAGGGCCCTTATAAAAGGACTTGAAGGAGCAGGTTCATTCCCTTTCCTTACTTCCACCATGTGAGGACATAGCGCTCATCCCCTCCAGAGCGTGCAACAACAGGATAGCATCTTGGAAGCAGAGAGCGACACCAGACACTGAACCATTCATTCATTTCCTAGATTTTAGACTTCCCAGCCTCCAGAACTGTGAAAAATAAATTTCTATTACTTACAAATTACTCAGTTTGAGGTATTTTGTTATAGCAGCACAAATAGACTATGAAAGAAATTGGTACTAAGAGTGGGATGTTGCTATAACAAATACCTGGAAAGGTAGAAGTGGCATTGGAACTGGATAATGGATAGAGGCTAGACTACAAAGGGTTATTCTGCTGAGGGATCAGAATCATAGAGGTAGGAAAAGCATGAATCTTCTTAGGGATTACTTAGGTGATTGTGAACAGAATGTTGCTAGAAATATGGATGATAAAGGGCAATTCTGATGAGGTCTTAGATGGAAGTGAGGGAAAAGGTAATGGAAACTAGAGGAAAGGCCATCCTTGTTATAAAGTGACAAAGAACTTGAATAAATTGTGTTTATGTACTTGTGTTTTGTAAAAGGTGGAATTTAAGAGCAATGAACTAAGATTTTGCAGAAGAAATTTCTGCAAAGTGTTCAGGGTGCTGCACAGATTCTCTTGACTGCTTATAGTAGACTGTGAGAAGGGAGAAATGTATTCAAGATGAAATTAATAATCAAAAAGGAAGCAGAACTGAAGTAGCTGGAAAATTCTCAGCCTGGCCAGATTGTAAAGAATGAAATGCTATGTTTAGAATAGAACACCAAAAGTATAGCCAAGTGACTGATAAGATTAGTATGGATGGAAGGAAGCCAGATGCTATTCATCAGAACAATAGAAGAATGACCCTGAAGGCATTAGGGAGATTTTCAAGGCTGTTAACTCCCATTGCAGGTCCAGAGTGCTATGTCCTTGAGGGCAGGATTGTTTCAAGAAATGGGCCCAGGGTGCCTGTAGAAACTTGGTTCTCACTGCCCAGGGCTGTTTCAAGTTTCTGTTCGATATAAACTGGCTGAGTGATCCTTGGCTGCCTCAGCTACGGCTCACACAGGCCCATGTGTGGCTTGGACTGGCCCTTTAAAGGGCACAAGCATTAAGCATTGGCAATGTCTGTGTGGTAGTAATTCTGGAAGTGTGCAGAGTACAGGAGCTGTGAGGGTATGGCTGTCTCCACCTAGACTTCAAATGATTCCATAGAGAGACTTGGGGCACAGACAGAGAATGGCAACACGTGTATGGTTGCCACAGAAAGCCCCTACTAGGTCATTGCCAAGCAGAGCAGTGAAGTTGGAGCCACCACAGAGAGGCCCTGCGAGGGCAATGGTTAGTGGAACTGTAGACACAGGGCCACCTCCCAGACCTCAGATCTATAGAGGCACCAGCATGCAATACCAGTCTGGGAGAGCCTGAAAACACCTGACTCCAATGCCTGAGAACTGTTGTATGGGTTATGCCCAGTGAAGACATGGGGGCAGAGCTCTCTGGAGCTTTGGGGACCCAACACTGGCCCCTTTGTATCCAGAGATAGGACATGGAGAAAAAATTATTCTCATGCCTCAAGATTTAATGTTGTTTACCTTGTTGGGTTTTGGACTTGGGACATGTTACTCCTTTTTTCTTTTCTATTTCTCCTTTTCAGAATGGGAATATTTATCCCACGCTTGTCCCACCACTGTATTTTGAAAGCACATATTTTTGTTTTCTTCAGGCTCACAGCTGGAGGGCAATTTGCCTCAGGATGAATCATACCTTGAGTATTACCCATATCTAATTTAGATTATATATAGATAAGACTTGGACTTAGACTTTAAAGTTAATTTTGGAAGGAGTTTAGATTTTTGGGGCTACTGAGATGGGATACATGTATTTTGCCTGTGAAAAAGACATAAATTTTGGGAATGAGGGGGCAGAATTCTATGATCTGAATCTCCTTCAAAATTCATGTGTTCAAATTTAATCACCAATATATTAGGTTGGTGCAAAGGCGATTGTGGTTTTTGCCATTAAAAGTGCAAACCACCTTTGCACCAAACTAATAGATTATTAAGCAGTGGCGCCTTTGGGAGGTGATTAAGTTCGAAGAGTGGAGTCATTATGGACTGATTTAGAGCTCTTATAAAAGGGCTGGAGGAAGTGTTCCTTTCTGTTCCATTCACCATGTGAGGACAGCATTTGTCAGCCCAGAGGATGTAGCAATAAGGTGTCATTTTGGAAGCAGAGTAACCCTCACCAGACACCCAACCTGTCAGTGCCTTAATCTTGGTCTTCTCAGCCCCCAGAGCTGTGAGAAATAACTACCTATTATTTATTAACTACCTAATCGCAGGTATTTTGTTATTTTGTTACTGTGGCACAAATGGACTAAGATACTGGGCCAGGAGCCAGACGACTAGGCTCTGCATCTTTCTCTGGTATTTGCTGGATACATGCTCCTGAATTTCCGTTCTTAATCTTTAAAACGAGGGACACTGGCTGGGTGTGGTGGCTCACCTCTGTAATCCTAGCACTTTGTGAAGTCAAGGTAGGTGGATCATTTGAGGCTAGGAGTTCAAGACCAGCCTGGCTAACATGGTGAAACCCTGTCTCTGCTAAAAATACAAAAATTAGCTGGGTGTGGTGGCGGGCACATGTAATCCCAGCTACTTGGGAGGCTGAGGCAGAAGAATCACTTGAACCTGGGAGGCAGTGGTTGCAGTGAGCTGAGATTGCACCACTGCACTCCAGCCTGGGCAACAAAATGAGACTCCATCTCAAAACAAACAAACAAAAAACAAAACAAAATAAAATAAAATAAAAAAATAAGAGACAGCAATATCAACTCTGCCTAGTGAAAAGTTGTTGAGACAGTATGAGTCTGAAAGTTTTTTGTGAATTCTGAAGTGTGGCCTCGTTGTCATACACATTGTTATTATGTGACATAGTAAGAAGTTGGGCATGACTTTCAAGTTTCTAGTTGGGGTAGCATCTTTGATGCCCTACATTATTTGCTTGAAAGCTCATTACATTAGCCTTCTTATAACATTGTATGAATGGCTGTGATGAATACATTGAACTACACCTATAAAACCATTTGCATGCTGATCTGCTAATTTGGTTCAAGCTACACTGATATTTCTGATAACCTTTATGGTACAGCAACACTTCCAAGCCCTTTTGTCAACTTGGTTAACCATCTCAGCTTTGAATAGTTAAATAAATATATGTGTGGGCAGAAGAATTTAAAGGTTGCAGTGGCCTTTAAAGGTCACTTCTAGGCCAGGTCCAAGAGTTGCAAAGTTGCAAAAGTAAATTTGTGTTTGGTAAGTGAAGTAAAATCTTAATAGTGAGGTAAAACGAACATAAAGTTTCCTAGTATTAATACTTGGTGTTTGGAACTGCATGCCCATTTGCTTCAGCATTTATCTGATTGCACAGGTGCAATGCTTTCTGTGTCAGCAGGACTGAGGTAAGGGGAGTATGCACTTAGGTGCTTTGGTTATGCCATTTACGCACAAGGTTTTATTAATTCCATTTCTATATAAACCTGATTTTATTCTCTCTCTGTTTTTCTTTCTATCTCACACATACGTATACTCTTTCACATAGTATATTCTATGCACTTTAACTATAGAAAGGTCATTAGATTTGTATGCTCAGAAATTCACTCAGCCTGGTTGAAATGGGTAAAATAGGATTGACTGCCAGTGCTAGTGAACGACCAAATTAGCTTTTGCTATCTCCATCTTTTACTCTGTAAATCATCTACAATTTACATTAAAAGTGTTACATTTGTCCTGGAAAGTTCATTCCATAAAGTCAGTGTTACTACCTGATTGGTCAAACAAAATAATATAAAATGTCTACTTAATTTGGGCATATATGAATAAATGGAAGAGAGAAAGATAAGGATGATGGAAACAGGTAAAAAAGAAGAAAAAACAAAAAATGAGAAAGTAAAGATTGAAAGAGGATAAGAGAGAATGAAAAGGGCATTGAGCAGGAAGATAGATTGTAATTAGAGAAGTGAGAGATGAAGGGGAGGACTCAGAGCCTTTCCCCCTTCTTTCTAGTTTGGTATGGCCAGTGATCCTAAACTGTTCCAAATGGCATCGTGATATTCTCCTTTTCATGAATCCTTGTCCATGTCCTCAGAAGTTCTACCTTAGGCATAGCTTTATTCATGTCTTCCTCATTCCACTGTGGCTTAGGGATTCCTCCGTTCTGCCATCACTTCCTGTCATCCCACCTAAGGGGAATGAAGCCTGTACTACTCTGCTTAGGCTGTCATTACAAAATACTATTGACTGGGTGGTTTAAGCAGCAGAAATTTAGTTTTGCAGAGTTTTGGAGGCTAGAAGTCCCAGATCAAGGTGCCAGATGATTCAGTTCCTTGTGAGGTCTCTTTTCCTGGATTACAGATAGCTACCTTTTTGCTCTGTCCTCACTCAGCCTTTCTTCTCTGTTCATTGTGGTGGAGGGGTATCTCTCTCTCTCTTTCTCCCTCCTCCTCCTCCTTCTCCTCCTCCTGCTTCTCTTCCTCCTCTTCCTTCTCCTCCTCCTCCTCCTCCAGTTTTATTAGATTGAGACCTCACTTTATGACCATATTTAACCTCAATTATCTCATAAAAGTCCTACCTCCAAATATAGTCACATTAAAGTTTAGAGCTTCAACATCTGAATTTGGGGACAGGGTGTACAATTCAGTCCACAGCAAAGCCTCTTTCTGTGTTGCCATAGAAAAAGGGGAGACCCACATTCTACCATCACAGAAATCAGAAATAGGTCACAGAAATACTCTGCTGTCTTTTAACTTTTCCATTTCCTACAGGCACAGTTCATTGTTTAAAATATGCATCTTCAAACTTTCAAGCAAGACACAGTCACAGAGTGTCTTCCAAGATACGGAGATTTATTAATACATGAAAATAACTCAAAATGTCAAATAAAAGTGCCTTGAAATATAGGTCCTTTTACGTAGCTGATGTTTAGACAACTTCCTCTGTTACTGGAGCCCACTTGATTGCTCACTCATCCTTGTCCACTCCAGTAGCTTTCCTGTGACTGAGTATGTACTCAAGTGCTTCTCATTACAAGCAAGCCACTCTGATGTTTATGTCCATTGCCGGCCTGGCCTCTGACTCTTCTTTTCCTAAAATATTACGATTTGCTACTTCTCCCTTCTTTCCTAGGGATCCTATCTGGCATCAACAAATCTTTGAGGTACTTTTTTCCAGATTTAGGTACTCTCCTAACATAGGCGACATATCTACTTTTTAAAAGTTATTTATCAAATTTTGAAATTTCAGAAGTTTCAGGTATTTATTTATTTTTGTAAATAGTTGGCACATTTCCTAACTTGGTTTACAATTCTTGGATTCCCTAAATGGCAATTAAGTTTCTGATATTCCTTTCCAGAAGCAAACATACACTATTAATAAAACAGAGTATGTGTTTGTGTGTGTTTGTTTATATGTGCTATTGCCTCTATCCTCAGAAGTTGGAGACTTCTGAAGATACAGGCAATAGCACATATAAACACACACAAAAAAGCCAGGACATCTCCTGTGTTGGTATTGTGTATTATTATTATCTATATATTCTTTAGTTGGTATTATCTATATATTATTTAGATGCCTCTGGGTTTCAGTCAGTGAATAAGGTTCCTACTGGATGCCCAAAACATCAGCAGGCATTCAGGTGAAGGCCCAAATTCTGGCATATTTGTTGTCTTTTGCCTTAGCCATTCAGATAGCTTCTAGTGGAGAAACCTAGGTCTATAGTTGTGATTTCTGAGACTCCGTGTAGGAGCTGCAGGAAGTCTGAATGGAAGGCTGAGTTGTGAAAACACTCAGGCCCAGGGCTGAGATTTCTCATCAGCAGCTATACCAAGAATCCAGCCTGGTGCTCTTCAGCCCCCAGCAAAATGCCTGGATTCCTTTAATCCTAGTGATGACATATGAGTAATCACTCATTAACACCAAGAACATTTGCTGTTTCTCTGTTGGCACTGTGAGGGCGACAACTAACAGGCTTTTCTCCCTTGATACAAGAACCCATGAAGAAATGCAGAATAGTCAATTAAGTTGCCATTAAAAAGAAATCATTCTTTGTGGATAATCTTTGTAAAGGTTTCCTATGTCTGTCTAGAAAGTTTAGGTTCGAAAGCACTTGGAAGGTCAAGAAAACAATTAGTACATGTTGAGTTTGAGTGTGTGTGTGTGTGTGTGTGTGTGTGTGTGTGTGTTCTGAGACAAGGTCTTGCTCTGTTGCCCAGGCTGGAGTGCAGTGCCATGATCATAGCTCACTACAGCCTCAAACTCCTGGGCTCAAGTTATGTTCTCACCTCAATTTCCCAAATATCTTGGACTCACAAGGGCACACAACAGCACCTGGCTTATTATTATCATTTTTAACTCTTTTTTTTTTGTAGAGACAAGCGTCTTGCTTTATTGCCCAGGCTGATCTCGAACTCCTGTCCTCAAGTGCTCATGCACTCCTTCCGAATTGGCCTCCCGAAGTGTTGGGATTACAGATGTCACTGGTGTTGTTTATTGTTTGTCCAACACATGAAGTATGCAATATATTTTCCATATGAATGTAATGGCATACACATGATTGAGGTTTAAAATCCATTCTTTCTGTTTATGCACATATGATTTAAAAAATTTTCTCCCTTGTGACAAAGTGCATAAGATACATATGTGGAGGTCAGTCTAAAGCAAGGAACAGACATTTATAATCTGTATGGAAACTTAACTAATGGTTATAGCATTCAAAAATGATGACCCACTTTTTCAGATAAATCATCTCAATCTCAAATTAAGGAAAGAAATCCTGTTCTGATACTGTTCTTCACTTGAATGTGTTTCTTGTCAAAGTGTCAGAGGTTTTATTTCTTTTCTCTTTATGGCCTTAGCCAGGATACAGTATTGATGTGAGGCATTTGTTTTAATAACCTGGTAAAAGTTAATGCAGTGTATAATAGACTGAATGGGTTTGTCTTGAGCAGTCCTTATTCACTGGCGGATAGGACATATGATTTGCAGAGACAGTACTGAAAAGGAACTGTGTTGGGTTGAGATCTGACAGTGTCTTTTTAGCCACAGTCAGAGCAATGTTTTCTGTTTTAACTTTTCTCAAGTGGCAGTAGCCACTGAAAGTGTTAGAGAGAGAGATGTGGTGACATTTCAAATTTTAGTATGTCATAGTTTACCATTTGTGAACCTTACTCTTTTGCAAAATATACTTATCTCCTCTTTCCTAAGGGTTAACCGCAGAAGATTCTAAATTGATTCAACTCTCTACTCGCAAACTCTCAGGTACAGTCTAATTTACACACTACATTACAGCATTTCTCATTTTGTCCTCTTTGTTAGGGCATTCTGAGGGAAATTGTTGAGTGAGTCCTATTATCCTTTTTACTATTCTATCTGTCACTGGTCATTCCATCCTCCCGATAACCCCTGCTACCAGAGAGCCTCCCTACCACATGCTAGTTTCTCAGGGAATGCTCTTCCCTAGAACTTCTGGATTCTTCTCCTTTCTCGGTAAATGACCCCTGTTCCCTTGCTTCCAGGCCCTGTCCACAGCTGCATGGTAGCAATGGGCTTAATCAAAGAGAGC
The DNA here is from genome assembly GCF_009828535.3 of Hylobates moloch. Lineage (NCBI taxonomy): Eukaryota > Metazoa > Chordata > Mammalia > Primates > Hylobatidae > Hylobates > Hylobates moloch. The sequence continues at coordinate 137,653,588 of NW_026652277.1, forward strand.
ATCCTCAGCTCATGGAGAACCAAGCTGATTTTTTTCCCTCTCCTGGGTGATCTGCTGCGTTTAATACCTTGACTCAGTAAAAAACACATTTCTCAGAAGGCCCCTGTGGAATGTAGAAATTAGAGCTGGTAGGAAAGGTATTTTTCTTTCCCGTAGGCCTAATTAGTTTCTACAAATACTACTCAATAGAGAGAGATCAGAAGGAGGCAAGCCAACCCCCACAGTGAGGACTGAGATGTTTTCTGCTGCCGGATGAGGGGATAACCCTACAGATTGTTTGATTGCCAATGTTGCTGCACCATTTTCTTTCCCCAAAAACTTTTACACACTTAAAAAATATTGGAACAGCTTAGAACATGTTTTATTATTATTTTGGTTGGGGGAGAAAAGAGATAGGTATAGGAATTTTATTTAACTGTGTAATTTAAAATTATAGTTTTTTATGCTAATAAAAATAATGATGGATTTAGTATATATAAAGCATGTAATGAAATTTGTTAACTGCTAAATTTTACTGTTAAATTTTCACTTTCAGTTCCTTCCCCTTCCTTACACACACACACACACACATATATATATACACATGAGAAAAAATAAACATTTCACAGAATAAACAGGACTCATAATACAATCAGAAAACTTCCACTTCCCACCCTTCCCCCTCCCCCTCTCCTTCCACACCAGGTTATTCAAAATCCTGTGGTCCTGAGTAAAATCTTTAGCAGACTTTCTGTCAATTCTTAGATAATAAGAAGTATTCACAAGAAAATTAATCTCAAGGCAATTATTTTCATAATTGAAATGTCATGTTCGTATTTTCTTTTTTGACTATAACCTCTTTCCTTCTCTAATTCAGACTTGGTTCCCATGGGAAACCTTCACTGGGAAAGATGGGGAAGGCAACTTTGCATCTCTTTCTTCATTTTGCTCTCCAGTCCTCTCAACCCCCTCTGAGATTAGCAACCTCACCCATATGATGTCCTTTTCATGGCTGTCACGGAGGTCCTGGTGTGAGCTCAAGGGCACAAATGTTTTTCAATCTCTGATGCCTCAGATATATTAACATCCCATTGGCCAAAGGAAAAAAAACCAATGCCAACGAGGCAGCAGATCTTTCAATGGAAGTAAGGGTAGTTGGGGGGACAGTAAATAGTTCTGAAGAGTAATTCCATATACTGTCACTGGGTAGCTCCTCCCCTTCAGCCTGAGCTTCACAATGAAATTAGATGGAGCAGAACTGACCGAGGAGCCAACACCACCTGGTCCACAGCTTAAGACAGAATTGTCCAGCTGACCCCAAACTGACCTCTAGCTGGCCTTCAGATGTGTGAGAACAATTGCTTATTTTGTGTGCTACTGATTTTGTAGTTACTTGTTATGCAACAATAGATGCCTGATAATGGCAAGACCCACAGCAACCCAGGCCCAACTCATTCTCACGTGACCCAGATCTGGTCTACAGGAAATATACACCTTTGCCCCAGTCTGGGATTGTTGTTATGTCTCAAATACAGCCCTCTACTCTATGCTGATAAACTGCTTTGGCCAGTTTTAGACTCATTATAATTATTCAGGTGTAAATTTTGCCTTGAATTTCTCAGTCACACATCAAGCTTTCTGAGTGGTCTTCCTGAAAACATCCTCATAAAAAGCTTGAGGAGAAGGGGAAGGACCTTCTACCAGTCCCTGTGCTGGAGGACAGTTTAATAAAGCTCCTACACTGCTGCTGGTCGTTCTTGAGACTCGGATGAAATGAGTACTCATCTGAGGTTCAGAAAACTGATATTGGTCATTCCTTTTGCACCTCTGTGACTGCCTTGAGAATGTGGGACTATTTGCTACTTATGCTCTTGAAACTTTAGTCAGAACTGATACAGAATGTTTCCCATTTTCTATCCTGTTACACATACAAAAAATCACATGTGCATGCACATACATAATGAGATCATGGTTTACAGATTATTTTGCAGCTGACTTTTCATTTAATATGTTATGGATATTTTCTGCCATTAAAAATGTATACTGCACACAGCCAGGTGCAGTGGCTCACACCTGTAATCCCAGCACTTTGGGAGGCCAAGGCAGATGGGTCACCTGAGGTCAGGAGTTCGAGACCAGCCTGGCCAACATGGTGAAACCCTGTCTTTACTAAAAATACAAAAATTAGCTGGGCATGGCACCTGTAGTCCCTCCTACTTGGGAGGCTGAGGCAGAAGAATCGCGTGAACCCGGGAAGTGGAGGTTGCAGTGAGCCGAGATTGCGCCACTGCACTCCAGTTTGGGTGACAGAGTGAGACTCCATATATAAAAAAAATTATACTACATCATTTTTAATTAGTTCACAATTTATGGTACAGTATCCTGTTCTGCATTTGGGTCATTTTTCCCTTGTTTTTTTTTCTATTATATTATACAATGTAATAAACACACTATAACTTCACAGAATTTCTTAGTGCCGTATATCCAGTGGACTAAAGCTTAAATTTAATTCTTACCATATCATCTCTCTATTTCCATGTACTTTATTCATAATAGCTTTGGTATTTAAAATTTCTCTGTCTTTACCTTTCTATTATAGAGATTATGATTTTAACTTTTCTTACATATTTGATAGCAGTGAGAATAGAGCTTGTTTTATAGTCTAAGTGTCTTATTTTCCTTAAGTCAAGCCAATTGAGAGTAAATTAAAAACAATAAGGGTTTTCACAATGTACTATGTTTTAATGAAGCAATCACTTTCTTAGATATATCCATTAATCAGGTGTCTAGTGGGTACACAGCATTGTTCTTGGTGCAGAAGAGAATAAAAAGAATTCTGTTACTGTCTATAGCACTAAAGGTCTAACTTCTTAGCCGACAATGTAGATACACACAAAAATAAATAAATAATAAGATAATTATACAAGAAGTATATAATGGAACCATATGAGGTACTAACATTCATTTAAGTTATCACTGTGGCTGAGGTACTATGGTATATATAGTGTGACCTCCTAATTCAGATTAGAGATTTGAATCATTGTTTTACCATTTATAAACTGGGCGACCTCTTTCAGGAGCCTCACATTTTTAAGGTTCAGGAATTTCCTCATTAAGAATGGGCTAACACTGCCATCCTAAAAGACTTGTGAATTTGACATGTTGTGCCTTAAAGTATAGGAACAAAATTTACTGAGGACTGAGGCAATTATAATTATTTTTGAGCAGAGTTAGAAAACCAAATCAGATTTGTAAGACCACACCAAATTGCTATTCGATATTATTGAGGTAGTTCAATTTCCTCAAACTTATGTGTACAAAGTAGCCTTGTAAGTATTAAAAAAATTCTTCACTCACTAGGACTAATTTTGTGTTCCATATACATATATCTTATGCTATTGTGATTTTGGTGTTTTTTCTCAAGGTGAGCATATATAAACAAGAATCAAGGTTTTTTTTTCAGAAATAGTTTACACAATATCTTATGAATAAATAAAATTTTTCATAATATTCTGAAGTTCATTATTTAAAAATAAATCACCCCATCTTAATGGGTACCAGTGTACACCTACACTATCTGGTTTCAGTCTATTTACAAGTTATAGAAACAGTGATAAACATAACATCTCCCTAAATATATGCAGAGATACTGACCTCAACTGTCAGGCAATAGACATGAAATTGTTTTCAGTATCCCGTGTGTGAGCCTGAATAATTTCATACAGTGTCTATAATAGATTGTAAACTTTTATATTTCAGCACTTTGAAAAATTTTTGCATAATTATAGAATTGAGTTTTGCTAGACCATCATATTGTAGAGCCCTTTTTTATTCCAATTGTTGAGACTGATGTAAAACAATTGAGTTAGCAAATTTGTTTTCCTGAAGCTAAAATCATGTAGCAGTGTTTTGTGTTTTTTTTTCCAAGGTGAATGACATTATTATTATAAAGACCCTTATTCATGTAGGATTTTTTGTTTGTTTATTTCTAATATTTATATTATGATATTTAGTAAAGATTTTAACCACAGGAGGGATGGGTAGTCACTTTTGTCATTTTCCAGGCTGTTCCCTGGACAGCGAGAGCACAAAGGAAATGCACTTACCTTTATATATTCATGACATTTCATCCATTGACTTTCACAGTTTCAAATTATGAGATTTAGAACATTCCACTACATTCAACCTGAAGTCAACACACTGGGACTTAAGAGAATTTTGTTATTTTGTAACCATTTTACCTCCATACCTGTATATACTGTACTGACCTTTTGTAATAAATGAATATGACAAAAGTGCAGTTGGCTGAAATCTACCAATTACCTCCTCATCTACTACGATGATCTCCCATGCTCATGATTTGTTAACTTGGGAGTTTAGAAAATGATGTGAACTGATACTCCTTTGCATATAATTCTGTATGTATGTTGTTGTGGAGGTGGAGAAAGCAGTTAAATACTATTACAGTCTATGCTAGTTGTGATGCAGTGGAAATGTGTTAGTCTGACTTGATTTTTAGACTTTAAGAAGGCATTTCTACAAATTCAGAGAAAGTTATGATTTTATATTTCAAAAGGAAATTAGCTTGAACAGGACTTTTTCTTTTATTTCCAGAGTTTGTTCTTTTAAAACATTTTTTTTAAATTGTAGATTCCCTAGGTACTTGTGCAGGTTTGTTACATGGGTGTATTGTGTGATGCTGAAGTTTGCACCTCTAACGATCCTGTCACTCCAGTAGTGAATATAGTACTCGATAAGTAGTTTTATAAGCCTTGCCTCTCTCTCTCCCTTCCCTCTTTTGGAATCCCCAGTGCCAATTGTTTCCATCTTTATGTCTGTGTACCCAATGTTTAGCTTCCACTTATAAGTGAGAACAAGCAGTATTTGGTTTTCTGTTTCCGTGTTAATATGCTTAGAATAATGGCCTCCAGCTACATCCATGTTGTTGCAAAGGACATTATTTTATTCTTTTTTACGGCTGCATGTATTCCATGGTATGTATGTACCACACTTTCTTTATTTAATCTATCATCGATAGGCACTTGGGTTGATTCCATGACTTTGCTATTGTGAATAGGGCTGTGATAAACATATGAGTGCAGGTGTGTTTTTGGTAGAAAGATATAGTTCCCATTGGGTATATACTCAGTAATGGGATTGCTAGGTTGAATGGTAATTCTGTCTTTAGTTTTTTTGAGAAATCTCCAAACTGCTTTCTACAAAAGCAGAACTAATTTGCATTTCCACCAACAGTGTATAAGTGTTCCTTTTTCTCTGCAACTTCTCCAACATTTGCTATTTTTTGACTTCTTAATAATACCCATTCTGACTGATATCTCATTGTGGTTTTGAATCGCATCTCTCTGATGATCAGTGATGTTGAGCATTTTTTTACATTTTTTGGCCACTTGTATGTCTTCTTTCTAGAAGTGTCTTGAACATTATTTTTTCTGTTTAGATTTAGAAGAGAAAGGCAGGCCTAGGCTTGATGTTTGGGGCGAGATGTGAAAAATGTTTTTTAAAAATGAAATACAGTAAATAAGTCTCATTTATTTGCCTGCAGCATTTCTCTGTTGGAGAGAATAAGCCTCACACTCAAAAGGCTAGACAATTTTTTGATAATAGAGAAATGAAGTCAAGTTATTGAAGAGAAGGCAAATGTGCACATGACTGCTGTAAAAGACTTTGACTTTTCTTAACTAGATTAATTGCATTCTAGTGTCCTGAAGGAACTTATAGATGAAAAACAAACATAAAAGATGAAAAAATTATAGAGCAAGATACAAGGAATGGAAGATTGGACATCAGAAACTTATTCATACTTTCAAATGAAGTAAAAAATGTATATCTATAAACATTAGATATTTGGCTATAATCATAGAATATAACATTATAATATAAACAGATATAATATAAACATTAGAGAACATATAAACATTAGAGAATGGCTATAATCATAGAAAGCTTTCTAGAATGAATAATTAAAAGGATGAATTATGAGTACTTAGTACAAATTGCTGTGATCAATGGGAGGAGCCAAAATGAGTTTATATGTGGCATATTGTGGCAGATATTGTAGTTTGGCTTATAATCAACCTTTTTTTACCATCTCACTTCTTGTTGTTCTATATCACAGAGGCTTGGAAGTTAAATACTTGATTTTTAGCCTCTTTTACAACTCAGGGTGGACATTTGACACATTTCTGACCTATGACATACAGGTAAAATTTGTTGCCACTGCTATTCTGCCTTTTATCTTTCTTATTCTTATTGCTGAGAATAAGATGTAAGAATTGGAGGTATAGCAGCTATCTCTGATCATGCAATTATAAATCATCAAGCTAGGGATGAATTTAATTTAACAAATCTATACTAATAGTAATAAAACTCTGGGATGTAGTTTCAGATACCATAACTGAAAATGTATACAGTGGAGAGATATGGCTTAAGAGAAGTACACTGGAAAATGCCTATTTTTTAGTTTATAGTAAACTTAATTCAAAGCAACATATGGTGTGAATTTACCTACAAAATTATAGTTCATGCTTTCGCTACACTAAATGTAATTGTTTTGCATTCCACAATTATCTGACCATTTCTAGACCAAGCTAAAGGGCAGTGGAAGATGTCATGATGGCCTGAAACTATGACTGAAGATAACTGATTATTTAGCTTATGGAAGAGGAGATATAGGGAGCATGCGACTGTGGAGTTTAAATATTAAAAGGTCATAATTCAGAAGGGGAAGTAGACTTAATCTTAATGGCTCTAAAGTATAGAACTATGACTGGAGGCTAGAATTTATGAGACATTTTACCATAGGTTAGTAAAAGTTGAAATAAACTAGGTAAGCAAGTAGTTTATAATTTCTTAAAATATGCAAGTAGAAGTTGGATGTCCACTTGAAACAGATGTTGTAAGAATATTGTATTTGATAGGGTTTGAAATATATAACTTCTAAGGTCTTTATCAATTATTGGATCCTTATCAGTTATATGCCTTGATGGTTTTATAACACTGACCTCTGAACCTTAAAGAGCAATATTTGGTTTTGTGGGTGTTTACAATTAATCACATTTATAGATATGGTAATGGTTCTAGCAGTCAATACACCTACTTCAGTAGATACATATTTGTTTTAGCTTAAAATTTTGGCTGACATGGTAAGTTGATTCCCACTGTTTATGTTTTACCATTTTCCAGAATAAAAGATTACACATTTCAAGCTATTGGGCAAAAAGTTAACTGTTTGGGCTGTTAAGTTTGTTGCATGACTGTACCTTAAAGGCCAAGATTATATAATGTAATTTATGCTAAAAAGAAAAGCCAAAGGAAACACTTTTGGCAATAATATGCACCTTTGAATACTTCATCAGTGGTCTTAATGGTGCATCAGTTATGAAAGAGACTGGATAGATGAGGTGAGGCTGAAAGTCTCAGAACAACTTTAGTAGATACCCTAGATTGACTCTTTAAATTCAATTCTGTCCTCATTAGAGTGGAAAAGATTGAAAAGCTGAAGGCTGCATTTCCCAGATTCCATTGTGTCAGGGATTCTGGAGGCAAAATATTCTCACCACTTAGATTCATTTGTGTGATTATTAGAGAGTGGAAAGGAAGCAAAGGGCATCTTTTGATCTGCATTTAACTGTTTTCCCTGGCAGATATGGTTATGGAATCAGTGGGTTTCCTGCAGCAATACTTAGGGCCCGTTCTATGGACTCCTAGGAGTCCTGTGGCAGGGGCATGCCAGTGCAGCTAATGATTCCATCTAGCTGCAGAAGCATCCCCAGGGTTAGTAACCCTGTATAATTTTGTGGGTTATTCCTGGAGGCCCAGGCTTTGATTTGCTGCTTCAACCATTCTAATATTTTGAGAGCTCTTAATTCTGTTTATAATCTTTTCCTGCTGAACATATCTGGAATGTTTTCTGCATTGGACCATGATGATTATTCATAACTAAATACAAAATAAAAATGACTAGGCAGTAGTTGTGGTGCTTCCTGGCATGTTATAAGTGATTCAGCTACACTAAGATTTCCATAACTATGTCCTGACTACATCATGGTACATCATCTTTACCTCAGAACCTTGGCACATGTTCCTCCTGTGTCTAAAATATGATATTCCAAGCTCTTAGCTCGACCACCTCCATGTTATCTTTTAAGTCTCAGCTAAAGTACTCCTCAATATAGACTCAACTTTGACTTTGACCTCTAACCCTTACCTCTGATTTCTGGGATCTCCTAGTGTCCCACAATGCCCACTTCTTGCCTTGATCACAGGACTCCTGTCTTGCTACACAAAGGCTTGTCTTTGCCCCCACACTGAGCTTTTTGAGTGTCAGTGCTAAATCTTTTATCTTTAGACCTAGCACAGTATCAGACAAATTGAAAACAGTTTATAATGTTCATTACATGAATTTATGTATAATTAATGCACAGCCAAGTGGAATATAAAAAAGACACAATAATATTCATGATATTGAACTCCTTTGCACAGTTGATGCTCAAATGTTTTAGAAATCTTGAGGAAATGTATGTTGCAATATTTAAGAAAGAAGAATCATAATGTTTGCAACTTCAAATGATTCAGAAGAAAATATATAACAAGTACAGCAGAATAACAAAAATTGTATCTAGGTAAAGGTCTCATGGGTGTTCATGGTGTTATTCCACTTTTCTGCATATTTGGAAATTTCTGTAATAAATTGAGACAATATGAAAATATAACAAAGGAAAAATATGAATATATGTGGGTTTATACATCACACACACAGACATACATATGTACATAAACTTTCTCCAACAAATTTGATAAAACCTACGTGCAATGTTCATAAGATTTGTGTTTTGCGGTGTGTGTGTGCGCGCATGTGTGTATGTGTGGTGGAAAGGAATGTTAAACTAAGAAAAACTCAGATGAAGGACATAAAGAAGTTCTATTACAAACGGAATTTTTAAAATAAACACATGTAAATGCAATAAAAAAAATCATTATTCTATGTTACATTTTGTTGTGGGAAGTCAGGGACCCCAAACGGAGGGACCGCCTGAAGCCATGGCAGAAGAATGTGGATTGTGAAGATTTCATGGACATTTATTAGTTCTCCAAATTAATACTTTTATAATTTCTTATGCCTGTCTTTACTGCAGTCTCTGAACATAAATTGTGAAGATTTCATGGACACTTATCACTTCCCCAATCAATACCCTTGTGATTTCCTATGCCTGTCTTTAATCCCTTAATCCTGTCATCTTCGTAAGCTGAGGCGGATGTATGTTGCCTCAGGACCCTGTGGCGATTGCATTAACTGCACAAATTGTTTGCAGAGCATGTGTGTTTGAATAATATGAAATCTGGGCACCTTGAAAAAAGAACAGGATAACAGCAATGTTCAGGGAACAAGAGAGAGAACCTTAAACTCTGACCGCCGGTGAGCCTGATGGAACAGAGCCATATTTCTCTTCTTTCAAAAGCAAATGGGAGAAATATTGCTGAATTCTTTTTCTCAGCAAGGAACATCCCTGAGAAAGAGAATGCATCCCTGAGGGTAGGCTTCTGAAATGGCCGCTTCAAGGGCGGGTCTTTTACGGTCGCAGCTGTAGGGATAAAATAAGCTCCAGTCTCCCATAGCGCTCCCAGGCTTATTAGGATGAGGAAATTCCCGCCTAATAAATTTTGGTCAGACCGTTGTCTGCTCTCAAACCCTGTTTCCTGATAAGATATTATCAATGACAATGCGTGCCCGAAACTTCATTGGCAATTTTAATTTTGCCCCGGTCCCGTGGTCCTGTGATCTCGCCCTGCCTCCATTTGCCTTGTGATATTCTATTACCTTGTGAAGCACGTGATCTCTGTGACCCACACCCTATTCGTACACTCCCTCCCCTTTTGAAAATCACTAATAAAAACTTGCTGGTTTTACGCCCCGGGGGGCATCACAGAACCTGCCAACATGTGATGTCTCCCCCGGACACCCAGCTTTAAAATGTCTCTCTTTTGTACTCTGTCCTTTTATTTCTCAGACCAGCCAACACTTAGGGAAAAATAGAAAAGAACCTATGTGAAATATCAGCGGTGAATTTCCCCCGATAACATTTGTTGTACATGCTCATCACAATGCAGAATGAAGGTTGTGTATTGGCCACTGTCTAACCAAATGTCTGCAAAGCTCTTTTAAATCTATTTGAAATATGTAAGTATCTAAAACTTATATATTTGGCCTGTTGAAAAGCCCAGTGATCTGGAAACTCATATTCCTGTGAGAATGAAGTGCCTAGGGGTGTGTAGTGGTTGTTCCCTTGACATAGTGACATGTTGTCAGTTCAGTATCCCTTCAGTCCAGTTCTCTCTTCTCACTCCAGCTTCTCTCAAACTCAGACCAAGTTTCTGTTGCCCTTTCATCATAGTGTGTGTAATTGTTGATTGTTTTTCCCTTGTACTCTGTAAAAGATGGGGGATGAAGTGTGGGAAGCCAGGTAGTTGGAGAGGGCCACACAAAACATAGGGAAATGTATTTTAGTGGAAATGAATGATATCCCTATGTGTTTAATATTCAAAAGTGTCTTTTAAAAACACCACCCGGACAATACAATTCATTCAAATTGTCTGCCTGACTTTTGCAGGGATTTGAGTTGACAATCTCAGAAAAAGAGAGAGAAAAAAATCCTTTTCAATAACAAATGTTACATGTTCTATTCCATATCGTTATTTAAAGGCTAAAGTAAAGATGAACATATTATGTGCCAGACACTATTTGAAATGCTTTAGATGTTTTCAGTCAGTCCTCATGGCAACTCAAGAATCCAAGAATGGTTACTAGCTTTATTTTAGAGTGGAGGAAACTAAGCCATCGAGTATAGTATTTTGGTGGTGAAGTAAATCACCCAAGGCTCACCATTCCAAGTTAAAGGAAAGATTCAGTTCCTTTGATTGTAGAGGCTATACTCTAAATCACTATGCGGTAGAATGCATGCTTACAATAGAATTTCTCTTTACTTCTCGCTCTCTCTTTTTTGTTTTTTTTGCAAACTCCACCTTCCGCATTCAAGTGATTCCCTTGTCTTAGCCTCCCAAGTAGCTGGGACTACAGGCATGTGCCACCACACCCAGCTAATTTTTGTATTTTTAGAGAGACAGAGTTTCACCATGTTGGCCAGGATGGTTTCAATATCTTGACCTCGTGATCCATCTGCCTCAGCCTCTGAAAGTGCTGGGATCACAGATGTGAGGCACCGCACCTGGCTGCTCTCTTTAATTCTCTAACTAAAATATATTTTAAAAGAGTACAATACCTCCTAGGGCACTTCTAATGCACCAACAGTTTCTGGACTTAGAGCCTAAAGATACACAGAAATTTGTCTGAATACCAGACCTTGCAGTTAGAAGAATTGACTATTCTATGATTGAATTATCTGATCCAAAATTAGTATTCATTCCTGTCTGTTTAAAGAATTAATAATCATTAAGTAATTTGTGCCCCTGAGGGAAAAAAGCTATACTCTAAAGAAAGAAGCTATACTCTAAAGAAAAAGCAGTCCCCCAAATATCTTATGGGTATTTCCCTTCTTAGAAATGAAGACTTGAACAAAACGTTTATCAATTCTCACTCCACCTTTCCCATATATCCAAATGTGTTTGATTGGAAAATGAACATCAGAATTTTTTGAACAGAGCTATTTTAACTTGTGGAATTCTAGGGCAAACTTCACTCTGTTTACTCAATCCTTTTTCATAAAGATGCTTCTTTGGAGAAGAACAAAATATTTCCTTACATTGTCTGATCAAGCTTTTTAATTCATGCCCATGAAGTAAATTCTCATGACAACTCTCATTTGAGAGTAAAATAGACCCTTCTACCTCTGCTAATTTAGAAACTGCTATTACCACCACATTTCTAGAAATATTTTCTTTTCCACCATATGGAAATTACATGTCAATTTTAAAATACCAGCGTACATATTTTTAGTCAAATCTAGCTTTACATGACACTTCATTGAAGTAAGAAATGTAAGACAAAAAGAGGTTTATATCTCCTTTGCATGTCAAGTATGAAATCATTACTTGAATCATTTCAGATGAAAATCACCCCATGGCAGACACAATTAAAACAATAGCACTTAATTCATAAGTTTCACACCATTTATTTGAGAGAAAAGATTGTGGAAAGAGAGAGTCAGACATTGGACATTTTAATGGCATGTATTGCCAAGAGCCGAAATATCATAGCAGTGAGGGAATTATATTTTTGAGGCTACAGATTAAAGTCTATAATATCAATTATACTCCCAATGAGTGGAAGTTAGGTTATGCTAAATTTTAAAACCAGTGACCTGTCCTAGATTTTCCTAAAATTGATTTCAATTGTATAATATTGCTACATTCATATTGCACAGAATTTTATATTTAACAAATGAAGTATTACATCCATGGCTAGATGTCGGATATTCAGTTCTTACAAGCATTGCAGTGTAGTCACTGGGTATACTACATTTTTAGATTAGGTGTTACTTGAAGTTTCAGACTGCAGCAGGGAAGTTAAAATTCAGGAACTTTCTTAGTAGAAATAGAGGTAATTTATCCCTGTTGTGAATAGCAAGGTTTTTTCTTTCTTTTAGAGGGAGTAAAGATATACCTCATTTAATTGTGCTTCCCTTTATTGCACTTTGCGGATACTGTGTTTTTTACAAATTGAAGGTTTGTGGCAAACCTGCATAAAACAAGTCTATCGGTGCCATTTTTCCAACAGCATATGTTTACTTTCTGTTTCTGTGTCATGTTTTGGTAAGTATTGCAATATTTCAAACTTTTCTTATTATTTATCTGTTATGGTGATCTGTGATCAGTGATCTTTGATGTTACTATTGTAATTGTTCTGGGGCACCTTGAACTATACCCATATGAGACAATGAACTTAATTGATAAATATACATATTCTGACTGTTCTACCTGCCAGCCATTTTCCTGTCTCTCTCCCTCTCCTCAGTCCTCAATATTCCCTAAAACACAACAATATTGAAATTGGGCCAATTAATAATCCTACAATGGCCTCAAAGTGTTCAAGTGAAAGGAAGAATCACATATCTCTCATGTTAAATCAAGAGCTAGAAATGATTAAGATTAGTGAAGAAGGCATGTCAAAAGTTGAGATAGGCTGAAAGATAGTCCTCTTGTGCAAACAGTTAGCCAACACTATGTATGCAAAGAAAAAGTTATTGAAGAAAATTAAAAGTGCTTCTCCAATGATAAGAAAACAAAACTTAAGCCTTACTGCTGAGATGGAGAAAGTTTTAGTGATCTGAGTAGAAAATCAAAACAGCCACAATATTCCCTTAACCTAAAGCCTAATCCATAGCAATGCTCTAGCTCTCTTCAATTTTATGAAGACTGAGGGAGGTGAGGAAGCTGCAGAAGAAAAGTTGGGAATTAACAGAGGTTGGTTCATGAGGTTTAAGGAAAAAAGCCATCTTCATAACATAAAAGTGCAAGTGAAGCAGCAAATGCTGGTGTAGTTGCTGCAGCAAGTTATGCAGAAGATCTGGCTAAGATCATTGATGAAGATGGCTATGCTAAACAACAGATTCGCAATGTACACAAAAGAGTGTTCTTTTCGAAGAAGATACCATCTAGAATTTTCATAGCTAAAGAGAAGTCAATGTCTGGCTTCAAAGTTTCAAAGTACAGCCTGACTCTTTTGTTAGGGGTTAATGCAGCTGGTAACTTGAAGTTGAAGACTATGCTCATTTTCCATTCCAAAAATCCTAGGCCCCTCAGAATTATGCTAAATCCACTCTGCCTGTGCTCTATTAATGGAACAAAGTCTGGATGGCTGCGCCTCTGTTGATACCATGGTTTAATGAATACTTTAAGCCCACTGTTGAGAATTACTGCTCAGAAAAAATATTCTTTTCAAAATATTACTGCTCATTGATAATGTACTTGGTCACCCAAGAGTTCTAATGGAGATGTACAAGTAGATTAATGCTTTTTTCTTGCCTGCTAACATAATATTATTCTGCAGCCCATGGATCAAGGAGTAATTTCAACTTTCAAGTCTTATTATTTAAGAAATGCATTTCATAAGGCTATATATACCTGTCACAGATAGTGATTCCTCTAATAGATCTAGGCAAAATAAATTGAAAATCTTCTGAAAAGCATTCACCATTCTAGATGCCATTAAGAACATTTGTAATACATGAGAGGATATCGAAATACCAATATTGACAGAAGTTTAGAAGTTGATTCCAACCCACATGAATGACTTCGAGGGGTCATTCCTTCAATGAAGGAAGTACTTTTGAAGGGTACTTCCTTTGGTGGTACTTCTGTGAAGGAAGTAACTGCAGATGTAATGGAAATAGCAACAGAACTGGAATTAGAAGTGGAGGCTGAAGATGAGCCTGAATTGCTGCAATCTCATGATCAAACTTGAATGGATGAGGGTTTGCTTCTTATAAATGAGCAAATAAAGTGGTTTATTGAGATGGATTCTACTCCTGACAAATATTCTGTGGATTGTTGAAATGATAACAAAGAATTTAAAGTATTCTTTAAACTTAGTTGATAAAGCAGTGGCAGAGTTTAAGAGAATTGACTCCAATTTTCAAAAAAAGTACTGTCTAAAATGCTATCAAACAATATTACATACTGCAGAAGAATCTTTTGTAAAAAAGGGTCAATCGATGCAGTAAACCTCATGGTCTTATTTTAAGAAATTGCCACAGCTAGTCCAACCTTCAGCAACCACCACCCTGATCAGTCAGCAGCCATCAACACTGAGGCAAAACCCTCCACCAACCAAAAGGTTATGACTTGCTGAAGGCACAGATTATAGTATTTTTTTTAGCAATAATATATTTGAAATTAAGATATGTATACTGTTTTTTTAGACATAAGGCTATTGCACACTCAGTATACTACAGTATGGTGTTAATATAACTTTTATAGGCACTGGGAAACAAAAAAATTTGTATGACTTTGTTTATTGTGATATTCGCTTTATTGTGGTGGTCTGCAACTGAACCTCCAATATCTCAAAGGTATGCTTGTATTCAATATTCAATGTTAGTTTTTTCTGGAAGGGGGAGGCACATTTTAAATGCTGCAGTACATTTATTAATTTAGAATCTGCTGTGAAATATTTTTATGATTAATATATGTAATCACAATTGTGGGATATATTACTGTTTTTAAAGAACAAATCTTAAGTGTCAGATATTTTTCCCAGACTTGAACATTTATATTGGTACACAGAAATAATTCACTAGAATCTCAGTATGTCATTAAGAACAACTGAAAGGAAAGACTGTTTTGGCCCCCATCCCTGTTGACTTAGTTATTGATATAGCAAAATATCTCATTATCAAATATTCATGTCCAACACTGCAAAGATTACCTTTTCTTTGAACCTCCTCCTGCTTTTGCTTCTGTTTCTTCATCAACTATTCCTATTCCCTTTTCCTGACCCATACATTCCAATTAATTGCTAAATCTAGACCATTCTCTCTCCTATCATCTTGTTTTCTTAGTTCAGGACTGAGGCATCTCTCATCTAGACCACTGCCACAGTAGGTGGTTCTTATTCCTTTGATTGTAGAAGGATGGCATGGAAATAATAAGATTCATAGGAATAAAGAAATACATGTTCCCCATTACAGTAAATGACATGTAGTTCTAGGACTTGAAATATCTTTAAGGATCATATAGAAGGAAAACCCAACAAAATACAGGGGCAGTAAGTGTATGCTTTTGAGAGAAACATAAGCCACATTCACCTTCCTGTTCTGCTACTTCCTATGTAATTTTTAGCCATTTATTTACATTTTGTCAGCCTTGGTTTTCTTGTTTTTAAGGTATAATAAAACTTATAAATAGTAGTCATGTCATTTAAGTAAAAATAATTGATAAGATATCCATACAATAGGTCTCCAGGAGAAAGGAGGTCTACCATTCTTAAAAAAATCATCCCTTTCCCATATTATGTTCTAAAATATATATAACCTCTCATAACAAACAAACAAACAAACACACCCAAACACAACTCATACAAATATTTATACAGTTTTTTTTAACAAGTATTCTAAGGAACAGCTTTCATCTTATCATTCTTATGTTAAAATATGATTATCATATATAAATAAGCAGTATACTTCCTCAGGAGATTAGCTTCAAATTCAGAATTTGGTAACTGATTTGAGAGTTTTTCCTGCTGTCTAACCTGTATTCCTTATGTTTCAATATCAACCATATTTCTTTTGCTTCATATTTATTAAGAATGAAGCAAGTACTAAAGTGCAGTTTCCCTGAACTAGAATTAATTTGTCTTCTGTATTTGCTTTCTCCTTCAGGAGTTATCTTGTGATGACTAAGCAAAACGTTATTTTATGGTCTTGCAATATTTGCATTTGTTAGCATTCCAGTATAGATAAATATAGTCTTTGCCTCTAAAGTGAAGTGAATGAAAAATAATGTAAGCTCCCATGATGGATCAGGTCAAGGCCTTAATCTAAGTTTCCTTCAGCAACTTGCCTTCTATACTGTAAAATTTCTTGTGGAATGGTAAAATGTTTCATATTTCATGATTTTTGGTATCTCCAAAATCCCTATATCCTAGGGTGCTACATCATTGAAACTTGCAGTTGCTTGTTGTTTAGATTTTTTTCTTTTTCTTTTTCTTTTTTTTTTTTTTTGAGACAGAGTCTTGCTCTTTCACCCAGGCTGGAGTGCAGTGGTGCGATCTCGGCTGGCTGCAAGCTCTGCCTCCTGGGTTCACGCCTTCTCCTGCCTCAGCCTCCCGAGTAGCTGGGACTACAGGTGCCTGCCACCACACCCAACTAATTTTTTTTTTGCATTTTTAGTAGAGACAGAGTTTCATCGTGTTAGCCAGGATGGTCACGATCTCCAGACCTCATGATCTGCCCACCTTGGCCTCCCAAAGTGTTGAGATTACAGGCGTGAGCCACCGCGCCCGGCCTAGATTTCTTTTCTTTTAATTTGCTGAATGAGTTAAAGAAAAGCAAGATGAGCTACACACTTGCCTTTCAGTATGATTAATCCAAATAAATTCCCCATATCTTTTAATTCCTTAGAGATCTAGTTTGTGCTTTTGGAATTTACATCCTGTGGCTTTATTTCTTTTGGAATATTGTTTTTGTATTCTTTCTCGAGAAGTATCAGATCTTTCCAGGTCCCCTTTTGCATTTGGATAAGATCTCTGCAGAAATCTAAGTCTCTAGAAAGAAGATTGATAGAAAAGAACACAGGCATAATGTAATCTCAGCTGGTGGGAAGGAGAAGGATTGTTTTTTCTTTCCTTTGTATTGGTCAAGAACTAACCAGTATGCAAGCTGGTGTTGAAATGGTAGTATACTACCCAAATGATTTTCAAAATGAGATTTTCTGTTTGTTCAATTCTTTTTCGTCATTTCTATGTGTGTCTTCTGTTGTCTTTTGTTTAATTTAACCTTGGTTCTTTATTAAGAAAACAATCATCACTAGGGAAAGCATGCATGCTCATTTCACATCTTTTAGTGCTTGAAAAACATTAACATATCCATTTCTCTTCTAAATAGAACCTTCTGAAATAACTTGGGCAGAATTTGTGTGAATGGAAACTCATTTGTTTTAATTACACAACCAGTGCAAAAGAAGTTCTAACATGTTCTTTTATAATGCTTTGCATCCTGAATGAGAATACACATCCTATATAGACACTCTCATTTTTCAATTACAGGATGATAATAGTTCCATTTTCAAATTTCATTGGTCTCTTGATTCTTTCTTCACCATAAATTTCTGTCAGTTTATTTTGACAAAAGATTTATTAATTCTCACCTTTTTATTGATATCATTCTTCACAATCCTACTACTGACTACTGTTATCTTAAAGCCTGTGACCCTTCCAATTCTAATTAAGAAAATTAAACATGTTTTATCAGCTTGAGCTAGTCCAAGAAAGTTACAGAATGATTCAGTTTTACAAATCTTTTCTCACAGCCACATACTATTATAGGTTGAGAGTCCTGATGATCAAGCCCAGACTGGGCTCTGTGGGGGCTCAGAATCCAGTGGAATAGATAGACCAGTAAATTGGCAATTAAAATCTATGCTGGTAAGAAGGGCTAGGGCATCCCTGTTTCCTCCTCATAACTGCACTCATGCTGGGACCAATCATCACCCACCCCTGGGCCTCATCCTTAGGACAACTTTTCCTTTTATTTATTGTCTTCTTCATACTCAGCCTTCCAAAGTTTATGGGAGCTGAGGAGACTCATGTTGATATCTGATGAATTCTCGGGGAACTGAGGCATGTCTTATTCTCAGTACTTAGTATAGTACCTGGCACAGTGTAAGCTCTCAGTAGAAGTTTGTTTACTGAATCACTGGATCTTGACAGCATTAGTAATGAATAGCTGCATTCAGAGAAGCCTCTAGGCCAAACTCTTAGCAGGATAGTATTCGGTTGGTTCCTCTATTTTTCTTTCTGTCATCACACACTCTGACTTTTTATGTAACAGGTATAGTGTGATAGAACCTAGTCATCTGGGACCTCCCCATTCCTACCTATCCCACTGAACTGCGTCTTTTTTTTTTCCAGGTGTGACTTCTCAGGTTCTGTCTATTTGAATCTTTGATTCAGAGACTTTCAGAGATATTCTGGCAAATACTTATATTTTGGTAGTTAACTGTAGTACTTAGCCCATTAATTTAGCAATTTCAGACAATATATTTTTCAGGGCTAATAGAAGATATATATTTAAGTATTTAAACTCTAAAAGACAACCTCAGCTGCATTATTACCATCAACTCAATATTAACATTTACCAAATGTATTCTGTTTGGTAAAACTATATTAACTGTGTGACATTCATTACCTTGTTTATTCTTCACAATATTTCTATCAGATAAGAAAAGTGAAGCTCCAAGAGATTATAACACATGTTCCAGTTAACATGGACAGAAAGTGTTAGAGGTGGAATTGGAACATATGTTACCTGACTAAAGATTCTGCATGCCCACTACTATGTTATGTCACCAGACCCCACTCATCCACCTTGCCTACTCTTCTGGGTGTGCTATGGTAGCACTTTCTCTATTTTTTTATAATTTTAAAGCAAATCAGTTGTGTTTCCAATTGACTGGCTTGACCTTCAGCAGTAGTTCTTACTGAAAACATATATGCCATTAAAGTAATTCACAAAGCTCTTGGGCATTTTTGGACATAAGCACTTGCATGCCTTTTGGTAGAATATCATTTCTTTATTAAAATTGTATTAAGATGACAGAGAAAAAATAAAAAATAAGTTGGTTACACTCGTCTTGGCAATGACTTATCCTGAGAAAAAGCTCAGCCTGTTGGGTCTCTGGATACTTTATGAGATTGAAAGAAAAAAAATAGCCCTCATTGATCTTCTTACTGTAAGATATCAGATTTAGTATAAAGCTTTCCTTCCTTCTTTATGACAATTGGCAAGAACTATCTGTATCCTACTTTACTGTTTACATAGCTTTACACAACTGGAATTAGAGTCAAGATTTATAGGCAGAAAAAGCAACAAATCTTATAGATAACCATTCCTCTATCCCTCCAACAAAGCAGCAATGGTATTGAAATTGAAACATACTCGAGTCCTTTAGGAGGCCTGTGCTTTAAGGCTTAAGAGACACTGAAGGATTTCTGAAGCAGAGAAGCCATTTTGTAAATCTGATGTTTCTATTAGTTGTAATTTTCTTTAAATAGTATCCCATTTAATTTTCTCTCTTCTGCATGAGCAGTAATTCAGTGACAACTTTTTCAATCCACATAGGTATATTTAGGCATGCTGAGGAATAAAGCTGCTTTTGGCTCATAGTGTAGGCTTCTATCCAGTGCCCTGAACTGCTTTCAGAATTTACTTTTCCATTAATAAGTCCTTTCACACCATGGAAACCATGCAGGGGGTTTGTAGAGAGAGTTTTTCTTTTTTTTTTTATGAAAGAGTCTGAGTCTAGCATAGCTATGAAGGACTAGATAAATGAACTGAAACCAGTAGCTACATGAGACATTTGGTAAAGTAAATCAACACAGTGGGAGTTCCCTCTTCTCAATTGATCTCAAACTTATTTGAGAATTTTTTCTTTTATCCATCAACATTTTTTCAAATATATTCTTCAACATTGCTCTCTGTTTGTAGTAGAAAGCCTGTCTTCTGTTAAGTGTGTTTATTTTCACTGTATCCTCTGTGTTTTCAATAGAAGGTTGGAGAGAAGCAAGGCAGAGGCATATTGAGAAAAAGTCTCCAAATCAATTTTGAGTGCAAAATAAGGATAAAATGAGAATGAAGAAATCCAAGGTTTTTCCTAGTTTGTTTCTTACTTTCATTAATTAATTCATTCATTCTGGCCAGTCAGTGAGTCAGTCAGTCAACAGATATTTATTTGGTGCCTACTATGTGTCGGGAACTCTTGAAGACACTGAGGGGGCAGATAAAGAAGGCAGGACTGGCCACTGTCCCTGGAAAGCTTAAAGTTTGCCTTTATTGCTAACTGGCTGGATGCTTTTAAAAAAGTAAGTTAATCTCTCTCGACTTCCGTTTCCTCATATGTAAATGAGATGGCTTATTAGATGACCTGATTCTAGGATTCCAGGGCTTAATTAGCTATTACACCCTGATATGACTAACTCAAATCTAAAATTTGAATAAAATAAAAAGGAACTTCGGTTCCCACAATATCCTCTCATTCCCAGCCCTTACACTTCAAGGAGAGTTTAAAACGTTTGATACTAATGTATTCAGGTTTTACTACAGGGATACTTTCACATATTTAACTTAAATTCCACATTTTTTATGTTCTATTTTTTAACTGGCCAGTCAACATTATTTGCTTAAGGCTTAGGAGTAGCAGTAGCCATAACTTTCTTTTGAAAAAGAAGTTTTGTCACTGTAAGCCACAATAAAGAGAGGTAACATGTCTTGATCACCTATCCTGTGCCGGGCCTGCAGCTTGGCATTTATAAACAATCTTCTATTTAATCCTAATGGTAAAATAATTAGCTGAAATCCTTTAACAAACAAGGGATGAAACCAGTATTTGAGCCCAGGTCCTCTATTTCTAGAGCCAGCATTTTTAGCCATTATTGTATATTCAAGTGGGGAAAGAAACTCAGAGGAGGTGATATTTTGGGAATGAGTGACCAACTATTCTTGTGTGCCAAGGACTGTGCTGCTATTAGCATGGGAGGTCTTGCATACTGGGAAAGCCTAAGCAAGCTGGGGATAAAGAGTCCTTAGTTATTAGATTGGTGCAAAAGTGATTGTGGTTTTTGTCATTACTTTTAATGTTTAGAATGGAAATAACTGAACACATTAAAGAGTAGCCATCCTGTGAGGCTTAGAAAAATTTTAATGACCACTTTACAGAAATGTGTTTTGCATTGTGATATTTTGAAATAAAATTTTTCATTTTAGTGATAAAGAGGCACAAGTCACCCTTATATAGTTTAAATAAATGATGTACTTTGTTTTATAACAGCAAAATTTCAGGAGGTAATAAAATGGTAAAACCAAAAAAATTCTCCTATACTCGTCTGAAAGTCTCCATTTAAGACTCTAAAAAGCCATCTTAAAAATAATTTTTAGAGTAAAATTTTCAAAAAGAATAATGATTATCAGAATAATATGGAGAAATATAACCAGAATATAAAAAAATTAAATATATTCAAAGGAAATTGAATAAAAATAGTAACTCAAGAAAGAGAAAAATAAATTTCAAATACAGATTTATTAATCATGGCTCTATTTGCATGATGCTGAACATCTGAACAGTATTTGAGAATTTTTGTCAAATATTTAAATGAATATTTAGCACACAAAGTTATGCTTTTGAAAATTGTTTTGAAGCTATCAGTTTTATAGTAATACTTGGCATTTTCAAGTTTTAGTCTTTAATTTAAACATTTTTTAAAATCAACTTTTATTTTAGATACAGTGTGTACACATGCAGGTTTGTTACGTGGGGATATTGAGTGATGCTGAGATTTGGGATATGAATGATCCCATTACCCAGGTAGTGAGGATAATACCTGATAGGCAGTTTTTCAGCCCTGGTCTGCTTCCCTCCCTCTCCCCTCTTTCCAAGTTAGAGGCCCTTTATCTCTTTCTCTTATCTAATTGCTTTGGCTAGGAACTACAATGCTGTATTGAATAAGGTGGTAAATGTTGACATCCTTGTCTTATTCCAGATCTTGGTAAGAAGGCTTTCCATTTTTCCCCATTCAGTATGATATTAGTTGCCATCTTGATATATTTGGCTTGTATCTGTTTTTTTTAATGCCCAATTTGTTGAGGGTTTTTATTATAAAACTGTTGAATTTTATTAAATGCTTTTTCAGCATCTATTTGAATGATTCTATGGTGTTTGTCCTTGATTATGTTGACATGATATATCATGTTTATTGCGTATTTTGAACCATCCTTGCATTTCTGTGATGAATCCTACATGATCTTGGTGAATGTTGAGTTCTATTTGCTAGTATTTTGTTAGGTATTTTTGCATTTATGTTCATAAGGGATGTAAGCTAGTTTTCTTTTTCTGTCTTTGGTATTGCTATCAGGGTAATGCTGGCCTTATAGAATGAGTTTGGAAGTATTTCTTCCTCTTCAATTTCCTTTTGAAGAGTTTGATTATAATTGGCATTCATTCTTTAAATGTTTAATAGAATACAGCAGTGAATCCATCAAGTCCTGGGCTTCTCTTCAGTGGGAGACATTTTATTATTGGTTCAATCTCACTACTCATTACTGATTTGTTCAAGTTTTCTATTTCTTCATGGTTCAATCTTGGTAGGTTGTAAATGTCCAGGAATGTAACCATTTCTTCTAGATTTTTAAATTTATTGGTGCATAGTGGTTCATAATATTCTCTACAATATTTTGTACTTCTGCGATATCAGTTGTATTGTTTTCTTTTTAGCTCTGATTTTATTTATATGGGTATTCTCTGTTTTTTTCTTAGTGTAGCTAAAGGTGTGTCAATTTTGTCTTTTTTAAAAAGCAAATTTTTTTTGTTGATGTTTTGTATTTTTTTGTTTCAATTTCTTCTCTGCCTTTTATTATTTCTTTCCTTCTATTAGGTTTGGGTTTAGTCTGTTCTTGTTTTTATAGTTCCTTGAGGTTCATCATTCAGCTTTTATTTGGAGTGTTTCTATTTTTTTACTGTAGGCATTTATTGTTATAAACTTCTCTTTTAGTACTTCTCTTTTGCTGTATGCCGTAAATTCTGCTATGTTGTGTTTCCATTTTCATTGGTTTCAAGACATTTTCCATTTTCTTCTTAATTATTTCATCGATCCATTGGTCATTCAGCAGCATGTTGTTTAATTTCCATGTATTTGTACAATTTCCAAAGTTTATTTCCTTACTTATTTTTAGTATTATTTCATCATGGTCAGAAATAATACTTGATATAGTTTTGACTTTTAAAAATTTGTTGAGACATGTTTTGTGGCATCATGTATGGCCTATTATGAAGAATATTCCATGTACTAACAATAAATGTTTATTCTTCAGCAGTTGGATGAAATCTGTAAATATCTCCTAGGTCCATTTTGTCTAGAGTGCAGTTTAACTCCACTATTTCTTTGTTGATCTTCTGCCCGGATGTTTTGTCAATTGCTGAAAGTGAGTTATTGAAGTCCTCTACTATTCTTCTATTGAAGCCTCTCTCTCCCTTTATATTTGTCTATATTTGTTTTATATATTTGAATGCCTCAGTGTTAGGTACATACAGATTTACTATTGCTATATCTCTTTCCTCATTGACCCATTCATCATTATATATAATATCCTCATTTGTCTCCTTTTACAGTTTCTAACCTAAAATTTATTTTATCTAATAGAAGTATAACTACTATTGTTTATTTAGTTTTCTTGGTTTCTCTGCATGGAGTATCTTTTTCCATCCTTTCACTTTCAGTTTATGTGTGACTTTATAAGTAAGGTAAGTTTCTTGTAGGCAGCATACAGCTGAGTTGCTTTTTTATTTATTTAGCCACACTGTCTTTCAAGTGGAGATTTAGTCCATTTACATGTAGTGTTATTATTGATAGGTAAAGACTTATACTGCCATTTTATTACTTGTTTTCTAGTTGTTTTGTAACTTCTCACTTCTTTTCTTCCTATCTTACTGTCTTCATTTGAGATTAAGATATTTTCTTGGTGGTATATTTTAATTCCTTCATTTGTATTTCTAGTGTATCTATTCTAGGTTTGTGCTTTGTGGTTACTATGAGGCTTAAAAAACATCATATAGTTATAAAACACATTTAAAACTGAAACCAACTTAACTTTTATTGCATAAAAATGAAACAAATAGCCTCCCTCCCAAAATTTTCTACAAATTAATTCCCTTCTTCCTTCATATTTTGAATTTTTGATGTCACAATTTTCATTTTTTAAATTGCCTGTCTCTTATCAAATTGTTTTAGTTTTTAGTATTGTTAATAGTTTTGTCTTTCAGTCTTCGTACTAAAGTTATAGGTGATTAAAACACCATGATTACAATATTCATATGATAATCATGTTAGCAATTCTTTCTTTCAGTTGGAAGAACTCCCTTTAGCATTTACTGTATGACAGGTCTGGCTGTAATAAATTTCCTCAGCTTTTGTTTGACTTGGAGAGTTTTTTTCTCTCCTTCATTTCTGAAGAATAGCTTTTCTGAGTAGCACATTATTCTTGGTTGGCATGTTCTTCCCTTCATTAATCTTTGTAAATCATCTCACTCCCTCTTGGCCTGTAAGATTTATGCTGAGAAGTCTGCTTCAAGCTGTATTTGCTCTTTCCTATATATTATTTAATTCTTTTCTCTTGTTTCTTTCTATAGCCTATCTTTATCTTTGACCATTGAGAGTTTGATTATAATATTTAATAAGAATATTAAATGTTTTTATTTGGGTTGAATGTAATTGGTGATCTTTTAACTTCCTGTACCTGGAGAGATTATCTATATCTCTCTCCAGGTTTAGAAAGTTTTTTGTTATTATTTCTTTGGATAAGCTTTGTACTCTTTTGTCTCACTCAGTTTTTTCTTTAACTGCAATAACCCAAATATTAGCCATATAGGGTTTCACAGATCCCATAAACTTTGCTTATTCCTTTGCATTCTTTTTTAAAAAAAACTTTTCTCTTCTGTCTGTATTTTCAAATAGTCTCTTTCAAACTCACTGGTTCTTTCTTCTGTTTGATTTATTCTGCCATTGATGATCTCTATTGTATTTTTCATTTCATTTGTGGTATTTTTCTGCTCCAGAATTTCTGTTTTATTTTTAAAAAATCATTTCTCTCTGCTAAATTTCTCTGTTAAATGTTTGAATTGGTTCTCTGTGCTTTCTTGAAGTTTGTGTGGCTTCCTTAAGACACATATTTTTAATTATTTTTCTAAGAGATTATACATCTCCATTACTTTAGGGTTGATCTCTGGTATCTTATTTTGTTTGCTTGAAGAGATTGTATTTCTGATCTTTTTGATGCTTGTGAAAGTGCAACAATGTCCACCCATTGAAGGGTTAGGTATTTATTTTGGTCTTCAGAGTCTGGCTTTGTTTTTACTTGTTCTTCTTGAAAGGGTCTTCCAGAGATTCTAAAGCAACTGACCATTGGGTTCCCTGAGCCTGTGACCACTGCAGCCATATTAGCACTAGAGGATGCTCTAATCAGGCTTGCTGTGAGTCTCATGAAGATGCCAAGATTGTAATGGCTTCCTGGTCTTCACAAACATGGGGAAAGCCCAAGGAGGGTACTATATGGGAATGCTGGCCAAAAACTTCACTCAGAAATCTATCCTGATGGTCCACATAGGCATGCCTCACAGAATGTCTCTGTACAGGTAGGATGGGTTCCCAACAGCAGTGAGAGGGGCTGGAGCTGAGACTGGGCCCCCTTGAGATATGTGGTGGGAAAGAGGCTGGAGAGCCTGGTCTTAGCTCAGTGAATTTCATGTTGTCCTGCAAGTTCCTGCACAGATAGGATAGTTACAAACTGTTGAAAAGGGGCAAGAGCTGTTACTGAGCCACATTGGGATATTCTGTGGGATGGAGGTTGGTGGGCCTGTCACATTGGATCAGATGGGCTTGTGTCTTCCAACAGACTTCCACACAGACATGATAGTTCCCCAGCTGCAGCAGTAGTGGCTAAAGTTGAAACTGGACTCCCCTAGAATCTGCTGTGAGACAGAGGCTGGAGAGCTCACTCTTAGTCCAGAGGGGTATGTTCTTGGACAGATAAGATAGTTCCTTAACTGTGGCAGGGGAGTCCAGAGCTGAGACAGGTCCACTCAGGATTTGTTGAGGGAAAGAAGCTGGAGAGCCTGTTCTTGTTAGTTCAGGCTGGCATGTGTCTTCCAGCAGGTCTCAGCACAAATGGGAAAGCTTCCCAAGTGTAGTGGGAAGGATTGGAGCTGAGACTTGCACCCTCAAGACCCACTGTGGGGCTGAGGCTGGAAAGCCTGGTCTTGTTGGCTCAGAGGGTTGTACATCTCCCCACAAGATCCTGCAGAGCCAGAATAGTTCCCTGATTGCAGCAGGAAGTGCCAGAACTGGGACTGGGCTCCTTTGAGATCTGCTGTAGAATGGAAGCTAGAGAACTTGATCATTGGCTAAGAGGAGTGCACTTCTCCCAGCAATACACCGAAGGCTCCCAAAGAGAGACTTTTGACTGCAGATGGATGAAGAATTCTTGTCATGGGGGATATGAATGGGTCACCTTTTATTCTGCTATTTTGGTGACATCACTCCCTGGATCTCTTTTCTATTTACATTGAGTCTGTTGGTGATCTCTTCCTGTTCCATTGCTTATCAATTATCTCTATTCTGTATCTGGGGAACCAGCCCCCAATATTTCAATGTAGACTCTTTCTATTTTCCATAAGTGTCAGCCAGCTTAGAAATAAAGAGAAAGACTACAAAGAGAGGAATTTTACAGCTGAGCCTCTGGGGGGTGACATCACATATTGGTAGGACCGTGATGTCCATGAAATCTTCACAATTTATGTTCCTCTGCCATGGCTCCAGCCGGTCGCTCTGATCAGCGTCCCTGACTTCCGGCAACATCTCTCCCTTTCTTTTTATATAAATGTGCCATGGCAATGAAGTCTTGTTCATTCTCTCGGTTTTGATGCAGGATTCTTCGATGGTCTGGCACACCAAAAACAAGCCTATTAAACAGAGAAACATAATTCCAAAATTTACCACAGTGGAGCCCCCAATAGACTTAATCCAAGTCGTGGGGTTTAGTCTAGAAAGACTTTCTGCCACTTGATCTAATGCCTCGTTCCAGTAACAGTGGATAAATGAGCTTGAGAGGCTTCAAAAATTTGTTTCTTTAATTTAGTTATGTCCAAGGATAAATTATCTTCCCTACCCAGAAGGTGTCCTCTGACTATTTCCCATGAATGATCAGTCTCGTTGTAGGAATATGGTGTGATACAGAAATCAGAAGTATTCCAATCACACTGCATTTGCATGTGATGTTCAAGACTCATTGGCTGATTCCCAAGCCAAATAACAGACTGTCTTAAATCATTAATTTGATTAGCTAATTTTTGATCAATTCCTTGTTGAGAATTCCACATTTGGGTGGAATTGGCTTGCCAATCATTAACAAAATGAGCCATTTGAATAGATTGGTGTAATGCCATTCCAGCATTGGTGGCCAGTGCAGTGTCTGTAATTAGGCCCATGATCACAGCGATTAAAGTGAAAACAAATTTCTTAGATTTTTTGAGAACTCATTGTAGCGCTTCATTAATTAAATGTACTGATGGGGAAGATTCCCAAGGTCTGGGTAAAGTTGCTGAACTCGAACTCGAACCAACATTACGCTTTTCCTGGAGTCAAAACGGGAGTTAACACAAGAATATAAATGACAATTAATGCATTGGACAGTTTGATTGTTCATCCAAATTTTGATATTTCCCACTAACAGCATGTAAGGAGGCTTAACACAACTCTGTATAGGAAAAGTCAGGTTGGAAGCAAACAAAGCAGAATGTCTGAATCTACTGAGGGAGAGGGGCGGCAGTGGCCACGTCCGATGTTCTCCACCGTAAAGAAGCAATCCAAGGTGCCCGGGGATGCCGAAGAGGTAGAGGGGCATACCTGGGTTGAGAAGAATTGCCACAATGCCAATTGGAGTCCCATAAAAGAGGATTGGCATCAAAAAGAGGAAAAGGGTTCAAAGGGGATTTATCATGGGGTTCAGAATCATGGATGCGAGAGGCAGTAGTGGGGACAACAGACAGAAAAGTTTCCCCTTCCCATACTCGAAGTCTGGACATAGCAATAGCCAATTTCCAAAGTTCTGGGTGTTCTGGGCTCAGAATGGGGAATATCATATGAGGGGGGTGGTAATGTCTTTGTCTTCCCATTTTAAGGGAAAGAATGAGCTGAACCTTCTATGTAAAGTAGGATGATGATCCTTGTCCTCCCAATAATAAATAAAATAAGTAGTCTCCAGGCATTCCCTTCCACCAGAGGAGCAATTTTTTTAAATAACCCTTTGCTGCCCAGTCTATTACTAAACCACATGAGTCATTTTTTAATAATACTGCATGTGAGTTAACACAGTCTTCCCAAATTAAAGTTTTAGATGGGCCCTCAAAATTTTTAGGACATGATTTTCCTGCAGGTTTATATTGAAAGTATAGGATATCTCCTATTACTCCCCTTTTCATTTGTCTTAAAGGAGAAAGGGAGAGGCTGGAGACCAAATGTCCCCATTGTCCTTTAGCTAATCTCTCCAGAAGATAAGCAGCCCAGACTTGAGTTTCTAGATGGATACAACCAGATGCATGTTCAAGGCACAGAAGAGGGTATTTATAACCCATAGTAACGTTAAATGCAGTGCCTTCTTCTGGTTGAGCGGAGCAACGATCATCTGTAGCAGCAGGCATCCACACACTATCATTAGTATAGATTTCGCAGGAGTATCCATCCAGTTGAGAGGTCGAATAAGTGGAGGAAAAGGCATATAAGTCCAATAAGAATAATTTTGTGTAGCAGGTAAATCAGTTTGAGGGGAAACTGGTGAGACAGAAAGTATAAGGAGGAGAATTATTAAATAAAAACTATTGTAAGTGAGATTCAGTGCTGAAGGAGAAAGAGAAGAACAGATGTTATTTTCAGGCTAATAGAAATGGTGAGATTTTTAGGTTTAGGAGAAGTGGGATTAGTTAAAGCGGTCTCCGTTGCCATTAGGGAGGATTGAACCAGACCCATTTTGATTTGGTGTGCCAGTTTTTGAGGAGTCGGCACAGATCTCACCACGTATGAGGGCAGTCTCTGACGTGGACATCTTTTCCCTGTGGTTTTCATTCACACGAAGTTTGAATCTTCTAGTGGGCACCCAGACAGGGGATTGATGATCTCCTGGTGAAACACAAGCATACCCTCTTCCCCACGTTATAATTGTTCCAGGTTCCCAGGTATTGGTCTGGGAGTTTTTCCATAACATGGGCTTGCCTTCATTTAGGGAGAATTTTTTGCCTGTATAATGGCGTTCAGCTGCAGTCAGAGTATTGTCTTTAGGAACACTTAGAAAGTTTAAAGTAAACAATGCTAAATGTAATTGGAGTGGGGAGTGGTTAAATTATGCTTTTAAACCAGCCTTGTCTTCTTTTACAGTAACTTGAAGAAGTTTAGTAATTCCTTCATGTTTTGGACTGAGACTGAGTCTGGGAACAAACCCCATGTTTTCCATTATATGTTGACTGAGAGCACTATAAGAGTTATGTGGAATATTAATTTCAGCCCCCCATTGTGCCAGCAAATCTCTTCCCCAAAGATTAATGGGGATTGGCATGATATAAGGCTGAATTGTACCCTTTTGACCATTAGGGCCAGTGCAAGGCAAGATAAATGTGCTCTGGTGAACATCAGCTTTTCCAACCACTACTAGTCCCATGTTAGTGGGATGTTTAAGTCAGGAGGAATGCCATAAATTAGAGGAAATAATAGAAACATTAGCTCTAGTATCTACTAGGCCCTCAAACTTTTTTCCTTGAATGTGTATGGTGCAGGTGGGCCATTGTTTAGAAATTACATTAATCCAATAAGCGGCTCCTTCACTGCGAGAGCCCATCCCAGAGCCCCATGTCTTATCTCCTTTGTTTAAAACAATGTTAGGTAGTAAAAGTAATTGAGCAATTGACTCACTGGCTGGGATGGAAACAGGAACCTTGGCAGGCACCATAAGTTTAATCTCATCAAAGGAATCAGAATTAATGAGACCAGTATGAACCATGATTCCTTTAGCAGAGGTGGATGCCCTACCTAACACCAGGCCCACCAAACCTTGGGGTAAAGGGCCAGTGACCCCTGTGGGGACAATTAAAGACAAAGAATTGGGTAGTAAATTTAGAGGACTAGTACTGCAGAGATTGACCACCCCATCCCCTACCGTGGAGGTGGACAAGCATTGTACTGAGACAGAAGGAGAGGCTGGGACCCATCTGGGTTGGCTGTACATAAATTTGTTTGTGCTGGGGGCTGTGTTGGGACTGCTTGAAGTGGAAACGCAACATTGGTCTGAGTCTGAGGTGTCCCATTTGATATTGAGGCCTGGGACTGGCCCCGCTTCCCGTTTCCCTGGTTCTGTGGCAAGGGATTTCCATCTATATCATACTTAGAGTGGCAAGTACTTGCCCAATGTTTACTTTTGGGACAACGCAGGCAAACAGTAGCAGGAGCATTTGGCTGTGTTTGTTGGCTGGCTTGCCGCTTTTAAGTTTGTAACAGTGCAGTTTTTGAGTATGACCAAGTTGACCACAAATATAACAGCCTCCAAGAAAAGAATCAGTTGAGCCAGTTTGACTGCTGTGCTTCATGGCCTGTGCCCACAGAATAGCTTTGTGGGTCTCTGATCCAATGCCTTCACAAGCATTAATATATGCAGGCCACACCTCGTGATCAGGTAAATTTTGTTGTTGGATGGAATGCATGGTCATTTTACACTCATGGTTCACATTGTCAAAAGCTAACATACGAAGGAGAATACCTTGAGCATGCTCATCAGAGACAGATTTTTCAACAGCATCTTGTAATTTGGCCAAAAAATCAAGATATAATTCATTGTGACCCTGTTTAACAGTAGTAAAAGAAACAGGAGCTTGGCCTGGGGCCCCAAGCTCTCATAAACACATTTTTTACTTGTTCCATGGTGAAAGCATCAACGCCTAATTGGGCGGTAGTGTCAGAGTAATTATTGGAGCCTGTGAGCTGAGCCTGAGTAATTAGAATGCCATCAGCCCGATTTAGCTGAGCCTGCAGACGGGCCTTCTCTGACCACCAGGTACGGAATTGTAAATGCTGAGATAGAGTTAGAACAGCTTTTGCCAAAAGGTCCCAGTCTGAAGGAAGCAGAATGACCTCAGTACAAAGAGTCTGTAATACCATTTTAACATATGGAGAAGTCAGACCATACTGAGTACAAGCATCCTTGAAGTCTTTTAAAAAGGTGAGATTGAGCGGTGCATATCGATGCACTTTTACCCCTTGAGCATTGGGAGGTTCCAGTGTGACTGGATAAGCCCATGCCTCTAATCCACTTGTTTCTTTGTTGTGGCATAATAAGCGTTGCATGGAAGTTTCAAGAACAGGCACATGAGACAGAGTCGGCATAGAAGTGACAGGAAAAGTATGTGTAGATAAGGGAAACTGAGATTGAGGAGGTCAGACCAGTATGAGAATATGAGAAAGGGGCATTAGGGGAGCAGAAGAGGCAGAAGCATACTGGTGATTATTCTCCCAATCCTGTGAAACCAGAGTGTCAGGGGCGTCCATGTGTGAAGAAGGGTACAGAGAAGCAGGTTGCATGGATGGCAAAGTGACCGGTTGAGAGACTGAAATGACAGGAGGGTGAGGGGCTGCAGTGGATGGGGGAGGGCCTGCAGAATTACAGGTAAATTGTAGTTTGGTCCCAGAGCCATTAGATGGCTCTGGAGGCAAATGCTACAAAGGTTTGGAGAGGGAAGAGTTAGCATAGATATGGTCCTGGGCTGTCTGAGTTAGGGCCATGGGAGCTACAAGTATTGGCTCTTTGTGAAAAGAAATAAGATCATCAGGGGTGATGTTAAGCCAAAGTCACCAGAGTTAGATATTGAATCCTCAATATTGTCAAGTGGGGGAGGAGTAGGCGAAGAGAGAAGCTGAGCAGATAACAAAGGCCATGTGGGAGAGGGAAGCTGAGGAAGAGGTAGAGGGTCACCAGATTCAAAAAACTGTGGCAACTACAGGGGGTCACGGGATTGGTATGTCATTAGGATGGCGAGTTCCAAGGCCCAATCACCTCAAACAGTGATGAGAACATAATTTCCTGTCAGGACCAGTTCCCGGAATTTTGCCCTAACACAATCCCATAGTTCCACATCTAACATTCCCTTTTCAGGAAACCAAGGACAGTGCTCTTCCACTGCCCTGAATAGGGTGACCATATTTTCCATCGGTACCCAAACACCTCCCTGTTTTAACAGATTAATATGGCAGAGATAAGCATGTTTAGACTCTGTGTGACCCATAGTTACCCTGGACTATCCACAGACAACTCATCAATCATCAGGGAGCCGAACAAGTGTTTCTGTGGACTGGACCAATGAACGTTTCTCCACAGCTATCAAAGGGAATCAAGTTCCCACATGCAAATAGGAAAAAGAAAACCATGTTGGCATGTCAGATATTGGGGGAACCAGCCCCCAATATTTCAATGTAGGTTCTGTCTGTTTTCCATAAGTGTCGGCTGGCTGAGAAATAAAGAGAAAGAGTACAAAGAGAGGAATTTTACAGCTGGGCCTCTGGGGGTGACATCACATATTGGTAGGACCATGATGCCCCCCTGAGCCACAAAATCAGCAGGTTTTTATTAAGGGTTTCAAAAGGGGAGGGGGTGCAAGAACAGGGAGTAGGTCACAAGATCACATGCTTCAAAGGGCAAAAAAGGAGAACAAAGATCACAAGGCAAAGGACAAAAGCAAAGATCACAAGGCAAAGGGCAAAAGCAGAATTACTGATAAGGGTCTATGTTCAGCGGTCCACGTATTGTATTGATAGACATCTTAAACAACAGAAAACAGGGTTCAAGAGCAGAGAAGCGGTCTGACCTCAAATTTGCCAGGGTGGAATTTCCCAATCCTAGTAAGCCTGAGGGTACTGCAGGAGACCAGGGTGTATTTCAGTCCTTATCTCAACCACATAAGACAGACACTCCCAGAGTGGGCATTTATAGACCTCCCCCCAGGAATGCATTCCTTCCTCAGGGTATTAATTATTAATATTCCTTGCTAGGAAAAGAATTTAACAATATCTTCCCTACTTGCAAGTCCATTTATAGGCTGTCTGCAACAAGAAAAATATGGCTCTATTTTGACCAACCCCGCAGGCAGTCAGACCTTATGGTTGTCTTCCCTTGTTCCCTGAAAATTGCTGTTATTTTGTTCTTTTTCAAGGTGTACTGATTTCATATTGTTCAAACGCACGTTTTACAATCAATTTGTACAGTTAACACAATAGTGATCCTGAGGTGACCTATATCCTCAGCTTACGAAGATAGCAGGATTAAGAGATTAAAGGCAGGCATAAGAAATTATAAAAGTATTAATTTTGGGAACTGATAAATGTCCATATTAAAATGAAATCTTCACAATTTATGTTCAGAGATTGAAGTAAAGACAGGCGTAAGAAATTATAAAAGTATTATTTGGAAGCTGATAAATATCCATGAAATCTTCACAATTTATATTCCTCTGCCATGGCTCCAGCCAGTCCCTCTGATCAGGGTCCCTGACTTCCTGCAACAATGCTGAATACACCCACATTTCTTTTTCAAGCCTGAATTTATTTCCTGACCCCAGTCTTATATAACATCTCTACTTGGATATCTTTAAAAGTTCCTTAAATCTAATACGTCCAAAACTGAGCCCAGACTGCCATCCCTTAATTTTTCTTCTCCTGCAGGGCTGTTCTCCACCACCTAGGGATTGGCAATTTCATCCTTCTAGTTCCTTAGGCCAAATACCTTAGAGTCATCCTTGACCTCTTTCTGTTCCCTGCATCTACATCATTTCTGTCAGCAAATCCAGGCAGTTCACCTTTGCCGTATAACCACTCATGACAGCCTTCTTTGCTGTAAAACCTTAGTCTAATACCAATATTTCTCATTTGAATTATTGCAATACATCCCTAACTAGCCTCCATTCTTACTCTTGGTGATGGCAAACGAAATTATTTTTTAAAGAGCTATGAACCCTGTCACTTTCATGTTCAAATCCCTTTTCATACTGAGTAAAAGCCAAGAGTATTACAGCAGCCTATTATCACACACAGTCTGAATTTTTTCATTCTTCTTTTCTCTGTTTTTGTCTCTTACAATTCTTCTCCAAGCTCCCTGTCCTTGAGCTGTGTAGGCCAAGCTCCTACCTCAGGACCTGTGCACTTGCTTTACTCTGGGCTTAAAACGGTCTTCTCAAACACATCTGCACAACTCCTTCTCTTTTTTCTTTAGTTTCTTATATCAAAGTTACATTCTTGATGTGGCCTTTCCTGACAACTTTATTTACGATTATACTTATGTACTTCCTCAGCACCAGCACTGCCTACCTTCTCTGCTTTATTTTTCTGCTTTATTTTTATTTATTTTATTTATGTTGTACCTATAGTCTAAACTGGACCATCAATATCAGCACTATAATTTTATTAACAATGGCAGTGTTATCCAAAGTCATAGGATGGTGGATGTAATCTGAGAAGATGTTGGCATTTTAGTAGAGTCCTGTTCTGTCTTTAGCAATTAGTCCAGTTCATCATCATATCATATGACCAAAATATTTCCCAGAATAAGGCCTCTAAAGTTTGCAGGCCTCCATTTAATACTATCAAATTCTCAAAACAGGAGTGGTCTCAGAAATATATGGCTTCACCTTTTCAGGCTTCTGGTATAATTGAGCTAAGAGACCATATCATGTCTTACTCGGAGCCTCTTTCAAGGCATTAATGTAATACTGAATTTCCTTCATTGCATAATCCATTTATTCGTTTACGTACCTTCAACTACTATTCCTCCTTCTCTTAAAGTCAGATTTTACCCTGTTGGAAGGTACATTAGGATCAGCTATTGTGCTGGACTGCAGGCAGCAATACTAGTGTGGTAAGTGCCTCTCTGTCAGTCCACTCCCATCCATATAGGGCAGACTGGGTACAGAATATGTGGGCTATCTTACCCACTAAGACATACAGCTGTGCTCACCATCAACTCTAGTTTTTCCAGATGGGGTGAGTACGGTTCACCCCATCAGGACCTTGGGAACTGTGACACTAAGGTTTAAAGCTCTATTTGCACTTTCTTGCTTCCAGCAAGGATCATTCGAGCTCTGGCACTTACCATTGAAGTTTAAGCTTTGGGACCACTGCATTAGGTTAAAAAAACAAGGTAATATGGAGATTTAAGAAGTTGGGGTGATATGGGGAAAATTGTATAGTTATGTCAGCATTCTCCCTTGCCACCTGTTCCTTGGGTCCAACATAAAAATGGAAGAATCTATCCAATGGGGTCCCTCCCTTGCTTCCCTCCCCATGTTGAATGTAAGCACACATTAGTGAAGATGTGTAAACAAGTCCTTCATTCCTGAAACAACCCATGTTTCAATTGCTCTTTCTAATTCACTGTCAAACCATTCTTCTAAGGATGTGATTTCTCTGCCTGTTATTGTTGCCAGTGTAAAGTGTATTTTGTAGTCTGTAAAAATGTGACTTGGTGGTCCAAACTGATGCAATATCTTCTGTTCTGGTTCTTTTGTAGTACTCTTGATATTTGCATCTACTAGCAGGTAAGCAAATCTCAGTCCAGAGTAAGTGTCTTTTCTTATTAGGACATATTTGTAGCCTCATGGAGCTAATGACATCAGTCTAACTTTCCAGATAATTGCAAGGCTTTACTCCCCCCAGGGAGTCTTCCCCATAGCCATCTGCAGTCTCTGTATCACTTATTGCTAAACAGAACAGTTATTCTTGGCATTTTATGCATTAGAGTACAATTCTAATGCAAATTCTACAAAAATAATATGTCTAGATTCAGTCAATCTCTGCATTGTTGTGGTACCTCCATTATTCCCCCTCATTTCATGGACCAAGTGGCCACCTCAGTCAAGTACACTGGGAAATCTGCTCATCTTTCTGACCACCTTTCCATTCTGGAAGGGGGCTCCTTTGATGGGCATCAGCATGGCTTAATGTAATGAACACCTCAAATTCCATAGTGATGTCTATAGGGCCATGCACAATATTGCTATCACTTTAATAGGCTATTTTTTCATTGGCCTGTTACCTGACCATATGGCCAGGCTTTAGACAAAACAAAAATGTAGGGGCAAACCACTCAATTCATCCCATCAAACTTATTTGTTCTACCTTCTTCTATCAGAATTATAACCTTCCAAACAGGATGTTGTCCATTTACCTTTAGACTGCCATCTCTAAACCAAGAAGTTCCTTTTTTTGTCAGCCAAGAAGCTATTTGTGGCCACCAGTCAAGTAGCAATAGGGTCTGGTTACCACTCAGGTGGTTCCACAGTCTTAGGGAAAAAGATGCTCTCTGCTTGTCAGTACCTTCTTGTGTTGTTCTAGTAGTATTTTCTTATGTAATTCATTTCATTTGTCTTTTAGAACTCTTCTGGAATTTGCCCTTCTTATTAGAACATTTATCTGACAGCACCCAATATATTTTAGGCATTCAGTCTTCAAAATTATTTTTTGCCCTTCATCCACAGGGGCAGTGTCAATCAAAGGCCAATATTTAGCTACTAATTGCCTGTTACATTGACATTTTCTGGCCTGAAATCCCAGTAGTTGAGGCTAGGTGCTGCTAATAAGATTTTGCAGTAGTCACCATCTAGGTTCTCCTCAGACTACTGTACAGATAATTTGTTGGTATCAGCATTCCAACTTCCATTCTATGCTATTTAAAATTAATGACTTGTATGGGCTCTGGAAATCTTATTGGCTCCTATTTAGTACAGCCATGCATCACTCAAAGACAGAAATATATTTTGAAAATGTGTTTTGTCCTTATTTAAACATCTTAGAGTGTACTTACACAAAACTAGATAATATAGCCTACTACACACCTAGGCTATATGGTCTAGTGTATTGTTCCAAGGTTGTGACCATATACAGCGTGTTACTCTATTGAATACTGTAGACAATTGTAATACGATGCTAATAATTGTGTATCTAATTACATCTAAACATAAAAAGGTACAATAAAAATGTGGTATAAAAGATAAAAAATGGTACAACTGTATAGGGCACTTGGTGGCATGAATGGAGTTTATAGG
The DNA here is from genome assembly GCF_009828535.3 of Hylobates moloch. Lineage (NCBI taxonomy): Eukaryota > Metazoa > Chordata > Mammalia > Primates > Hylobatidae > Hylobates > Hylobates moloch. The sequence goes on from NW_026652277.1 coordinate 137,690,926, forward strand.
ATGAGGAGGTGCTCTGGATGAGTCAGTGAGTGAGTGATGAGTGGATGGGAAGGCCTAGGACATTACCATACACTGCTATAGACTTTATAAACGCTGTATACATAGGCAACGCTAAGTTTATTTTAAAATATTTTATTTGTTCAATAATACATTAACCTTAGATTACTGTAACTTTTTAACTTAATAAATTTAAATTTTTCAAATTTTATGACTCTTGTAACAGCTTAAAACTTATTGTAGCTTGTAATCCCAGCACTTTGGGAGGCCGAGGCGGGCAGATCACGAGGTCAGGAGATCGAGACCACGGTGAAACCCCGGCTCTACTAAAAATACAAAAAATTAGCCGGGCATGGTGGCGGGCGCCTGTAGTCCCAGCTACTCGGAGAGGCTGAGGCAGGAGAATGGCATGAACCCCCGGGGGGCGGAGCCTGCAGTGAGCCGAGATCGCACCACTGCACTCCAGCCTGGGCAACAGCGAGACTCTGTCTCAAAAAAATAAATAAATAAATAAAAAATAAATTGTACTACTGTAAAAGTTATATTCTTTATGTTTTATTCTATAAACTTTTCTCTGTTTTTACGTTTTTATTTATTTTTACTTTTTATACTTTTTTTGTTGTTGTTACAAGTTAGACATGTAGTCTTGGCCTACAGAGGGTCAGGATCATTGATATCACTGTCTTCCATCTCCACATCTTGTCCCACTGGAAGGTCTTCAGAGGCAGTAACACACATGGAGCTCTCATCTCCTATGATAACAATGCCTTCTTCTAAAATACCTCCTGAAGAGCCTTCCTGAGGCTGTTAGAAAGTTTACTTTTTTTTTTAAGTAGAAGAAGTATACTCTAAAATAATGATAAAAGGTATATTATAGTAAATCCTAGGAAATAAGAATTTTTCAGCTTCACTAAAATCTTATGGGACTATTGCCATGTAGGTACTCCATTGTTACCTGAAACATCGTTATGTGACCCATAACTGTATATTCAATTAATATGGCCTGAAGGGTAAATTTATGTGCATTCTGTTTTGTGATACTGGGTATGGAATATGTTCCTCCGTCAGATATATTTATTTCTGTAATCACCCCAAGCTTATGATATATTCAGGTAGAGGAGATGCTACCACTTCACATAAAGTCTGCTCAAATATTCCAGTATTCATCCAATTTTTCTCCATAATATCTCAACCCTTGCATTTCTATATTCTCTAAATTCAACTGTAGCCCCTGGTAGTGCTTCAACAATGGGTTTAGTATCTCAGTACATGGGGGTCCCATGTTAACTAGTCCCAGAAACATGTTTTCTCTATACCCTCACCATTTTACCCACTCATGTACACAAAGCTTTGAGTCTCCAGTAGGGGACTCAATCTTTGCAGTGATGAGATTTCTTCTGGGATCATCACCTAGATAATTCAAAGTCCTAGTTTCTTTAATTCATCCAAACTAGGTGAATAAAACTTTTTTTTTTTTTTTGGTGGACCAACAGGGGCTCCCACTTGTCAACCCAACCTCTGAGCATGGTTAGTGGGCCAACAGGGGCTCTTACTGGTCAGACCAACCCCTGAGTGGGCTGCATTAAGATCTTTGTTTTCACCCCATTGATGTCTACTTTATTCAGCTCATTTAAAAATAACTGCTTAAAGATTTTCATCCTACTGGGATGAGTTCCTTGACTCTCCCCTATCTCTTTCCTCTATGTTTTGCCCTCATGAATGCTTGATTTATTTACCCCATTTTAAAATAACTGTTTAATTATTTCCACTCTAGTGGATTGAATTTCTTGACTCTCCTTTTTGCCTTTTCCTATTATCTTGGGACCCAGTCTAAACCTTCTTCATTATTTGTTGTTTCAGCATAACTTTTCATTTTGGAAATGGCTCTGAAGCTAGCAGTTCTGCCCCAGGCCAGCCAGAATCTAAACTTGATCTAGTATCAGGTTCTCCTCCAAAACATTGCTATAGTGGGTGCACTGAGACTAGAGGCCATAGTTCCTAGGCGCTAGGAAAAGGAGCAAATGGGGGCAAATATAGAAGAAAATATTAAAAGGACATACAGTAAGGAAATAATATAAAAACAAGAGTTGTAATGTGTAAATAATCAGAACTCAAAAGCATTAACAATATAATACACAGGCATTAAGAAATGCTGAAAGTCTGTTCTCTATAGCACGTATGCAAGAAATTAAACGACAACAATAAAGTCTAAAACATTGACATACTGGCCCACAAGTTCCTGGCAAACAATACTTGTCAGCTTTCTGAGTAAAAAAATGTGTCTTCAGTGCTGAATGCAAATTGAATAATGTATTTGTTTTCAGTTATAACGTTTGTTTGGATATTAGGTTAAGTGCAAGGTTGAAGATAAGATACAACTAGATGATTCATGAGCAAATTTTTTTGTTTGTTTCAAGTTTCAGATTAGGAAGATATTGATTATATGGAATAGCAGGAAACTTAACTGGCTAGAGTGAATTTTCCATCATTGTATTATATACTGTGTTGAACCATAAAAAATGCTGTTGTAAGTCCTAAATGATTAATTCTTGGCTATTTCTTATATTTCTACCTAACAAATATGAGTTTTTGGTAACTGCTAATTTTTTTCTGCTTTATGATATGAGACAAATACAAATTATATATATTCAAAGTGTAAAACATAATGATGTGATATGTGTGTGTCGTAAAGTGATTAATCAAGTCAATGAGCATATCACCTCACATCATTAACACTTGTGTGTGTGTGGTGAGAATACTTAAGATCTAATCTATAGTTTCTGCTAATTTTTAAAAATTAGGTAGGATTTTAAAAATCTAGAGAATAATATAAACCATTGCATACACCACAGGTATCTTCAGAAAAGAGAGAGTTTTGCTAGGGTTTCTTCATATGGCTGTATAGATCATGGTATATATGCTTGTGAGGGTGGTATTTGTACAGACTACCATGAGGTGGCTCCCCTGAAGTTGCACACCAGGCTGACACACTTTGAAATGTTTGCTACAGAATTTTTAAAAGAAATAAAACATACAACTGAAGCACTTCTTTTTACCTTTCCTTAACCCTATTCCTCCTAAAAATAGAAAAATAAGTCTAAGGTTCATGCATATTTTTCCTCATAGTATTTTTACATTTTTAAAATGTTTTCTTCTTTTTAAAAAATGATAATGAGTAGAAGGAATTGAAGTCCTTCTATTAATAGTGTTTGTCACTCTTATTATCAAATGGTTGTAATTAAAGCATTGTATCCTACCTACTTTAAGAGCAAATTTAACAGAAAAATATCTAGGACAAATTTTCCCAAGTGTGGTTATTAATGCACGAGCACTATTTGGATAACTTGTTCTAAATGTAGAATTCCAGACTCTACTCCCTGTGCCCATATCCTAAAACCTAATGCCAGAGAAGCTCTTCAGGTGATTCTCACATTCAGTAAACTTAAGGAACTCATGATCTAAGATGAAATAGTCATGTGACTGTAGACTATCTAATTTCATAGCTACAACTAAAAGCTCTTATTATGGTTTGAATATGTGATAAGTATATCCATAATGATAATTAGTAGCAGCTAAAACATGTGAACAATGTTAGTCTTTTTTATGCCCAAGGAAGTTTATCTTTTATTGAAAGATAATTTTATGCACTACTAAAAAATAACCCTACCAATTAAGTCAGAAAAAATTGCTTTCTTATCATTTAAACTTGTATACTGATCGAAATAGCTCTTATTGACTTGTTGAAATAGAAAACATGCAACCTGTTCTGATGATCTGAATCTTTTAGAAGCTTTATTATTGACAGCATAATTTTGAGTCATGTCAATTCTAGCAGAATTTTTTTATTTGATAGGACTTCAGTCTCATATTTGCATCAGTTGAATCGCATACCACTGGAAGAAGTTATCCAGCTCCTGTTCAAAGTTAGAAGTTTCTCACAAATCAATGTTTGACGACTTAATAATCACATGACTGTTCAACATATGAATCACATGACTTAGTCACTCCAAATTCTCAGGGCTTTGAGATGGCTTTCAATTATTTGGGTGATTTGCCAGTATTTTTCTTGTAATAGTGGTATGTGATACTAAGTAGATTTCTTGCAAAAGTAGCCTTAATTCTCCATTGTTTTCTTTCTTCTTTCTTTCTTTTTTTTTTTTTTTCAAGCTGGGGTCTAGCTCTGTAGCCCAGGCTGGAATGCAGTGGTGCAATCTCAGCTCACAGCAAACTCTGCCTCCTGGCTTCAAGCAATTCTCCTGCCTTAGCCATCTGAGTAGCTGGGATTACAGGCGCCTGCCATCATGCCCAGCTAATTTTTGTATTTTTAGTAGAGACGGGGTTCACTATGTTGGCAAGGCTTGTCTTGAACTCCTGACCTCGTGATCTGCCCACCTCAGCCTCCCAAAGTGCTGGGATTACAGGCGTGAGCCACTGTGCCCGGCCAATTCTCCATTGCTTTCTAAATGCATACTACTTACAGTGTGACATTTCAGCCCCTTCTATCAAGGGAAGGGATCTGCTTCACCACCCCTTGTGTCTGCATTGGCCTTGTCACTTGCTTGAACTAAAAAAAATGTGGTAGAAGTAGCAGTGTACCAATTTGGAGCCTAGTCCTCAAGAGAACTTGGACATGTTTCTTTATTCTCTTTAAACATCTCCTGTCATGTGAACAAGCCCAGCCTAGCCTGCTGGAAGATGAGAGACTGTGTGGACTAGAGCATTTCATTCCTCCAATGAAGTATGAAACTTGAAGTATTTACTTCGTTGATGCTCTGACTGTTTTGTTTCTGAGCATTTCTGCGTGAAATAACATTTCATTTTGAAGAAGAATCAGAATGTAATCTCTTTGAAACTAATTAAATTCCACACATGAACTAGCAAAAGTACCTATACACAATAGTACCTATACTCAAAGTGGTAACAATATAAACAGCTGTGGTAAGTTTGTACATATACGGCAATGAGTATATCATGGCTGGCCCCTGCCTAATAGTGCTTTTAAGATGCTTCAGATATCAGAGATTAATACTGTGGGCCCATTTCTTGCACATGCACCCTCTGTTGTAGGATAGTTTGTTCCATTACATTAAATTAACATATTGAGGAGTTAATGAATTTTCATTTAATACACATGTAATCTCTAATCTGACCTGTACTACAACATTTTGCCAATTCATTTTGACTTTTAATTCTTATATTTTTGAGCATGCAGAGTACTTAAGAATACATAAAAATTAAAAAGCATATATATTCTCCTTTCTTGCTTTCCCATTTTTTAACATCACAAAGTCTTCTATTCAGAAATTTAATAAATATTTACTTCTATTTTAAAAATATTTGTTTATAAATTAATACACATAATACATAATAATTAGAAAATTTGTGGAATGTAGAAAAATCACAAAAGAAAAACATTATCATTCAGAATCTCACTCTAGAACTGTTAATATTTATAATTATTTTAAACTTCTTGGTTTATATATATATTCTTTATATTATCAACATTTGTGAAAAATTAATCACATTCTTGTCTCCCTTCGAGTTTGGAACAAATTGTGAAATAATTCAAGAATTTGAAAAATGAAAGTTATGTTGTCAGGTCTGTTATTGAAAACTTTGTAGACTGTAGCTGAACTTCTGACCAACATCAAACTATTTACGATTTAATGTTATATATAAATTTATTCACCTAATTGCAGGCAGGGCACAGATGAAATGTCTCATGGAGGATAGGACCACAGACAGGCCTGAAAAGACAAAAAGGAAGGTCCCTTTTCTAAAAACCCACCAGATTAATGACTTAGAGAAATGGGGTAGATAGCAGTAAGAAGTGATAAAACTACTTCAAAAAGAAAAGTTTATATTCAGTGGATCCTGGAAAAAAATCTGGAAGATCATGATACCAGTTTCTGTTATAAAGACTGTGCATGCTCTTGTGAAATCTCTTCCCCTATCCATTTCAGAGTCTATTAAAAACATTTCCTAATTTTAAGCTCTTATTCAATAGCTTAAACTGCTTATTATGGCAATATATGGCTATCCCACAGTATACTTAAATAATTACCAAATGTTGGACATTATGTTTGTTTCCAAGATTTTGTTAATATCAATTAGAGTGTGCTAAATATACTTGAAGAAAAGTCCTTGCATATGTAATATCATATATATATGCAATGTATGTAAAATTGAATATATTATCGTATATATTTATGTATTTTTTAGAAATATGTTCCTGAGGTGCTATTCAACTCTGTTTCTTATGTGAACTGCCATTTTTTTATGTTAAGAAAGTCTAACAGTTCAAAACACTTTGAGGATGTCAGTCTTTCTGATACCAACATAACATATACTTCCAGTTTGATAGATAATTCATCATATGTAAATTTTGATTTTCTTTCACTTTTGCTTTGAAATAGAGCTGAATATTTTTTCTGTTCATTTGCTATTTGAGTTTCTTTTATAAATGTCAGGTTATATCTTTTGTTTACTTTTTTATTGGTGTTTTTATTATTCATTTGAAAGAATTCTTCACATATAAAATTTAGTAACTCTTTGAATATATGTTTCAATACTTAATGGTATTTTGAAGTACAGAAGTTCTAACACAGTATTTTTTATTCTCATTGTTCTGTGTCTTTATGGTTCTTACTTTTGGTGTCAAACTAGAAAGAACTTTTCTCTTTTAGATAAAATAATTTTTTTTCTGAACTGTTTTTGGTTCTCATAGATTTTATTTTGGTACTTTAACTCTTAAAAGTTACTAGAAAACTTTTGAGAGAAAAAGTTAACAATTTGACCCATTTTCCCCTATTTATCAAAAGTATACTTTAAAACATTATTTATGTTATGTTAACTAATCCTCAGTAATTTTGAATACCACATTTATCACATTTTAAATAATTGTTAGCTTAAACTGCTTATATTGTTATAACTGGATTTTCTGTGCTCTTTCATTGACTTGTGTATCTATTTATAATATTTATAGTTATTTATACTGAATATCAAAACTTTTGTGTCTCATTTACCTACTACTCATTACTTTCATTAAAAATATATTTCCTTCACTGAATTACCAATGATTTTTTAAAATTTAAAGACATATAATCACATCATTAATCTGGAAGTTTGATTTGAGTTGCATTACATGTAAGTAAGTGTGGAGAAGAAGAGGAATTTCATATAAATAGAATCATACAATACCTGCCTTTTGTATATGGCTTCTTTCATTTAGCATAATGTTTTCAAAGTTCATCCACATTGCGGCATTAATTAGTACTTCATATCCTCTCATGGTTGAATTCATTTTCTATTGTTTATGTGTACCACATTTTGTTTATCTGTTCATCCATTGATAGAAATTCAGTTCATTTCCACCTTCTGGCTATTTTGAATATTGCTGCTATGAACATTCATATACAAATATCTGTTTGAGTACTTGTTTTCCGCTCACTGTATTGTAACTGAAGTCCTCTCCTACTCTAGGTTCTATTTCCATCTTATACTGTGGTTTAGGGTTCTCTTCTGCTCTACCAACTTTTTCCCTTCTTATTCAAAACTGTCATACTATTTTCTTCACCTGTTTGGATAATCACAGATATTTAATGGACATGCTGAACTTTATTTTGGTGACAGTGTTGTGAAAAATTAGTCTATATGGTTCCCCAAATGTTCGAAGAACTATACAGTCTCTTGGTTTCTGTCAATTTCAGATTGATCTTTGTAATTTAAGCACCAGATTGTGATTAAAATAATTTTCCTTTTTTTTTTTTTTCCTTTGAGACGGAGTCTTGCTTTGTTGCCCAGGCTGGCTGGGGGTTGCAGTGGCGTGATCTTGGCTCACTGCGACCTCTGCCTCCCAGGTTCAAGCAATTGTCCTGCCTCAGCCGCCTTAAGTAGCTGAGACTACCGGTGCCGGAAACCATGCCAGGCTAATTTTTGTATTTTTAGTAGAGACGGGGTTTCACCATGTTGGTCAGGATGGTCTCGGTCTCCTGAACTCGTGATCCACCCGCCTCAGCCTCCCAAAGTGCTGGGATTACAGGCATGAGCCACCGTGCCTGGCCAATTTTCCTTTTTACATTCAACCCTTACACAATAAATTCTTAGTCAAGAATCCTTACCAAATTCTTTTTAAAAAATAATTTCAACTTTTATTTGAGATGGGTACCTAGGTTGATTCCATGTGTTTGCTATTGTGAATAGTCCTGCGATGAACACAGGCATACGTGTATCTTTTTGGTAGAATGATTTATTTTGGGGGATATATACCCAGCAACAGGATTGCTGGGTCAGATGTTAGTTCTGTTTTAAGTTCTTTGAGGAATTTCCAGACTGCTTTTCACAGTGGCTGAACTAATTTACACTCCCACCAGCATTCCCTTTTCTCTGCAGACTCTTCAGCACTTGTTTTTTGACTTTCTGGTAATAGCCATTCTAACCGATGTGAGATGAGCTGATTGTGGTTTTGACTTGTATTTTTCTGATGATTAGTAATGTTGAACATTTTTTCATATGCTTGTTAACTGTTGTTATGTCTTCTTTTGAGAAGTGTCTGTTTATGTCTTTTGCCCACTTTTTAATGGGGCTATTTGTTGTTGTTGTTGTTTTTTGCTTCCTAAATTACTTAAGTTCCTTATAGATGCTGGATATTAGACCTTTGTCAGATGCATAGTTTGTGAATATTTTCTCTTATCCTGTAGGTTGTTTGTTTACTCTGTTACTAGTTTATTTTGCTGTGCAGAAGCTTTTTGGTTTAATTAGCTATCACTTGTCAGATTTTATTTTTGTTCCAATTGCTTTTGAGGATGAAGTCATAAATTATTTCCTGAGGCTGATATCCAGAATGGTGTTTCTTAGGTTTTCCTCTAGGATTCTTATAGTTTGAAGTTTTATGCTTAACTCTTCAATCTATCTTGATTTAATTTTTGTGTACGGTGAAAGGTAGGGGTCCAGTTTCATTTTCTGCATGTAGATAGCAAGCTATCCCAATGGCATTTATTATATAGGACCTATTTCCCCCATTGCTTATATTTCTTGACTTTTTCAAAGATAAGATGGCTGTAGGTGTGTGGCTTTATTTCTGGGTTCTCTATTCTGTTCCTTTAGTCTATGTGTCTGGTTTTGTATCAGTGTCATGCAGTTTTGATTACTGTAGCCTTACAGTATAGTTTAAAGTCGGGTAATGTGATGGCTCCAGCTTTCCTCTTTTTGCTTAGGATTACTTTGACTATTCAAGTTCTTTTTTGGTTCCATATGAATTTTAGAATAGTTTTCCTAATTCTGTGGAAAAGGATGTTGGTAGTTTTATAGGAATAACATTGAATCTGTAGATAACTTTGGGCAGTATTGCCATTTTAGTGATACTGATTCTTCCATGAACATGGAATGCCTTTCCATATGTGTCATCTCTGATTTCTTTCATGTGGGTGTTTTGTAGTTCTTGTAGAGATCTTTCACTTCTTTGGTTATATGTATTGCTAGGTATTTTATTTTTGTGTGTGTAGCTATTGTAAATGAGATTATCTTATTGATTTGGCTGTCAGCTTGAACATTATTGGTGTATAAATATCCTTGTGATCTTTGTACATTGAGTTTGTATCCTGAAACTTTACTGAAGTCATTCATCAGTTTTAGGAGTCTTTTGGCAGAATCTCTAGGGTTTTCTAGGCACAAAATTATATATATAGTGAAGAGAGATAGTTTGATTTCTTCTTTTTCTATCTAGATGCCTTTTATTTCTTTCTCTTCCCTATTTACTCTGGTAAGAACTTTGTATTTTGTTGAGGAATTTTGCGTCTATGTTCATCAGGGATATTGGTCTGTAATTTTCTTTTTTGTTGTGTCTTTGCCGGGTTTTTGTATCAGGGTGATGCTGACTTCATAGAATGTCTTAGGGAATAGTTCTTCCTTCTCAATTTTTAGAATAATTCCAATAGAATTGGTATCAGCCCTTCTTTGTTTGGATGATAGAATTCAGCTGTGATTCTAACTTGTCCAGGTTTTTTTTGTCATTGCTTTTTTTCTTGTTTTTGTTTGGTAGGTTTTTTATTACTTACTAAATTTTGGAACTAGATATTAGTCTGTTCAGGATTTCAATTTCTTCCTGATTCAATATTTGGAGATTGTGCGTTTCCAGGAATTTATCCATTTCCTCTAGAATTTCTAGTTTGTGTGCCTTGAGGTGTTCATAGAAGTCTCTGAGAATCTTTTGGATTCCTGTGGGATTGGGTTGTAATGTCACCTTTGTCTCTTCTGATTATCCTTATCTGGATCTACTCTCTTCTCTTCTTTGTTAATCTAGCTCATGGTCTATCAGTTTTGTTTATCCTTTCGAAGATCTAACTGTTCGTTTCATTGATGCTTTATATATTTTTTTTGGTCTCAGTTTCATTCAGTTATGCTCTGATTTTAGTTATTTCTTTTCTTCTCCTAGATTTTGGGTTAATTTGTTCTCATTTCTCTAGTTTTTCTTGGTGTGATGTTAGATCATTTATTTGAGATCTTTTTAACTTTCTGAGGTAGGTGTTTAGCACTACTAACTTTACTGCTTTTGCTGCATCCCAGAGCTTGTGGTATGTTGTTTCTCTGTTTTTATGTATTTCAAATAATTTTATTTCTGCCTTAATTTTATTGCTTACCCAAAAGTCATTCAGAAACAAATTGTTTAATTTCCATATAATTTTGTGGCTTTTAGAGATCTTCTTGTATTGATTTGTATTTTTATTCCAGTGTGGTTTCAGAGTATAGTTTGTATGATCTTATTTTTTTTTTTGGAATTTATTAGGATTTGCTTTATGGTTAAGTATGTGGTCAGTCATGGAGTATGTTTCATGTGCAAGTGAGAAGAATGTTTATTCTGTGGTTGATGGGTGGACTATTCTGTAGATGTCTATTAGGTCCAATTGTTCAAGTGGAATTTAAGTCCTGAATTTCTTTCTTAGCTTTCTGTCTCAGTGATCTGTCTAACACAATCAGTAGGGTATTGAAGTCTACCACTATTATTGTGTTGCTAAGTCTTTTCATAGTCTAGAAGTCATTGGTTTATGAATCAGTTCTCCAATGTTGAGGGCATATATATTGAAGACAGTTAACATTTCTTGTTGAATTGAACCCTTTATTATTATATAACAATACTTCTTTGTCCTTTTTTTACTGTTATTGGTTTAAAGTCTGTTTTATCTGATATAAGAATAGTGACCACTCCTCTTTGTTTTCCATTTTGCTTGACAGATCTTTCTCCAACCCTTTACTTTGAGCCTATGGTTGTCACTACATGTAAGAAGGGTCTCTTGAAGATAACAGGTGGATGGGTCTTGTTTTTTGTTGTTGTTGTTCGTTTGTTTGTTTAATCCAACTTGCAACTCTGTGCCTTTTAAGTGGGGTGTTTAGACAATTTACTTTCAAGGTTAATATTGAAATATGAGGTTTTTGTACTTTGAAGTTGTTAGCTGATTGCTTTGTAGTTTCTACTTTGTGGTTGCTTTTTATGGTCTGTGGGTTCTAAAATTAAGTATGATTTTGTGCTAGCAGGCATCATTCTTTCATTTCCATGTTTAGAGTTCCCTTAAGAATCTCTTTTAAGGATGGTCTAGTGGTAGTGAATTCCCTGAATGTTTGCTTGTCTGGAAAATTATTTCTCCTTTGCCTTATGCAGCTCAGTTTTGTGGGATATGTAATTATTTGTTGGAAATTCTTTTCTCTGAGAATGCTTAAAATAGGCTCCTAACCTCTCCTAGCTTGTAAGTTTTCTGCTGTGGAGCCTGCTGTTAGCTTTATGAGGTTCCCTTTTTATGTGATCCGATTTTTTCTCTAGCTACCCTTAAGATTTTTTTTCATTAGTATTGACCTTGAATATCTATCTACTATATACCTTGGTCATGTTTATTTTGCATAACATCTAATATGTGTGCTCTGGATTTCTTGTATTTGTTTTTTTTTTTTGAGACGGAGTCTTTCTCTGTCCCCCAGGCTGGAGTGCAGTGGCGCGATCTCGGCTCACCGCAACCTCCAGCTCCTGGGTTCACGCCATTCTCCTGCCTCAGCCTCCCGAGTAGCTGGGAATACAGGCGCCCACCAACACGCCCGGCTAATTTTTTGTGTTTTTAGTAGAGACGGGGTTTCACCGTGTTAGCCAGGATGGTCTTGATCTCCTGACCTCGTGATCCGCCCGCCTCAGCCTCCCAAAGGGCTGGGATTACAGGCTTGAGCCACCGCGCCCGGCTAAAGGATTTCTTGTATTTGGATGTCTACTCTTTTGCAAGATTAGGGAGATTTTCTTGAGCTATTCCTTCCAATATGTTATTCAGTTGTTACTTTTTTTCTCTCTCTCAGAAATGCCAAGAATTCATAGGCTTGGTTGCTTATACAATCCCATATTTCGTTAAGACTTTGTTCATTTTTGTATGACTGGAATAGTTCAAAAGACTGGACTTCAAGTTCTAAAATTCTTTTTCTTGGTCCAGTGTATTGATAAAGCTTCCAATTATATTTTGAAATCCCTAAAGTAACTTTTTTCAATTCCAGAAACTCTGATTGATTTCTTTTTAAGATGTTTATCTCTTTCTTCATTTTCTGGATTGATTTAGAGGTTACTTTGTGTTGATTCTCAACGTTATCTTGGATCTTGTTTAGCTTCCTTGCAATCCATGCTTTGAATTCTTTATCTGCCATTTCTCAGTTTCCATTTTCATTAGGGACCATTGTGGAGAGTCAATGTGATGCTTCAGTGTTGTCACTACATTCTCATTTTTCATGGTGCTAGAATTCTTGCCCTGGTTCCTTCTCATCTGGAGATCCTGGCACTTCTAATTTTTGTAATTATTTTCATGTGAGCAGAATTCATTCTCATTTTCCCTCTCTCTCTCTCTCTCTCTCCTTTAGACAAGGTTCTGCTCTGTCACCCAGGCTGGAGTGCAGTGGTGTGATTATGCCTTACTACAGCCTCCACATATTGGGCTCAAGTGATCCTCCCACCCCAGCTTCCCCAGTAGCTGAGACTACAGGTAAACACCACCATGCCTGGCTATTTTTTGGTGGGGGAGCAGGGGAGAGGCAAAATTCTACTGTTTGCCAGGGTGGTCTTGAACTCCTGGGCTCAAGAGATTCTCCAACCTCAGCCTCACAAAGTGCTGAGATTACAGGCATGAGTCACTTTATAATATCATTTTTTTTCTTTCCCTTTTCCTTTCCCCTTCTTCCTAGTGAGTGTGAAAGTAGCAAATGTTAGGTTGGATATTTTGGCTTTGCTTCTATAGCTCTATGCACTTCTGTCAACAGGTTTTATATTGGGCTGTGTTCTTTGACTTACAAACCAGTAGATGGTACATATGGGTGACAGCCAGCTGTGGATAACCTGGCTGGGTATATAATTCATCCTTGTTTACTGGAAGATGCTCTCTGTTGTCCCAAGCAATGGGCTGACCCATGGAGTTCACAGTGGTCTGAGCTCCCTGCTAAATCCCAGGGCAGCAGGGGGGCAGAATGGATACAGACAGACTGGGCAGGCCCACCTATAGTTCCCCTGATGGCAGGCACAAGCACTAGTGCCAGGGGAGAATCCAGTGAGTGGTCACCCAGCACCCAGAGGTGTGCCTAGGTGCGTGGCTAGGAAGACTTCTTGGCTCTCAGTTCTCTGCATGAGCAGTGGGGATAGCAAAAACTCCTAATTCTGATGAGGGGTGCCTCAGATGCCTGAAGATCCACCTGGGCATGAAGTATAGAGGGCCCTGCTGTACCACAATCTCTGTACAGGAAGAGTAGGGCAGCTCAGGCTGGTAATCCGGATGAATGGGTGATCCAACTGCTTGAAGATAGGTCTGGGCTTGGGGCAGAGAGCATCCCATTTTACCATGGTCTCTGCAGAGGAAAGGTGGGTCAACTCAGGTGGCTGATTCAGGTGAGTGGGTACTTTGAATGCTTGGAGATCTTCCCAGATGTAGAATAAAAACGGACCCCTGCACCAGGATCTCTGCACAGGATGATGGGTAGGGCGACTCAGGTTGCTGAACCAGGCAAGCAGGAGTTCTGATAGCCTGGGGATCTCCTACGTATAAAGCAGAGAGGGCCTATCTGCACCAGGATTTCTGCACGGGAAGGGTGGGGTGGCTCACGCTACCAATCTGGGTGAGCAGGTGCTTTGAATGCAGAGCAGAGAGGGTCCCACTCTACCATAATCTATGCCCAGGGATGGTGAGGCAGCTTAGGCTGCTGTGTGCTCTGAATGCCTGGATATCTGTCTATGGGTAGAGTGGAGAGAGCCCCACTGCACTACAATCTCAGGGAGCAGGCTGCAGCAATTAGCAATGACACATGCAGACCAGTTCCAGGCATCAAACTGGCCCTGGCTGCAAGTCTCATCTCCCAAAAGAAATTTCAAGCATAGCAACTCTCCTCCCACATCAGGCCTGTAACTGGGGAGAGCACAGTTCCAGTGCCTACTGCTGAGGTGCTTTACATAATTCTGGCTGTGGAAGCCCCTATGCTTCCCCAGAGCAAGTGCTCCAATCTCTGATCTAAGGCAAAAATGCCTGCACAGCTATGCTGCTGAATTGCCATATCTTTGTATGCACCTGGATTTAAAATGAGATCCTGTTCTCAGTCCAAGGTCTGGGAAATTGCCTGCAACTTCTTTCTCTCTCAGAGCCTCCACACCTTTCCCCAAGTTAGGTCTGGAGTTTGGGAGAAACAAAGTGCTCTCTCTTGGCCTGGGTTGTTGGATCCCCAGTGGAAAGGTGAGTCACAGAGGGAGGCTCTCTGCCTGTCACATACTGGGACTTTACTAACTTTTATGAGCCACACACCATACAAGGGAGGATCTAGGGTGTCCTTCACGATTCTGATAGGTTTCCATCTTCCTTCTCGAATTAAAGCTCAGAGGGTTGACCTTTATTCATGTCTTGCTATTTCCAAGTGGCTGAGGCATGCTAAAAAACTGATTTGCCATTTTGGGAAAAACAAAACAAATCAAAAGAAAAGAAAACAAAAACATCTTACTAATTTTTGTATCAATTTTGTATAATTCACATTATTTTCTTGTTTGAAAATGTCCAATTTTTTTGCTTTTAAAATTAATCATTTTGTGGTAACATTTCTCTTTTTTTTTTTAGACAGAGTCTCGCTCTGTCGTCTAGGCTGGAGTGCAGTGGCACAAACTCAGCTCACTGCAACCTCCACCTCCCGGGTTCAAGCGACTCTCCTGCCTCAGCTTCCCAGGTAGCTGGGACTACAGGTGCCCGCCACCATGCCCGGCTAATTGTTTGTATTTTTAGTAGAGATGGGGTTTCACCATGTTGGCCAGGATGGTCTTGATCTCCTGACCACGTGATCTGCCTGCCTCAGCCTCCCAAAGTGCTGGGATTACAGGCGTGTGCCACCTCACCTGGCCAATTAGTGGTAATGTTTCTTAATCCACTTATGTGAAAATAATGCTTCTTCTGAATTCTTGCTTAAAACTGTTTCTGTTAAAATTTTAAGCTTTTATTCTTTGTCTTCTTGTTTCCAGTGTTGTCAATGGCAATATTGTGGTCCATCTGATTATAATTTTTTGCATGTAATCTTTTATCCTCCAATTCTCTCTGGAAGCTATTTAGTATTTTGCCTACATGTTTGTTCTACATGTTTTTACATGTAGAATTTGTTTTTGCTATTATTTTTCTTACTTTGCTTCTAAAATGCAGGCCCTTTTGGATATAAAATCATGTTTTTGATGTCTGTGAAATTTTCCTTTTTGTTTCTTTGAACATTCCCTTTCCCATATTATCTACATTCTCTCCTTTTGTAAATCTTATCAGGTGGATGCTGTAACTTCTAGAGCATCACGAAGTGGTTACTAACAGCCTAAACACCTCTTGCAGACATAGCTTGCCTAGCCTGTACAATGTTTTGAAAATGATCATTCAGATATATTAAAATTGGTAGATTTCATCTAAAAATATAGATTTCTTACTTTTTTTGCAAAGTGGAAGAGCTGGTAAACTGAACTTGCATTTATGAATGAAAACAATTGTCAAACAGTAAGTAGTTGCTTCTGCTTTTAGATGGGATATACATGCTCCAGATTGCCACTCTCCTTTGTGTGCCCTTTGGTCTTCCTGACCCTAAACCCAAGTATTGGTTGCTATGCATCATCATTCTTGTGCTGTTTTTTTTTCCAGTTGGAGATAGACATCCTTCAATTGTGTATCATTCAAAGTGTTCACAAGAAAGAGAAAAAGCACAATTTGTTTCCAAAAAGAACAATCATTTCTTAAACTAATTTTTTTTACATATTTATACTGTTAACAAAATGTTGGAAAGTGCGTGCGCGCACACACACACACACACACACACACACACACTAAAAAAAGCTTATCAGGAATCTATGGAAAGATTCTTGATAAAAATCTTAATGAACTAAAATTTCCACAGGCTTAATTTTTGAATGTATATAAAATAAGTGATGTTGTTATAATATGTTACTATGAATTCATTACAAAATTGCCCAGATGGCATTTTTATTACAGATGGTAGCTTTATAAAAGAGTATCTATTGGAGGCAATAGAAATTATATGTCTTCGACAGAAACAAACATTGAAAATGTAAGTAACACTGGAGATATGGCTAAGAATTTACAGGCTGTGTTGGGAGAAAAAGTAAGTCATTTGTGGCATTGTGTTTTGTAGCTGATAATAACACAGCTATAAATAATGCCAACCATGTATTTATTTATTTTTATTTTTATTTATTTTTTCAAGACAGAGTCTCACTCTGTCACCCAGGCTGGAGTGCAATGACGTGGTTTTGCTGCACTGCAGCCTCTGCCTCCTGGTTCAAGTGATTCTCCTGCCTCAGTCTCCCAAATAAGTGAGACTACAGGCGCATGCCACCACACCTGACTAATTTTTGCATTTTTAGTAGAGCCAGGGTTTTGCCATGTTGGCCAGACTGGTCTCAAACTCCTGACCTCATGATCCGCCCACCTTGGTCTCCCAAAGTGCTGGGATTACAGGCATGAGCCACCGCGCCTGGCCAATGCCAACCATTTAAATGTATCTACTTACCATCACTGACGTTTTTTGTATGTTTAAATAATATTTGGAGATGGTAGCCATGACAGGCCCCAAATTACTTAATTTTTAGGGTTGAGAAAACTTTAAAGCAAATTGATCAAAATTAACTATTGTATTTATAGATAATACTTAACTGGTGATGAATGTTATACTTTTTAAAAAGATAACATTTTGCAGATATGGAATTTATGTTTTTACATTACATTATTTTCCAGAAATAGTTTTGTCAAAAAAAGTTAAGAACAGAACATATAATAAACCGAAATTCTTCTTAAAATTTTAAAAGTCTTTGTATTTCAAAGTAAAACCAAGTCCTTCCCATGATTTACACACAACAAAGTCAATGCCATTCACCCCCCACCCCCAACAGACTACTTTGACCTCATCTTCTAATGCTCTCCCCTTTGTTTTATCCGTCTTGGATATTTTACGGGCCAGATGTACAACAGCTCTGTGCCTTAGAGCCGTTGTACTTGCTCTTCCCTCTGCTTTCAAAATTCTCTCACAAAGAGTTGAAGGACTGAATCCTTCACTCCATTTGGATATTTCCCAGTTTATTTCTCAGTGGTGTCTTCCCTAGCCAGTGTATTTAACACAGAATCCCCCATCCCTGCCACCTGCTAAACCACACCTTATATTGATTTTCTGCTTTTCTTTTTCTTCACAGCTATGCATCTTATTGTCGATATAATTTATTTTCTGCCCCCACCCTCCCAACACACTCAAACCCACATATATGCTTGGAAAGTAAATTCCACGAGGACAGGGCATGTTGTTTTTGTATTCTGTTTCATTTGTTTGTTTGTTTTATTTTCAATCACAGAGTTTAGAAAAGTGTCTCTAACATCAAAGGTTCTCAATAACTATTCGTCGGATGACTAAATGAACCAAGTGAATTTGGTATGTTTTTAGATCTAAAACCTTAGTCTGCTCAAGGTTTTGCTGAACTGACGAGACACACAATAAGAAATTATTTAGCTTGGCAAGGATATAGAGTTAAATAAAATTTTATGCTATTGAAAGAAATCAACATATTCATATCATCCACAGCAAAATTCTTACCCCAGGTCACCCAGCAAATGTTGAATTATGTAACTGACCTTTAGGTTGACATTATCCCACATAGTTAAAATATTCTTCCAAATATAATTTCTCTGCAAGTGTGTGCACATGCATTTATATAAGTGTATAAATCAATTTGATTGTCCTGGCAAATACATATACAGTCATGTGTCACTTATGGTGCAGATACATTTGGAGAAACTTATCATTAGGTGATTTTGTCTTCGTACAAACATTATAGAGTGTTACTTACACACACCTAGAAGGTGTAGCCTACTACACGTCTAGACTGTGGTATAGCCCATGGCTTCTAGGCTATAAACCTGTACAGCATGTTACTGTACTGAATACTGTAGGCAATTGTAACACAATGGTAAGTATTGGTATATCTAAAAACATCTAACCATAAAAAGGTACAGTAAAAATATGGTATAATAGATAAAAAATGATACACCTGTATAGGGCACTTACCATGGAGGGTACTTGCAGGACAGGAAGTTGGTTTGGGTGAGTGAGTGATGCGTGAACATGAAGGCCAAGGACATTACTGTCCATGAGTGTAGACTTTGTAAACACTGTACATTTAGGCTACATTAAATTTATTCAAAATATTTTCTTTTAAAATAAATTAATCTTAGCTTATTGTACTCTTTTACTTTATAAACTTTTATTTTTTAAACTCTTTTGTAATACCATTTGGCTTAAAATATAAATACATTATACAGTTGTACAAAAAGGTATTCTTTCTTTATATTTTATTCTGTAAGCTTTTCTCATTTTTAACTTTTTTTTTTTTTTTTTTACACTTTTTTGTTAAAAACTGAGGTAAAAGATCGAGACCACGGTGAAACCCCGTCTCCACTAAAAAATACAAAAAAATTAGCCGGGCGTGGTGGCGGGCGCCTGTAGTCCCAGCTACTCAGAGAGGCTGATGCAGGAGAATGGCGTGAACCCGGGAGGCGGAGCTTGCAGTGAGCCGAGATTGCGCCACTGCACTCCAGCCTGGGCGACAGAGGGAGACTCTGTTTCAAAAAAAAAAAAAAACAAAAATAACTGAGGTAAAAACACACACATTAGATTCTACACAGAGTCAAGATCATCAATATCACTGTCTTCCACATCCACCTCTTGTCCCACTGTAGATTCTACACAGAGTCAAGATCATGAATATCACTGTCTTCCACATCCACCTCTTGTCCCACTGGAAGGTTTCCAGGAGCAAGAACATGCATGGAGCTGTCATCTCCTATGATAACAATGCCTTCCTCTGAAATGTCTCCTGAAGGACTTGCCTGAGGCTGTTTTATACTTAAATTTTTATAACAAAGTGAAGCAGTATGCTCCAAAATAATGATAAAAAGTTTAGTAAATACAGAACCCCATAACAATCATTTGTTATCATTATCAAGTATTATGTACTGTACATAACCATACATGTTATACTTTTATACAATGGGCAGCACATAGGTTTGTTTAGACCAGCATCACTATGAACATGCAAATAATGTATTGCCCTACATTGTTAAAACTACTACATTACTAGGTGATAGGAATTTTTCAACTCCATTATAATCTTATGGGAATACCACTCTATGTGTGATCTGTCGTTGACTGAAACAATGTTAGATGGTACATGCCCTTATATGGGAAACTCATTTGGCTCATTTGTCTATGCTGACATTTTCTTCTTAAATAAACATGATTTCCTAAAATATTTTTCCAGTAATGTACTGTAAATACTGAATTCAAAAATGTGTTTTTGATATAAACCATTACATTGTGGAACTATTATTGAGTTTGCCCTTTCTCCATCAAACCTGATAGTGGCAACAAAGATTTAGGAAAAGATGTTATTGAATTACAGTGCATATGGTAACGTAAAACAAATATGACAACATCAGAATACCGGCATTTTACCAATATCTTAGAATTACTTTAAGAAATTGCAAAGATTCTGTTCATGTTTTTGATTATGAATGGTATGAAATATTGCTCCTAGGTAAGAGTATAAGCCCAAATTCTCTATTACGAATGTATTTTCCAAAAACCAAAATTCATTATCGAAATTTTGGGCAGAGGAAAATATTCTGGCTCTCCTGTTCTGTATAGAGGGAGTAACACAGTACAAAAATATATATTAATATATGTTTAATGTCTGTGTTTTCAATGACAGATTTAATTAGTAACTTAAGTCCTATATGCTTCTGTTATGAAACATACTTACAAACAAGATAGCCCAGTTTGTTTTATTTTATTACTTCCTAATTGCTAAAGGCATTAGGGCTAGCTTCCCTAAGCTGACATGTGGGGAGTGCGCATTGGACTGAATCTTCCTAAATTACATAACGTGGAGAGCTTTTGCTGTGGGGACAAAATGACTCTTTGAGACTTTCCAGTTCTTCGCAAAAAGATTCTGTGATTTCACTGGAGAAAAACTCTACAGGTTTTCTTTTTGGTTGTTTTTTTTTGTTTTCTTTTGTTTTGCTTTCAAAATTTTCCCTATATGGTAGAAAGAGATGAAATTCTGTGCACAGGGAATCCTTTTTATTTTGTGCAGGTTTTTTCTTTTTGTACTTTGTTTTTTAGCTTCTTGACATTGTTCTTTGACTTCATTTTTTTTTCCTGCCTTTCTGATAGGTTTAAAGTTATATTATCCTATTTTAAATCTAGTCATTTGATTTTTGTCTATTTTTCTCATCCTCTTTACTCTTAATTTTTTAAATAAATTGATTTGAGATATCTTGAAAGATACAATTATACTTGATATATTTGTTTAAAGTAACTATTTTTCTAAGTGACTTCTAACAAATCATTTGATACTTAAGATAACAATTCTCATTCCTTTATAAATTATATATTAAACTTTAACATATACCTTATATTTGTTTCCTATTATATTTGATTTCATCATTCATCTGAATTTTTATCACATAAAATATCATTAAATCTTCTAAATATATGGAATATTTGACAATGGTGTTTATTATTTTATTCTTAAATTTGTTTATAGCCATTTTAATGTATTCATTCTTCCTGATGGTATTTTAAATCACTTGATCAATTTGAGAATATCTCCTTTGAGATTTTGCTGGAAATTTCATTGTCCATATATTAGGAAAAAATTCTGTTATTATAATATTCATATTTCACTTTAGAACTATATACTTTTCTTTTATTTACATTTTCTTTCATTCCGCAGTAAAGAGTTCACAGCATTCTTTAAGCAACTCTTAACACATTTGTAATTGTTAGCCTGATTTAATTCCATACATATAAATTATATATGTATAATTTATATTATACACACACACACACATTTTCCTTAAAATGTAAAATGTAAAAATTTACCAAGATACTTCCATTTTCTTTTTCTTTTTTAATTATACTTTAAGTTCTAGGGTACATGCGCACAACGTGCAGGTTTGTTACATATGTATATATGTGCCATGTTGGTGTGCTGCACCCATTAACTCATCATTTACATTAGGTATATCTCCTAATGCTTTCCCTTCCCCCTCTCCCCGCCCCACGATAGGCCCTGGTGTGTGGTGTTCCCCTTCCTGTGTCCAAGTGGTCAATTATTTTAGATCTTATGAACTATTTTCGAGCTGCATGTTTAGTTCTTTTCATGTTTTTAAATTGTGATAGATTTGATGTCCCATCAATTTGCTTATAGATTTAGCTTAATTTATTGGGATATTTTTTTTCTGCTAGAATCTCTATATTTGAAAAAGAAAAAATTCCTCTCCTTCCTCTATATCTATTATATCTTCTCAGCATTGCCATATCTTTGTTCTTTTATTTTTTTCTTCCAAAATTTGAAAGAATATTGATGCTGGTCATTTTATGACATTAAAAAATTAAAAGTTAATTTTCTGGGTAATGCCTGATCTTTAAATTCTTTTTACAGTAGGTTTTAATTAACCTATTAGATTTTCATGATCTTAAAATTATTTTTTTCTTGCTATTTTATTTTACCTTTCACATTAGCTAACTGCCTTCATCTGGACTACTTATAATATTTTAATATTGTCTTATAATTGCATTTATTTCTGATTTGTTTGAAGACTTGAAGCAGATATTTGAAAAATATTCATTTCTTATGCTAGATTATTTTCAAGAGATTAGTTCTCATCTGGAATAATAATGCTACTTTTTTTTTTTGCACTACACTCTTTAATATTTTCCAGACTAGTTTAATTATTCATATGCGAAAGAAGATAAGTGTTATATCGAGCATTTGTTAAAAACAGGTTGCTATAATTGTTTTTAGAGCCTCTTCATGTACTTGGGTGATGATAGACTCTTATCATGGCAAAGTGAGTTTAGATGTGTATAG
Source organism: Hylobates moloch (assembly GCF_009828535.3). NCBI lineage: Eukaryota > Metazoa > Chordata > Mammalia > Primates > Hylobatidae > Hylobates > Hylobates moloch. Next base: position 137,713,370 of record NW_026652277.1, read on the forward strand.
TGTATAGTTCAGTGTAAAGATGTGTATAGTGTATAGTTCAGTTTCTGGTAACTGTAGGCTTTCATATTACATTGTTCTGCTGAAGTAATAATTTTTTCTCTTTCTTGCTTACATTAAAAAGTTTCTGAGAATTAATTCTCAAGAAAGGCAAGCAGAGTTTTTTATTTCTCTCTAGATGTGGAACCAGATTAAAGCAAATTTTGCGGTGCAAAATTTAAGGGGTGCCAAAAAACAGGAATCAAGACAAATATTTATAGGTAAATGTAAATATGTAAACAACATATATATGTAAATACATTGAATTATGTTTAAATGGTGCGATATATTTTAAAATATTTTAAAAATTAAATTGTCAAGCAATGGCCATGTGTGATTCCTGCTTTTATAAATAACATTTTATTTGAACAAGAACTGGGATTAGGGTGTGGCAGGTGAGTCAGGGTCCTCAAATGAGGGTCACATCCTGGCTTTATTTACAATTTTGATATTCTTCTCATCATGAATTTTTTGCATTAAAAAATATTACTAAAATATTCTGTCTCTTTATTACTGAGCTTTATATGCTCCCCCCTTAAATTTTGTGCTCAGGGTGAGTGCCTAATTCACCTAACCCTTGTTCCAGCTCCACTCTTAAGAATTTTATTCATAATACATATATCTGGGTTCTGCCTTCAGCTGAATATTTAAATAAAGCTATCCAGCAGATCCTATCACTTCTTCCCATTCCTCTCTCCAGTCCCACCCCCACCCCAACCCCATCTCCACTGAGAATGGCTGAATAAAATAATTTTCATTCTTGAGAATCTACAAAGTGTTTAGTCCCTCTACAGGAACTCCATGAAGTGTTTTCTTGGTTTCTTCTCATAAGGTACACATTCTTTTAGTGAGCACTGCCGTATGCTATATTAATTTCTCCGTTTCTGCCTGATGCATGGACAAATATCTAAATCATATAAAAGGGAAACTGATAGAGTAGCTATGTATATTAGTTTGTTTGGACTTCTGTAAGAACATAACAGACTGGGTGGCCTGAGATGGCTTAAATGACTGTTAAGCAATAGACATTTATTTCTCACAGTTATAGAGGCTAAGAAGTCCTACATAAACTTGCCAGCTGATTCAGTTCCTGCTGAGGGCCCTCTTCCTGGCTCACAGATAGCTGCCTTCTTGCTGTGTTCTCACATGGCTGAGAGAAAGCTCTGGTTCCTCTTCCTTTTCTTATAAGGTCACTAATCCCATCATGGGGCTCCCACCCTCATGACCTCATCTAAAACTAATTACCTCCCACAGGTCCCATCTCCAAATGCCATTATATTGGAGTCAGGGCTTAAATATGTACATTTTGGGAGGACACAATTCAGTTCACATTAGTATGTGACTGGTGGCTTTAAAATGTGTTTCTTAGAGTGTAGCCTGGTGATGATTATGGAATAAACTTTACTTTCAGTGTATACCCTACACGTTTAAGATAGACAGAGATTGTCCTAGTTTTTTCTTGCCTCCTGATTATTTCATTCTTTTTTATTAGGGGAAAACTCTGCCACCTGGCTTGGCTACTTAGTCTAACATTATAAGTACTAGTTAGTTGAGTTTACTTCTTTGGCAAAAGATTGACTGGTATTCTTACTCAAAGGTGCTATTGCAGCGTTTGGCTTTTGTTGGTTAAATCTTCAGAGAAAATGTATCAGAATCTGGCACCTGTCACCTTGTTGCCACTTTTACCTGAAAGGATAATTTTTATCTATTTATTATATGTTACTTCCCAGAGCTATTCCTTTGCATACTCTCTTTCTTCTTTCATGGCACATATGGAAAGTTTTGACTATGTATCTCAAATTTCAGTCTTAATTCCTTAATGGATTTTTTGGTCAATTTCTTGACAATGAAGGATTAGAGAATCTTAAGAGTATCACTCAATTTTAACATTAGTTTACTATTACAGTCTTCTTTCTATGTATTATTACTATTGCAAGTGAGGATCTCAATCATATCATAATTTTCATATTTGTTGGAAACAGTTATAATGAAGAATATTGTCTGATCTCTAGTGATAGCGCATCATTGTTCCACCTGTGTGACCTAGAGTAACCCACTGAGCCACTTTCACCCTCAGGTTATGCAAATGTATGGCGAGGATGCTCTCATTGCTCTATATGCCAAGTGATGTTTGATGATTTCATAGTGAAACAACAAGACTTCCAATTCAAAATAATTTTTGGAATATAGTTTTTAATACACTACCATTCCCAACTTCCCAGAAAATGGTTTTTGAAGATGTATTAAAAGATAAAATTTCTAAATAGCATAAAATTTCAAGGTAATGTAATTGCTAAGGAAAAAATAACATAATTAGGAAACACATTTTTGGATTGAGAAAATCATTCCCAAACTTTAGTTCAATCTTACTTCCTGTTTCAGAAAAGTAGACTAAAGCTTTCAGCCTCCTACAAAATCAGTCCCCCGATTCAGATGCATAAATTCTACAAAATTGAAAAAAAGTGTCATTATCGACCCTTTGTATATTGATCTGTGTGGTGTCACATTGTTTCTATCTATTATTCTCCATCATATTTTTATTTTACAGACTAGTGAGTTTAGAGGAGTTTTAGTTTCATAGCAAAATTGTAAAGAAGAAACAGAGATTCCCCATATCCCCCTTACCTTCACACATGCACAGTCTCCCTTATTATCAACATCTCCCACCAGAATGGCACATTTTTTCCAATTTAATCACCTACACTGACACATCATAATCACCCAAAATCCATAATTTACATCAGGTTCACTCTTGGTGTTGTACACTCTATGGTTTTGGACAAACGTATAATGAATTGTATCATAATGTATAAATTTATGGGCTTTGACATGTATCCATTATTATAATGTACAGAGTAATTTCACTGCCATAAAACTTTTTTATGCTTCATCTACTCATTCCTTCATTGCTCCTGATCTCTGGCAACCACTGATCTTTTTATTGTCTCCATAGTTTTGCCTTTCCCAGAATGTTTTATAGTTGGAATCCTACAATATGTGGTTTTTCATATTAGCTTCTTTGCTTAGTAATATGCATTTAAGTTTCCTCTAAAAGTCTTTTCAGGGTTTGATAGCTCATTTCTTTTTAGTGCTGAATAATATTCGATTGTCATGGAGTAACACAGTTTATTTATCCATTCACCCACTAAAGGACATCTTGGTTAGCAATTATGAATAAAGCTGATATAAACATCCATGTGCAGGTTTCTGTGTGGACATAAGGTGGATATCAAGTAGTGCGAGTGTTGAATTGTACGGTAAGAGTATGTTCAGTCTTCTAAGAAATTGCCAAACTGCTTTCCAGCACCACCGTACAATTTTGCATTCCCACCAGCAATGCATAAAGGTTCCTGTTACTCCGTATCCTTGCCAGAATTTTGTGTCACTGTTCTGAATTTTTGTTATTCTAATAAGTGTGTAGTGGTTTGCATCATATTTTAACACTTAAGCAGAAACTGAAACGCCCAGGAAACTGTAGACTGGAAGAAAAAACAGATTTACAGGGGTTCAACAAATTGAGGAAGCCATAATTTCACAAGTGAAGTGTTACACATGAACAGCAAAAAATTTCACAGCAATACTTATTTTGAATAACAGCATAAATGATCTTATCTAATATAATTGGACCCACTAGTTAGTTTGCAATTTTTTTTGTTTGCATAAAACAGTAAAGGTACATAGACATAAATTGTAATTTAAGTATTTCATTGTAATTAGTTATAAAATAAAACACATACATAAATATACATTTAATAAGATTAAATTTTCTCTTGTTTAAAAGACAAATGATTTTCGCATCATAGGTCCTTCACTTATTTATCATAATATTAGTGACTGCAGATTTAATCCTTTCTAAATGTAACAATAAAATATGTGGAGGATATCTTCAACTTCTAAAAATTCAATTTTTAAAATTCTGGACTTGATTGTGCTTTCATTATAATAATCAATATACCAAGCTTTTCTTGGAAAAGTGATTTTATGCTAATGCCACAGTATAAACAATGTCTTTACTGGAGAAGAATTTTCATTACATTCGGATCTAGATATTGGTCTTAAATTTATCTTTCCCAAAACGTAAGTCAAACTTCTGTCTAAGTCATTTCTCTAAGTATTCTAACATTTCTTCAATTAGGCTGCATGAGGGGTTATAAATAAGTCCTTTATTTTGCTTTCTTTATAATCCTCAAAACTGGTCTGGAAGCCATATTATCTAGGTTTAAAGTCTTTTCAGTTAAGAATTCCATTGTGTTTTTATTTATCATGCATTTTCAGAAAAATGAAACTTTAAATCAGAGTCAATTCATGTAAGTTTTTATGACTCTTAATATACTGGTATAGAATAATTTGTATCTTATTACATTTTATAATTTTTCGAATAGCCAATAATAAGAAGCAACAGCTTTTGAAGTCCAGTTGTGTTGTCCTAGGCAACTAGTGCAGTTTTTTCATTAATGTTTTTCCTATCTTGTTATGTATGTTCTACTTTTTGGGGGGACCAAATTATGTATATAACTTGGAGTTATTTTATTTATATTGCATAGATGCTCTGAAGTCAATATTTTCTTGGTAAAATTTAAAAATAATATTATAAATTTTGAGCAACAGGTTTATTAGTGGATAATTTGGCCACTGTCATGCTCAGTATGTAAATATTGTAATGATTTTTCTCCCTAAATTCAAACCATCCATCATTTGCTGTAATTTTTTTGTGTTTCAAGTCTTTTCGTGGAGGAAAGAAGCCTTTCTTAACATTGGTCTTCAAAGTAGAGTTTAACTTCTTTTTTTTCATGAACCACCCCATAACACAACCTTTAGTATTTCCAATTTTATTTCCTTTTTGGGGGAACGATTACTTTGAAGTCAGAATTTTCTACTGTAGAGATGTTTTTCCCAGTGATTTTGTAGTTGAGCACCCATATCTAATTCAGTAGCAAGAAGAATAGTCTTTAAAGAAAAATATCTCTACAGGAAACTAAAGGAAGAATATCTAGAAAAATATAGCTATGTAACTGTTAAAATGGGCTTTTGCTCATTATTAAGTTAGCTAACTTCCTTAATGGTATTTAAGAAGATATACCATTTAGATATTAAGAACATAAATCCTAAGAACAAAAATAACTTGGAGAAAAGGTAAAGTGCTGATATAAAGTGAAGCTCAATTTGAAAAAATAGTTAGAAACAAACAAAAAAACCATAGTAGTAGAGGCAGTCAATATGAAACCTAAGACTCAAAAAGTTGGAATGTGAATATAGAAGACGCATTTGTGAAATGTTCCTGAAAAAGAATGTGGAAAGAAGATTAGGTATATGATAAACAGAGAAGAGAGATACTATATTGACAATAACTTTTTCTGAAAGCAGAGACCAGCACAGATGAAACAGACAGGATAATTTAATACATATTGAGTGGAAATATTCTGAACTAAAGAATAAAATGCTATGTATGCAAATTGAAAAGTTTACAACTATATACTAGGAAAAATCAATGTCAAGTCCCAAAATGGAGATTTTGCATTACAGCGGACCAAGCAAATATTACATGATACCAACAAAGGCAGAAGAAAAACCCTATCTTTAGACTTCTTCATTATTAGAAGATGTTTTGAAACATGAGATTAAGGAGAGGGATTAAAATTGGCCAGCTAAGAAAACTCCTTATAAATCTATGGTAATTTAAAAATCATGGAAGAAAATCAGCCCCAAAGTCTATTAACCCATTCACATAAATACATGCATTTAGTAAACAATAAATATGGTGTCTTAAATCACTAGAAAAGATGTTGGAATAACTGATTAACCAAAATGAATACTAGAAGAAAATATAATTTATAATTTCATAAACTTGGATTATGGAAGGATTTGAAGTTACAAATAATTCCACAAGAAACTATAAAAAGCTATATAATCTACTATGTTAAATATAGTAAAACTTCCTAATAGGTAAAAGAAAATATAAATAAACAAATAAAAATATAGTACATATGCCAAGCAGAAAGGCAATAATGAAAAGTACATATAAATCAATATGTAAAAGACAAATGCTCTAATGGAGAAAGACGAAAGGATATGAACAGTCAGTATACACCTATATGAAGTCAAAACGTAAAAATTTCAATCTTATTGCTAAATATATAAAACTAAAAATTATAGCTTAGGATTTTGTTGACATCAGCAACATGGTGGTATAGGAGGTCCTGGGCTTCACTCCCTCACACAGAAAGATCAGCTAGCTACTATCCACGGACAAAAATACGTTGGTGAAAACCCTCAAATGTGGGAAGAAGCATGAGTGGCCTGCATGTTCCACAGAACTGAATAAAAATTAACATTGAAAGGATGGACAAATTGTCTTGCACTGACCATATTGCCCCTTCCCCTACCTCAAGTCGGCACAGCACCACAAAGAAGATTCCTTAGGGCCCACAGTTTCTACAGTGAGAAAAGAGGAACAGGAAGGTGGACTTCCAGCTTCCCTAGATTTCCAAGATGCTTCACAGCTTACTCTGTTGTCATCTAACAAGGAATGTAGGAAGGCAGGGCTAGACTGCCTGGTGGGGGTGGGGATGGGGCGGTCAAACAGAAACAAAGCAAGAAGGCAGAGCCTATAGTGACCCTTGCACAGATTTTGGTGATAGCTCCTTATTCCTGCCAGCGGTGATGCATGATCACAGGTACCAGCTAACAGCATACCTCCCCAGCAAAGCTGAGCTAGCTGTTTCCAGCAGAGGTGGGAAGAGTTAATTGACTTGCATCCCCAGATGACCAGCTTCCAGGCCCAGCCTCAGACACTAACCTAGAGCCCTGCTCAGGGAAGGAGAAGACCCCACAGTGAACTGTCACAAAAAGAAGGCAGAACACCTAGGCCAATGGAACAGGACAGCAAACCTAAAAATTGATTTTCAACAGAGGAGCTACAAATATACAGAGAGAAAGGATTTTTTTTTTCAATAAATAGTGTTGGGAAAACTGGATATTCATATGCAAAATAATAAAATTGGACCCTTGTCTCACACCATATGCAAAAATCAACTCAAAATATATTTAAGACTGGAATATAATATCTAAAACTGTAAAACTGTTAGAAGGAAACATAGGAGAAAAACTACAACAATGGCCTGGGCAATGAATTTTAGATGTGACCCCAAAAGTGCAAGCAACAAATTTAAAAATAGACAAATGAGATTACATCAAAATTGAAAGCTTCACTACACAACAAAAGAAACAATTAACAGAGTGAAGAGATAACCTATGGATTTAGGAAAATATAATTGTAAGCCATATATGTCTGATAAGAGATTAAATCCAAAATAAATAAGGAGCTCAAACATCTCTAGAAAAAGAAAACCAATAATCCAATTAAGAAATGACCTGACCTAAGAAGAGACCTGAATAGACATTTCTCAAAGAAGAAATATGAATGGCTAACAGATACATGAAAAAATGGTCAATATCACTAATCATTGGAGAGATGCAAATTAAAGCCACAATGAGATATTGCCTCATACCTGTTAGAATGGCTATTATCAAAAAGACAGTAAGAAAACAAGTGTTGGTGAGGACGTAGAGAAAAGGAAACACTTTACACTGTTAGTGGAAATGTAAATTAATACTGTAATTATGGAAAACAGATGGAGGTTCCTCAAAAAACTAAAAAAAAAAAGAATTCCATATGATCCTACAATCCCACTTCTAGATATTTAACCCAAAGATTTGAAATCAGTATGTCAGAGATATCTGCACTCTCATGTTCATTGAAGCAGTATTCACAATAGCTAAGTTATGGATTCAACCTAAGTGTCTGTCAGCAGATGAATGGATAAAGAAAATGTGAGGTATATTAACAATGAAATGTTATTCAGCCTTTAAAAATAAAGAAATTCTATTACTTGGGACAACATGGATGGAATTGGGGAACATTATCCTAAATGAAATAAGCCAAACACAGAAGGACAGATACCACATGTTCTCACTTATATGTGGAATCTAAAACATTTAAATTCACAGAAGCAGAGAGTGGAATGGTAGGAATATTATCAGAGGCTGGGGAAAGAGGGAATGGAGAGATAGTATGAGTACAAAGCCTAAATTAGGAGGGATACGTTTGATTATTTTTTTGAGATCTGTTGCAGAGAGTGAAGAATATAGCTAAAATTAGTACTATACATTTTAATATCTCTAAGACTAAATTAGAAATGTTCTCATCACAAAAATGTTAAATATTTGAGATGATTCATATATTAATTGGCTTGATTAAATCATTCCACATGGTATTAAAAATCATAACATCACTTTGTACTCCCTAAATGTAAAAAACTATAATGTAATACATAATTTTAAAAAACAAACAAAAAACCACAATGGTTTCCACTTTCTGCCTATATGGAAGTACCCAATGTTTCTGAGGCTTTTTGCCAGTATGAACTTTTATACTTTCTTTGGATCTTTGAATGAGCACAAAATTTTTGGATGATTGGTAGTAAGTGTTATTAGATTTATAAGTACACTTTGGCCCAGTGAATCTAATTCCAGGAATTTGCTTTAAGGAAACATTTTAATAAGAGTACAATGTTACATATTTAAGAATATTTGTTGTAGCATTGCTAGAGATAGCAATCTATACAGTTCTATAGTTCTAGTTAAATATACCATGAGATTACTTACCTTCAAGTGAAATATTATCGAACTATTTAAAATGTCAATTTGAATGTATATTTTTTGATATGGGAAGATGATTACAAGATAACTTTTAATGTAACAAAAAACGTGAAAATCTCTATAAAATTTAACTTCATTTTTGAACAGTATTATATGTGTCTAAATGCATAGAGAAAAACTTACAAAGTAAAAACAATAGCATTTTCAGTAAGATTTTACTTTTAATTTTTACTTTTATATTTTTTCATATTGCTTCCATATTTTTCTACTGAAATATGCATTTTTTTGAACACGTATTATCTGTACAACCAAAAAATTGAAAGGATTTTCAAAATGTTAAATTATAAGACAAATGTGAATGGATCATAATATTCACATGGGAAAGGTTTTTCCCAAATTTAGGATGTAACTCTAGAATTGAGCAGCAATAGCTGTGACATTTTCAGAAGCTCAGAAATCTGAGCTGGCCCCCAATAAAGAACACCATCTGGCTATGGCTTTGTTAGAGGTTTTCTTTTCGATTACATTTTCTGTCATTTTTGCATAAAAATGCTTCTCTCAGTGCATTTCAAGCACATGTTTGGAAGGTTCTATGTTGGGTTGCATTCAGCCCATTTAGCCGTATTGTGCAGGCATTTAGTGGTAAGCTTTAGGCATTTAGACAGGTGTGTTTTTGACTTAAATACTAAAAGAGATGAGGTGATATGAACAGGGCAGGCAGCTTGATTGTCATGACCTAAGGCCTGGAACACATCCCTGGAAACAGACAGAATACTGCTGAACATGAGGAAGTGTCTTTTTTACTCTCTTTCTTTGGCTAGCTGATTGCTTGTGTGAATGTGCAATCAGATATTTCAATTCCTATTCTGCAGGTCTGGTTTGGCTTTTGTAAGACAGCTTTAAGATATAATATTTTGGCCATATATGTCTGAATTCATTGCTGAGCTAACAATATATAAATGTGGGTTTTTTTTTTTCTTTCAGCATTTGACATTTCGCATTACTCATAAAGAGAACTGATATAAGGCAGAAGTCGTTTATAATAGCAGAAAACAATTTCTGCATTGTGAACAGCAGAATTTCTGCCAAAATTCTAGTAAGACTGCCACCCATTTTGAAATAGGAAAGCATTCATTTTACAGCACACGAGTAAGTGATGAATATATGCAGGACTTTTCCACACCAAAATGCTTTATGTGGAAGCTGTTACTTTGAAATTCAGCTGCTATGAGACTTTCCTCCACTTTTTGGATTGAAAGAATATGACACGCTTTCACAGAATTCACTCTAGGAATGTTAATGGTCTTTCTATGTGACCATTATGTGCTTTCTAATGATTTTCTGTAACAATGTCATCAGGAACTTCTATTTTCCTGCCTTACATATTTCAGTCAGTAGTGCAACAATCTATTGCTCAAAAGTTGTCATAATAACTTCCTACGTTAATATCCTGGTTAAGCTTTTATACAAGCTTCAATAATTACTATAGCTAAGGCCAAATACTTGCTGATTGACACCATGGTATTTAATTAGAGTCAACTGGGTCAGCAGGGTACTTAATAGCACCAGTTACCCATCATCATCATCCTTATGCTTGGAATGAGAAAAAAAGTGATTCGAAAGAGAGAAGTAAGGGGTAGTTTAAGGGGAATCTGGCAGAAATCTTAAAAAATACATTTTGAAAAGGAATTTGAAGACAGCGCATTTTGCTTAGATTCGTCATAGTCAAAGAGTCAAAGAGTTTTTATGGATAACCTTCAAACGGAGTAGGCATTTGTGCGGTGTGGTGTTCTACTTTGCGTTAGATGTTGTGGCCTTTGTAAATCCATTACTGGCATCAAATGGCAGAAAAATGTCTGTCTCACATTGTGTAGAGGAAAAATTATTAGTGAAACATTTTGATATTACTTTAGGGTGCATTTGCAAGAGGAAAGCAAATAATCTTAGTTTTAGCTGTGCTCTATTGGGCAGAGCAGAGGGTGAAATCATTGGCATGGCGGTTTACTGGGCTTACAGGAAAAAGGGAAAATGTGTCGCAGGGGTAGCACAGGAAAGTATATTTGTCATCACTCTTTCTTCCTATTTCCTGCTAACAACTATTCAGAAGCAAAGATAATGGAAATGGAATTTGGACCTTGAAAGATGACTAACTGTAGAACTCACAGTTTATGTCCGGTGGAAATCACAGGACTTGGTAGGCCTGTTTGCGAATTGTGAGGCTACTTCTAAGGATGGTGGAATGAAATAGGCAGAAAAGGTTACACTGGCTACAATTTAAGTTTTTCTCTAGTTACGCCTACACGTATGGTGTGGTTGATTCCATGGCAAATTTACAGGTAGTATTTTATTATGATTTTCTAGAATTCATATTTTTAAAATACTTCTTTTTATTCTCCATCCAAACACCTCTTTTTGATTTAGTTGCCCTACTATTTATGTACAAGAAACAACTGACAAGAGACATGGAAAGCTGTCATTTTGGAGTACAGAAATGGGATGTTAATAGAGTCTTCTTTCCTGTCATATTATTTGTTTCTTAATTAAATGTGTGTATGTGCATGTGTGTATATATATGATTGCTTTGTAATTCAAAGGTAAGAGTGTGAAGGGCCAAAATACTTTTATCCTTCTAGATTTCATCTGGGCATGTGTATTTTTATACCACAAATGCCCACAAAAGTCTAACAAACTTAGTAGCTTAAAACAAAACACATTTATTATGTCCCGATTCTGTAGGTCCGTAGTCCTGGAATGACATGACTGGATCCTCTGCCCAGAATCTCACAAGGCTGAAATTAAACAGCTGGTAAAGCCGTATTCTTTTTTGGAGCTCAGGGTTCTCTTCCACATTCACGTGGGTTTGGCAGAATTTAGTTCCTTGCAGTTGTAGGGTTGTAGGTTCTCACTGTTCTTGTTGGCTGTTGGCCAGGGGCTGCTTTCAGCTCCTATAAGCCACCCAATTCCCTAATCTTTGACCTCTCCACATCACAGGACTTCTTGTCTTCAAGGCCAACAGGAAAATCTCATTCATGCTTTCAATGGCTCCATTTTTAAAGGTTCCTGTCTGATTAAGTCAGGCCAACCTAGATAATAGTATTTTGATAAAATCAGAATCAAATGGTTTGCTGCCTTACTCTGCAAAATCTCTTTGCCATAATATGTTACAATCATGCCCATTCTCAACAGGAGGAAATTATACAGAATGTGTATACCAGGGGGATGTGAATCTTAGGAGCCACCCTAGAATTCTGCGTATTACAGCATGGTTTTGAAAACTCCACAAAAATCTAGGATGGGAAGACTAGAGAAGGAGCTGTGAGTCTGTATGTCCAGATTTAGTGGATTTTATTAAAATAAATCAGCACCAAAAAGAAAGCTCTGGGGTCCAAGTAATTTTTTGACAGGTTGTCAGTGAGAAATGTACAATTCATGAAAACAGACAGAAATTTCAGGATTAGATAGGAAGCAAAAGCAACCAATCAAACAAACAAACAAAATATATTCTACAGTTGTTTAAGACAATATATTCAATCCACCCTGGCATAAAAAAACCTGCTATATTTTAAAATGGTTATCTTTTTACTTTTTTAATTTTAAAACATCAGACATTATTTGATTAATAACTATGACCAGCTTGTTCTCTTTTTAAACATATCATGATAAACTTATTACATGATATCTTGTATTCACATGGAAGACAAACATTTTAATGATAGTGTTGAAAAGATTAGACATACATACCCCAAAATGGCATTGCCCAATTTGTATTTCAAGTAACTTGTCTATACAGAAAAGATGGGAACAGAGGTGGGGTGGGAGCTATATGAAAGGAGGAACTGCCAAATTTAATTGATTTTTTTCTCTTGTTGTATGTAGAGCAAGTTGGCATTCACTTAATAATTATACTTTCTTCTTTCAACAGTAAGTCACCTTGCAGTCCATTATTCTGTAGTTTAAATAATTCCAATTCAATTAAGTTCCCCCTGTAAAGCCTATTGTCCAACTATTTAATAGCTTTCATTTCTTCTCCTCTAAATTTATGTTTTTCTAGATGACTTTAAAACATTAGAATATCAGCATTACGGTATAGTCTATTAGACATATGGAGGTTTTGTAATGCATTGATAATTATGAATTGTAGATTATATATGTATTCTTATTGTTAATCTAAAAATGAAAAGGTAGGCCTTGGATAAGAATATGACCACTTAATCTCACTGTTTCATTTTTGAATTTCCACTGGAAATATCTCGAGGCATATAATTGAATACATGTCTAGTAGGAAGGTCATTTCACATACTGTGGAAGAAGTAGCTGAGAAATTACCTTGGAATTATTCAGTGCATTAGTGAGACACTCTTGATGTTAAAGTGGTCTTCTGAGATCTCTTCAAGGCACTGTATTGTTCTTTATTTTATGAGATCCTGCTAGATTACTTAATAAACATCATTACTTTTGTGCACTCAAAGATTTATGGAAAATGTTAATGCAGATTCCAAAATTGAGAGATATATTCACAGAGTAGCTGATGTACAGAAAGTTTATGGTACCACTGAATTGAACCATTCACTAATTCATTTTCTTTTAAAAAAAGCCTACATTGCATGATTTTTGACATTACTCTACATGGTTATTTGTATGTTTGCATGATGGATATTAGGTTCCATTAAGAATCATTGCTCTGTCTACATTCAAATTTTTTAAAAAAGTAGCAGGAAGCAAACTTGTGTTTCAAATCAAGAATAAGACACTCAGAAATAAATTTATGTATAAATTATATCACAAATAAGAGAATAACCATTGGCTGAATGTTTATAATGGTGTGAGGAATGCAGATCTGAAAATAACAGTTTTTTTGGCAAGGTATGAAGTATCCCAATCTAAGTAAGAAAAGAAATCCAAAATGAGTCTAATTGTGCTTTGTGTGAGCAGAGATTGACAGACTAGCTTCACCTAGATTCTGAAATGTGATAAATAAAAACCCTTGATGAAAGGCTTAGTCAGGGACTAGTGGAAAAGCCCTGCTGCAGAATTTGAGTTTTAATGACAAATACATAATGTAGAGTTGAATAAAAGGGTTTTTATCTGGCCATATGTGAATTTAGGACGCTGTCTTTTTCATGCAAGAGCCAAATTACATTGAAAATGGCGCAGTAAAGCATCTTTGTTGGCAAGGTAAAAAATCCTACAATACATTCCTCTGAAATGATTTTGAGGTGATAGTCAGCTTTTAAGGATAAATAGTGTTTGTGTGCAAGGTAAAAAGCGATGGTAAGAGAAAAGACTTCCAGGTGTAGAAACCAAGGATTTTACTTCTCCCAAATGGGAGAAAAATATTTATGATTGTTCTGCAAATAGACACAGAAGTTGCATCTCACTTTTTCATAATGCTAACTTGAGGAATATAGAGTAGTTTTTAAGTTTTATGTATATAAACATTAGACTTCTGAAATCATCATGGACTTATTTAGCCCTTTAATATTTATTGATTGCTTGCATGTAAAAGAAACTATAGCAGATCATTTATTTAGGATAAATTTCAGGTACTTAGCTTTAATTTGACGTACTTACTTAGAATATAGTTAGACATACTTAGAACATACTTACTGTGAATATAACACTTACTGGGTTTGTTGACAAAAGAGCTCACAGAATATGTCTCACTTAGTAAACACCAAGACGCTGAAGAGAGTATAAAATAAAATCCAAAAGTGAAATAAATTTGGAAATGTAGTGACGCTGGAGAACTGTGCTTATGAAATATTACATGGAGAACATTTCCATAGAGATACCAATTTTGAAATGCATTGTGTTTTCATTGTTTAATTGTTCAATATGTACACTGTAATTTCCTGTTGGTGTGAGTAGTACATAATATGGAATTTTAAATTTCTAAATGCAATTATCAATGACTACTATATCATATCATGTTATGAAAATGTTATAAGCTCACTTATGATGTACCAATATTCTTCTTATATGTACAGAATGCTGAAAAGCTTCAAAAATAATATATGTAAAAGAATTGTTTACTTGTTAATAAAATAAGAGGCAAAGCCATGAACTTGCAATAGATAAGGAGATGATAAATATTAAATAATAATTGGGGGAGCAAAAAAGAGTTTAGATTGGAAGGTGTTTGGCATCCTAAGTGAACAATTTTTCACAAGTGGGTCATTTTTGAAATTCCTTAGCTGCCTTAATTCACCCAAGCAGGGAATCTGCATGAATATGAACTTTGAAACAACAAAACATTTTAAAAGCTATATAATAAATTTTTTAAAATTTATTTTACTTAAAATTATATTATGAAATGATACTCTGTAGTTCATATTACCATACTGTGGATCTTTATTGTAAAGACCTGTGTCTTCTGATTTTTGTATATCCTTACAACCAACAGGAAAATAGTTTGTACATGGTAATGATACGGGAGCAGGGGAGGGAAGTGCTGGGTAGAGAATGGCAGATCCCTGGTGAGAGCTCCACCCCCGGGCTTGTCCTCAGGGACCTAGATGAGGACAGGCATTTCTGTTTTCTTGCCCAAATGTTGCATTTCCCAAGACCACCCTGGCCCACCACGCACCCCCATTGTGTGCCTATAAGAACCCCAAGACCCTAGTGGTCATACACACAAGTGGCTGGATGTCAAGAGGAACACACCAGCGGAAGGAGACACAAGCGGGCGGATATTGAGAGAAGTGCACTTCGTAAGAGCACACCGACAGATGCTGGTTGGCAGGCAGGCAGGCAATTGGTTAGCGGAAGAACGTGGAGTTTGGCTGGGGCCGTGGGAAGAGAGCCCAGCCGTTGAGCAGACGGACTCCAGGGGAAAACCACCTTCCTATTCCATCTCCTTTCTGGCTCCCTCATCTGCTGAGAGCCACTTTCACTCATTCCTCAAGCCCATGTGTGATTCGATTCTTCTAGTATACCGACGCAAGAAACCTTGGGATACAGAAAGCCTTGTGTCCTTGTGGTAAGGCAGGGGGTCTAATTGAGATTACTAACTCAAACTGCCTAAAGAGTGCAAAACTAAAAGAGCGCCCTGTAACACACGCCCTCTGGGGCTCAGGAGCTGTAAACATGCACCCCTAGATGCTACCATGGGGTCGGAGCCCCACATCCTGCTTGTCTGCATGCTCCCCCTAGGGGTTTGAGCAGTGGGGCATTGAAGAAGCCACACCCCCGTCGCATGCCCTGCAAGAAGGACAAGGAAACTTTTTTCTATTTCAGTAACATTTAAGTAAAGAAATTGATTAAATAAAACGTTGCTTTTCATAGTAGGTCCACAGTTATATATTTATTTATTTTATTATTTTTTTTTTTGAGCCAGGGCCTCACTCTGTCACCAGGGTGGAGTGTGGTGGCCTAATCTTGGCTCACTGCAGCCTCAAACTCCTGTGCTCCCACCTCAACCTCCCATGTAGCTGGGATCACAGGCATGTTCCACCACACTTGGCTAATTTTTTGTATACATAGGGTTTTGTCATGTTGCTCAGGCTGGTCTTGAACTCTCCCACCTAGGCCTCCCAACATGCTGGGACTACAGACGTGAGCCACTGTGCCCAGCCAAATGCTACATTTAAAAACAAGTACAAGTGAGTTGTGGTGGCTCACTCCTGAAATTCCAGAACTTTGGGAGGCAGAAGTGGGCTGATGGCTTGAGGCCAGGAGTTCGAGACCAGCCTGGGCAACATGATGAAGCCCCATGTCTACCAAAAGATACAAAAATTAGCCAGGCTTGGTGATGCGAGGCTGTGGTCCCAACTACTCAGCAAGAGGATCGCGTGAACCTAGGAGGTAAAGGGGGCAGTGAGCTGAGATTGCACCACTGCTCTCCAGCCTGGGTAACAGAATGAGACCCTATTTCAAAAACTAAACAAAACAAACGAAAAACAAGTACAAGGCTTTTTGGAGGAATGGCTGGGCAGTTAATATACAAGATGAGCCTTGAGCATCTTATACTGTCAGAAAGTAAAAAAGTAAAAAACAGCGAACCAATAATTAGGTGGATATGCTAAAAGAATGCAAGAACCAACAGAAAGAGCTCCAAATGGCCAAAGCTGGAACAATTTCAGCAAAAAATCAGTAGTATTGGGTTAAAGGCCCAAATACAAGATAAATATCCATGAGATCATATGAATATAGATAAATGATTAAATAAACAAGTAAATGAGAGAGAAGAGACAAATCCCTCTTGCAGAAAAATTTCAAATAGTTTATGTAGATACTTTGCCCTCAGGAAGGGAGTGTATAATTCCTTGATTTTTAAGTGTGGGCTGTACATTGTGACTTCCTTCCAAAAAGTACAGTGTCTTGAAATGGAGAAAAATAAGAGTAATTTTACAGTGCAGGAACTTGACAAACCCAATTTCAGCCAAGTGATTAAGATCAACAACCACACTGAAAAGTCATGTTGACACTATGTGCCCTTGTTATTATGCGATAAAAATGGTAATTTACTAATGTAGTCTTTCTTACAAAACCTGTAACCCCAGTCTCATCATGAGTAAAATATCAGACAAATATCAACTGAGAGACATTTTACAAAATGCTTGACCAGTAATGCTCAAAGCTGTCAAGGTCACCGACAATAAAGTCTGAGAAACTGCCACAACCAAGAGAAGTGTAAAGAGACATGATGACTAAATGTAATAAGGTATCTCAGATGCAATCCTGGAGCAAAAAAAAAAAAGACATGATATTGATCTATGTGGTACATTTGAGGTTTGACTGCAAGAGAGATATTAGGCTCCATTAAAATAAAGCACTCTATCTACCTAAGTAGATGCCTAAGTATGTAGGCAACAACACAGCAACAAGCAAAAATTATATATAGCTAGGATCACTCTATTGCCAAAACTAGGCAAAGATACTTCAAACAAAAACTACTGAAACCAATTTCCTTCATAAATACAGGTGTAATAATTTGTATTAAAATACTAGCATATCAAAAAAATACAAAAAAGGAGAATGTATTATGACCAAGTAATGTTTATTCCAGGAATGCAAAGTTGGTTCAACATTCAAATTTCTAATTCAAAATTCTAGTCAATTTAATTCACCACATCAAAAGACTAAACAAAGTGACATAATCATTTCAATGGAAGCAGAACATGTATTGGACAGATTTCAACATTTATCTATAATAAAACCTCTCAACAAAATATGAATAACAATGTATTTTTTAAACTTGATCAAACTAACCTAACCAACATCATACTAAATGCTGAAAGTTGGATACTTTTTCCCAAAGTTCAAAACCCAGGCAATAATGTTCAATCTTATCAGGTGTAGTGAACATTTTACTGTAAGTTCCAGCCAGTGCAATAAGGTAAGAAAAGAAAATAAATAAATTAAATATAGATTGGAGATAACATGATAATGAAGAGTATCTGAAGCAATCTATAATAAAAGGTACTAGAACTAATATGTGAGTTTGGTTACATCATATTTATGTGATTAATATATAAAAATCTATTGTATTATTATTTACTGTATATAAATAGAAATTAAAATTGTCTTATTTACAATAAGATTGATAAGAAAGAAATACTTAGAGATAAACATAAAAATGTTTAATACTGTATACTGAAACTACGAAATACTGCTACCAGGAAATTAAAGAAAACAAAATAGAGAGATACTCCATATTTATGGATTGGAACACTCAAAACTAATAAGATGCAAATTTCTCCCAAATTGATCCATAGATTTAAGCCATTCCTAGTAAAAATGCCAGCAGACTATTTTGTTAGAAATAGACAAGGTGAATTTACATGGAAATGCAAATAACCTAAAATAGCTAAACCAACTTGGAAAAGAACACATTTGGAAGACTTTCACAACCTGACTTCAAGACTAACTGTAAAATGCATGATTTTTGTGTAAAGATAGACGTACACATCAATGAAATAGAACAAAGTTCAGGAAAAAGGCCAACAAAAAAATGGTAATTGATTTTGGACAAAATGCCATGGTGATATACTAGGAAAAAGGTAGTCTTTTCGGCTGGGCGCAGTGGCTCACGCCTGTAATCCCAGCATTTTGGGAGGCCGAGGCGGGCGGATCACAAGGTCACGAGATTGAGACCATCCTGGCTAACACGGTGAAATCCCGTCTCTACTAGGAATGCAAGGGATCAGCCGGGCGTGGTGGTGGGCACCTGTGGTCCCAGCTGCTTGGGAGGCTGAGGCAGGAGAATGGCCTGAACCCAGAAGGTGGAGCTTGCAGTGAGCCGAGATCGCGCCACTGCACTGCAGCCTGGGCGACAGAGCTAGACTCTGTCTAAAAAAAAAAAAAAAAAAAAAGGAGTCTTTTCAAGAAATGATGCTATAATACTTGAAACTCTGTTTATGATAAAAACAATTTTTTCACTTTTACCTCATTCCATATACAAAAGTCATCTTGAAATGAATCAGAGATATAAATATAAGAGCTAATATTACAAAATTTCTTGGGGAAAAAAGCGAGCAAATCGTTGTGATTTTGTTTGAGGGAATGATTTTTTAATATATGGCACAGAAACATAAACTATAAACAAAAATAGTTAAACTGAAAGTCATTCAACTTAAAAAAAACTTTTCTTCTAAAGTCTTGGCTAGAATAATGAAACTGTAATCACAGACTAGAAAAATATACTTGCGTCACATTTATTTTATTAAGTACTGGTATCTGAAATATAAAGTGTATGATAACTTATTAAGAAAAAGACAATGCAACTAAAAAGTCAATATATTTAAACAGACACTTCATAAGAGATTATCAAGTGGAAAATCAGTAGATAAAAATGTGCTTAGCATCATTATTCACTGAGGAAATGTAAATAAGTCACACTGAGGTAACAAAAATCCCTACTATACTAACCCAGTTTAAAAGACTGAGAGGAATAGGTGTTAGTGAGATAGTGGGACAAGTGGAACTCTGAAATATTCCTGATGTAAATGCAAAATGGTTCAGCTGCTTTGGAAATAGGTTGGCAGTTTCCTATAGAGCTAACCAGACACTTTTCATATAGTTTAGTCAATCTACTCTTGGTTGCATATTCAAGGAAACAGAAAACATATCCACACAAAGACTGAAACTGCACGAATTTTTATAGCAGTTTTATCCATAATATCAAAAACCTGGACACAACTGAAATGCTCATCAACTGATAAATGCAGAAATATTTACTGTATAGTGGGCATACAGTAAATAGAGATGCCAGGCTGTGTATTACAATTTTATTATTCTAACCATGACTTTGGAAGAAAAGTTTTTTTTTAAGTTGGATGAGTTCCAATTTATCTATTTCTGTTTATGGTTTATGCTTCTGTTCCCTGTATAAAAATATACCAAAATATATCTGATAAAATCTGTTCGGTATTTAGAAGGAACAAATTACTGATGCACATGACAGCATGGATGAATCTCAAAAACTTTATGCTAAGTAAAATAACCCAATCATAATAGACTATATACTGTATGAGTCCAATTATATGAAATTCCAGAAAGGGTAAGCCATTATAACAGAAAGCAAATCAGTTGTTGCGAGGGTCCAGGGTTAATGGGGAAGGGATTGATGCAAATAGATGTAAGGAATATTCTGGAGGTCAGAGCATTTTAATATTTTTGTCAAAATTTTTATAATTGATTCTTCAAGTAAGTAAATTATATGGAAACTATACCTCCTTAAACTGACTAAAGTATAATTGAGACACCCACATGCAAGAAACTGAATGTACACATAGAACTCTCATTTTTCACAAAAAATAATTTAAAAGGAATCATAGACCTAAATATATAATGAAAAATTAAAAACTAGAAAATCTAGATGATTTGAATATAGCAATGGCTTTTTGAATGCAATATCAAAGATATGATTTATGAAATAAATAATGGATAATTTGGGCATTAAAATTAAAAAATTCTGCTCTTCAAAAGACAGTCAAAGGAATGAGAAGACAAGCCAGAGACTGAGGAAAAAAATTTGCAAAAAATATATCTGATAAAACACTGTTATCCAAAATAGGCAAAGAACTCTCAAAGCTCAACAGTATCAAAACAAACTATTAATACTTGATTTAAAAATGAGCAAAAAATTTGAACAGACACCTCATCAAAGATGACTTAGAGTTGACAAATAAGCATATGAATAGACGTTCAACATCATATTTTATTAGGAAATTCCAAATTAAAGCAACAATAAGATGCTACTGCCTACCTGTTAGAATGATCAAAATTGAAAACACTGAGGAGAACAAATGCTGACAAGGATGTCGGGCAACAAGAATTCTCATTTACTGCTGTTGGAAATCCAAAATGACACAGCCACTTCGGAAGAGAGTTCGGCAGTTTCTTACAAGACTAAACATAGTCTTAACATATGATCTAGCAATCATGATCCCTGGTATTTACCCAAAGGAGTTGAAAATTTGTGTTCACACAGAAACCTGCACATGGATATTTACGGGAGCTTTATTCATAATTGCCAAAGCTTGAAAGCAACCAAGATGTCCTTTAGTAGGTGAATGAATAAATATGCTGTGTTACATCCTGAAAAGGAAATATTATTCAGTAATAATATTACTAAAAAACAATGAGCTATGAAGCCATGAAAAGACATGGAGGAGCCTTAAATGCATATAACTAAGCAAAAGAAGGTAATATGAAATACCTACATATTGTATGATTCCAACTATAATAACATTCTGGAAAAGGCAAAATGACAGATACAATAAAAAGATCAGTGGTTACTATGGATTAGGGGTGATGGACAGATGAATAGGTGGAGCACATAATTTTTTTATGGCCGTGAAACTATTCTGTATATTATAATTATGGATACATGTCATTATGCATTTTTCAAAACTCATAAATTGTGTAAAAGCCCTAATGTAAACTACGGATTTTGGGTAACAACATGTTCATGTAGGCTCATTAGTTGTAACATATGTACCACTCTGGTGGTGGATGTTGATAGCCAGGGAGGTTAAATATGTGTGGGAACAGGGAGTGTATGGGAATTTTCTATACTGTCTACTTAATTTTTCTTTGTAATAAAAACTGCTCTAAAAATAAAGTCTACTAAGATAAGAAAATATATAATTGATTAAAAAACTAGCAAAGTAACTTAGGCTTTATAATATTTGTGGAAATAAAATATATGTCAATGATATCAAGAATGATACAAAGTGAGAGATGAAAATGAGAGAGGTACCCTCATAAGGGTCTTTCAGTATGTATGAAGTAATATAATGTTACTTTAGGGCAGACTGTGATAGTTAAAGGGGCAAGTTGTAATGCTAAAGCAACCATTTAAAAAAATAAAGATGTATTTTAAATACCAAGTAGTAGAGAAAAAAATGAAATATATAGCATAGGCAGTTAATCTATGAAAACTTAGTAAAAGAAGAAAAGAGAAAAAAAACTACAGCAGAAATTGAGATCAAATGGCAAGATTGTAGATTTAATGCAAACACATGCACACACAGAAACACACACATATTAACATAGGTATGTGTGTGTGTATATATATATGCATATATACAGAAGTATAAAGGGCTAGGTAAAATATTTAAACCCAAAACACTAACCATAAAAAGGTAATATAGATTTCATTAAAATTAAAATCTCTATTTTTTAAAAGGAATGGACATGAACAGACATTTTTCAAAAGAAGACATACATGAGGCCAACAATCATATGAAAAAATCCTCAACATCACTGATCATTAGAGAAATGCAAATCAAAACCACAATGAGATATATCTCACACTAGTCAGAATGGCTGTTATTAAAAAGTCAAAAATAATAGATGCTGGTGAGATTGCAGAGAAAAAGAAACACTTATACACTGTTGGCAAGAGTGGAAATTAGTTCAACTATTGTGGAAGACAATGTGGCCATTTCTCAAAGACCTAAAGACAGAAATACCGTTTGATCCAGCAATCCCATTACTGGGTATATACCCAAAGGAATATAAATAATTCTATTATAAAGACATGTACATGTGTTTGTTCACTGCAGCACTACTCACAATAGCAAAGACGTGGAATCAACCTAAATGCCCATCAATGATAGATTGGATAAACAAAATGTGGTACATATACACCATGGAATACTATGCAGCCATAAAAATAATGAGATCATGTCTGCTGGGACGTGGATGGACCTAGAGGCTATTACACTTAGCAAACTAACACAGGAACAGAAAACCAAATACCGCATCTTCTCACTTGTAAGTGGGAGCTAAATGATGAGAACACATGGACACATAGGAACAACAGAAACTGGGGCCTATAGGAGGGTAGAGGGTGAAAGGAGGAAGAGGATCAGGAAAAGTAACTAATAGGTACTAGGCTTAATACCTGGGTGATGAAATAATCTGTCCAACAAAACCCCATGCCCATGGCACACATTTACCTATGTAACAAACCTGCACAGATACCCCTGTATATTTTATTTTAAGATAACTTAAAAAAAAGTTAAAAAACAAATTAGGCTACAGTATGAGAAAATACTTGCTACATTTTTTTGACAAAGGTTTTGTATGTGGTACATATAAATAACTCTTATAAATCAACCCGTTTTAATGAGTTTTGCCATTGTAACAAATGATGCCCATATTTCAATGGTTTAGCACATTTTAAGTTAGTTTCTTGCTCATCTACTGTATCAGATACAGTCAATTCTCCAGAGAAACATAACCAATAGGAACTTGTATACATATATATGAATTTTTAAATAAGGAATTGGCTCATGCAAGTATGAAGGCTGAGAAGTCCCAAGATGTGTAGTTGGCAAGCTGTAGACCCAGGAATAGCATAATTCCAGTTTGAGTCCGAAGGTATGAGAGCCAGGAGAGTGAATAATACAGTTGCAGTTTGAAGCCCTGCAGGCTTGAAACCCAGGAAGAGCTGATGCTGCAGTTCATGTCTAACAGCAGGAAAATGCCTGTGATCCACATAAAGGCAGTCAAGCAGGAGGAATTCCGTCTTACTCCTGAGAAAGTCAGTCTTTTTGTTCCATTCAGACATTCAACTGATAGGATGAGGCCCACCCTCATTAGGGATGGCAATCTGCATTACTCAGTCTATGAATTCAGGTGTTAATCTCATTCAGACACACCCTCACAGACACACCCAGAGCAATGTTTGACCAAATGTCTGGGCACCCCATGGCCTTTTGCCCAGTTAAATTGACATATAAAACTAGACATTATGCACAGCCACAGCAGCTCTGCTTCTGTGTGTCGTTCTATTCTGGGTTCTAGGCTAAAGGCAGAGGCCCTTTCCAAGATTTGCTACTGCTAAGGCAGAGGGAAAAGGCAAGAGAATCAGAAAAACCATACCATCTTTGATAAAGCCTTTGCTCAGAAATTGAATACTGGCTACTCTTCCCACATTTTATTTGCTAAAACAAATCGCATGACTACGCTGATATAAATAGGTGGGAAAATAGAATTAAACCACAGAAATATACTACTAGTCACATGAAAATAAGTGCACATAATCTTCCTAAGGGAGGCAGCATAATTGGGAACTATAATTCATTCCATTACATTATCTTCAAGGACTAAGATTAAACTGTCTTATAATTTTCAGATTTAAAATAAAATCACCTTAACAGCCAGCAATCTTTATCCACAGCCTTAAAATGAATGCTGATTTGCTTCTCTCTTTCTGCCTCCTTATTATCTAGAAAATGAAGATTACACTAGCCAAAGACATTAGACCTAGAGAGAAAAGGTGAGAAAGGCTCCTAATAAGGATGTCAGGGTCTTTATCCATGACCTGAGTTTCTGGATGTTCTTATGGAGCAGACTTGCCTTCCTAACCTGGACTGCTCTCTTCCTCTGGATTATTTTGTGAGAGAGTGAAGAAAAAAAAATACAATCTAATTTGAGCTTCCGTATTTTTGAGTTTCTTTTACAGCAGCTTAGCTTATGCTAAGAAATACATAGACAGATGTAGACTCCAGAGTTATGTGAGACTTAAAACTGGTTAAGTGAATAAAATCTACCAAATGGTCAAGACTAGCATCAGTAGGTCTTGGCAATTGGCTGTTTATCTAACCTCTCCTACTAGATTTATTGGCTCTATATGCCTCTCAGTGGCCTCTGAGAAGTCTAACCCAGGTCATAAAGTAACTATCCCAAACAGATTTAATCAAGTACTCTCAAAATGAATAATTTTTTTAAAGTCAAAGTTTAGATTCTTTAATTAAAAAACAGAAACTTGAGTTAATTCCTTCACCTTTTAGTCAAGACGTGGGCAGTTCAGTGTGATCACCATTTGACTCTTGACCCAAGACCTAATTTTCCTAGACTTTCTCATTATTGTGCGTGTGTTATATTAGTTATTATTACTATGGGACCCTAGAGAAGTGGTTAAATGCACAGGGGTTCCTTAAAATAAGAAACATTCACTTGTTTGATTTCACAAGGCTCAGGGAATGTGATTTTATGATTTCCTGGGAAATGTCATCCATGATTTTTGAACAAAGCCAGTGTCCCAGCAATTCATATTCTACCTTCCATGAAGATTAAACAATAGGAATTTCTGCCTTTGAATTATTAGAGAATTTGTTTGTTATGCTAATTCTTCAGTATTTCTATAAACCCATTTATCAGTATATCGAAACCTCTTTCCCTTTTCTAACAACAATAGGATTGTTTTTAAGAATATTTGGGTCATATTTGGTTTCAAGAGAAAATATATTTGCTTTTCTCTCCAAACCAAGGGCTGCTATTGTTATCAACACAATGTAACATTCAAGCCAGATCTCAGGTAAGACTCCTAAGAGAGAATTTAAAACCGGGGAAGGAGGAAAAAAAGGAAAATGAAAGTGGTGTTTCATCATTTCCAAAGTTTCTTTGACCTTTAGGGGAAATGAATGGCACTGAAAGAAGTCGTAATGAACACTGGCTCCAGTGTTGTGACATTTCTGTTACCTCATTGTTTGATAATTTCTTTCTACTCTGGTCAAATGATGTCTATAGTTTGCTTTTTCCGTTTTTTACCTTATGATTTATCCAGTGTGATTGAGGACTCAGTCTGTTTACTGTAACTGTGTTTTTATTATCCTTGTCTAAGGATGACTTTATGATTATGAGTTCCCTCTGAGTCTGCTCTAAATTCTTTGTTGCTAGCATTCTATAGCATTACTTTAAGTCATAATGTCTTACAGTACACTGCTGAATATGTTTTTGTACAAACAGTGCAGAAATTTATTTCTTTCTCTCCTCAAATTTTAATTCAGCAATCAACTGTCTTGGTGAGGGGTTTACTCAGTACAGGGAACAAAGGAGATAAGATCCCATAGTCAAATATGGCTGGTGAGAAACTTTCATGGAAACAGAAATATTAGACATTCATAGCTTCTCTGCACAGTAAACTCCCAGAATTTTCATTTATTTAGTAAATGTAAAGATAAACATGAAGGCTGTCTTAAAATATATTGCACCATGGATACCATAATGGGATGTGAATATGGAGCTGTCAAGTTATGCTTATAAATAATGCTATTTCCTAGACAATTTTATTTTAGAGATTTGTACATATTTTTTCCTGAGTAAATATGTGGATTAGGCCAAGATATGTCAATGTGTCAATAAAAATGCTGCAGAAATGTCTTATGGGTATGAATACATTATCTGATAAAAATTCATATGTAGCTGTTTGCTCATGGCTGAAGATATAGATAGGCCAAAGATCATTGAAGAGGAAACAAATCCTATGCATTTGGGTTCTTCAGCAGACTATTCACATACCTAATACAGAATAGATTTTTTCTTCATCCGCAATTGTGTTTATGATGAGCAAGAAGTATAATGGCCTTGCAGAGATAATTTTGACCTCAGCAGAACAATGGTGTAAACCTACTTGTCATTTTGCTGGTACCAGGAAAAGTGTCCATTACCTCTCCCTGTCTTAAGTATATCTACAAAATTGGCATGTGCAGATAACTATTCCAAACAAGAATATCCTCATTCCTACACTTTGCTGGGAAGCTGCCTAGTACAGTCCTTAAGAACATATCCTCCGAGGTCATACAGCTTATTAGGATTTAAATACTGGCTTTGCCAAATTTTCTGGCTATATGAGCTTAGGATTATTTTCAGAACAGAACAGGGATAATAATGGTACCTGCCTCACAAGAGTTGTAGTGATTCAAGAGATAAAATGTATTATGCATTTGGCACATATTGAAGGAGGAATGATGGTGCCTAGATAATGGTTGCTGTTGCCGGTGATGTTACATCTATAGTAGAGCAATACATTCCAGCTTCCCTTACACTATAGTATACATCCAGACCAGTTTCAAATATCATTGGCAGAATATTATCACTTTCTTTTTACATTTGGGAGTATTTGCTGTGCGTATATCTAGTGTGGGCTCCCTCTGTTGGTTGGCCAAGAGACCGGTGGCCCTATATTTATAAACCTTGAGGCCCATTTACCTTTCAGAATTGTTAGAATTAGGCATTAATGACTCACTGACTGAAAAGAAAAGAGAAAAAAGATTATTTTCTGAATCTTAGAAAAGGGCAATACCACTTAGTACGCATTATGTATCTAGGCATAGAGGAGGTGTTACTGTAAATAGTGAATATAACTGGATCTCCTACATCTAATTTGAAAATGGAATCTTTCAAACTGTAATGTTGAATCAAAGCATTGTGCAGATTTGTGAAATAAGCTATTAAAAATACCATAAAATGAAAAGAACAAGTAATATGAAAAATTAAAATAATTGCTTATTTGATTTGTATATTTTAAAAGGTGCAGATCCTCCTAAGCAAGCAGAAAAGTCAACCTCAGCAAGGACAAAATTAACTTCATAATAAGGTTTCATTTTTCAGATCAGGCTGAAAGCTTCCAAATAAATCTAAGAAGAGTTTAAACTGTGATTTTATAACTATCAGAAGAAGTGGATAAAGTTACTTGAGAAAGTGTCTAGCTGGGATATTGGAGAGAAGCAGATTAATAATGTGTGCTAACTGCCTTGTACTTAATTAGGGAGAAAACTGAAGTTTCAAGTTACTCTTATAAGAACATTGCTTTATCTAAACATAAGATGGTGTCAGTGCTTTTCATTGTCAAAAATGTAGATACTTATCCACTTTTAGAAACAAATTGTCTAGGTAATACATGCACAGTGTATGAAATTTAAAATGTGCTAAAAAGTATACAGTGCAATTCATAACTCTTCATAATTCCATCTACTCATTTTCTCCCAAAGGAAACCTGGTCTTAATTTTGCTCTATCTCGTTGAATACATTTTAGCTCTTCCTCTGGCATGATACCAGGCCATGGGTCCAAGACTTGTGGTTTCAGCTGTGTGATATTTGAAACTGGAATCAAGATTTTCTATCTCAACAACCAATATTGGGAAGTAGAGACCCTCACCTGACATGACAGAGTTGTGTAAGACTTGCAATTAACCAGAATAGATTGCCTTTTTACAGGGATGTATTGTAGCCAATTGTCAGAGAAGCTTGGGTTTTCCAACTTCTTGGGAGGCCAACCTGCAAAGTATCAATCTTGAATCTTGTCTCTCAGTCTTTGCTGTGAAATTAAATTTTAACATAATGCCTCTCATTCCGTTTTCCATCTAGTGAGCTGCCAATAACTATGTCTTAAGCCTGAACTCAAATACCATGAACTGTACTTGATTTGTGATCAACTCAATATTAGGAATTATCCCTTCAAATATATTATTTTGGTAAATCATAGATTATATCTATCATTATTTTCCATATATACTGCCTACATCTACTTACACTTTATCAATTACACCGATCTGTCTATATACACTCCATTGGTGATCTCATCCACTTTCATGACTTTAAATTCCATCTAATAGTATGCTTGATTAATCCATTTCAAAATGAGAATTACCTCTCTGAATCTGAAACTTGACTTATCCAGCTGGATTTTATCAGTGGAGGAGAGCTTTGTTGGCACTCCAAAGTAAACTCTAGAGGTCGCTATTTTTGCAAGTACATCAAGGACTTACTGTCTCTTTTTGAAGAAAATAATTTTTTCTGCTGGTATCATATTTGGAGTTAATGAATTCTTTCCACTTAATTATTTCAATAGATGTCATTATATTTATTTTTAAATCATCTTATTGATTTACAAAACCATTCCTTTGTATTATGTTGACCTTAGATATAACATTCACGCATTCATGGATTCTGTGACATCTACTCCAATGTTTGTTTTCTAAATGTAAGGATCCAGATCTTTCCATTTTCTTCTTATAAGATATACTGACTATTTTCCAGTCACGTTCATAATCTAGATGTCTTTATTAATCTTTATATAAGTTTTTTTTTTCATCTTGGAGTGTAGTAGAGTTTCTTTGCCAGGCATAGGCTTTTGTTTTAATGTTAAAAAAATATAAAATATGTTTCCCTTCAGTTTGTACGATTGTTTTAATGATATCTAACAATTTGTACTTTTACTGGATCCAGCTGATTCCAGGAGAAAAATATATAACCAAGCTTCCTCAATAATTTCTTCTGCATATATATATATATATATATATGTATGTATGTTGATGAAAATGTCGTGTATGGCACATATACAGTCATGTTCCTCATATGATGTTTTGGCCAACCATGGACCACATATATGACTGTACTCTCAAAAGATTATAGTACCATATTTTTACTGAACCTCTTTTATGTTTAGATATGTTTAGATACATAGATACTACTATGTGGCAATTGCCCGCAGTATTCAATACAGTAACATGCTGTATGGGTTTGTAGCCTAGGAGCAATAGGCTATACCATATAGCCCAGGTATGTAGTAAGTGAACTCATCTAGGTTTGTGTAAGTACACTATGATGTTCACACAATGATGACATCATTTAACAATGTATTTGTCAGGACATATCCCCATCATTAAAGAAAGCATGGCTTTGTAAATATACGTTCATAAATATATGTGTGTATATATGTATGTTATGTATATCAGCTTCTTTGAGATATACTTCCTATACCATAATTAATCCACCTAAAATGTACGATTCTATGGTTTTTAGTATATTCAGAGTTGTGCAACCATCACCAAAGTCAAATTTAAGAAAAATGGAGAACTCTTCAGAAGACATTCCCCATTTTTTCTTAACCCCCAACTCCAAGTCCTAGGCAACCACAAATCTTCTTGCATCTCTAATTATTTCCCTATTCCAGACATTTCCTAAAGGTGAAATCATACAATATATAGTCTTTTGTGACTACCTTATTTCATTAACATAATGTTTGTAAGCTTCATTTATGTCTTAGTATGTACCATACTTCATACATTGTTATTGCTGAATAAAATTTCATTGTATGAATATACCACACTTTGTTTATCCATTCTCTGTTGATAAACCTTAGGTTTGTTTCCACATTTTCAGTATTATGAATACTGCTTTTATGAATATTCATGTACAAATTTTTGTGTGAACATAAATTTTTATTCCTCTTTGGAATATACCTAGAAGTGAAATCTTGAGCTCATATGGTGACTCTGCGTATAACCTTTTGAAAAATTGTCAGACTGTTTTCCAAAGTGGCTGCACTATGTTATTCCCATCAATAATGAGTATATGAGGATTCAAATTTTTCCACATTCTTTTCCACACTTTTTTATGTCCACACATAATTTTTTAGTATCTCTTTGTTTTGATAAAAGCCATCTTAGTGGGTATGCAGTGACATCTTATTATGGTTTTGACTTATTGGATTGCTGCAAAGACATTGTGGTTTTTGCCATTAAAAGTGGCCAATAATGTTGAACATCTTTTCATGTGCTTATCGGTCATTTGTATATCTTCCTTGGGGAAATGTCTATTTAAATACTTTGCCTATTTTAAAATTTGTTTATTTGTCTTTTTATTATTGAGTTTGAGATTTCTTTATACATTCTAGATATAATAATATTTATTTAAATCTTCTAAATACAAGTTTCTTATCTGATACATGACTTGAAAACATTTTTTCCATTTTGTGTATTGTCTTTTTATTTTCTTGATGCTATCCTTTGAAACACAGTTTTTAATTTTGAGAAGTCCAATTTATTTACTTTTTCATTTGTCACTTTTGGATGTTTTATTAAGGTTTATGACTAACTAAAGGCCATAAAGATTTGCTCACATATACATACATATTTTAAGATTTCTTTACTTTTAGCTCTTGTGTTTAGGTCTAAAATTTATTTTGAGTTAATTTTTGTAGGTAATATGAGGAAGAGGTCCAATTTTTTTTTTGTATATATATATTTTTTTTCTTAATTAAGATGGAGTTTCGCTCTGTCACCCAGGCTGGAGTGCAGTGGTGTGATCTCAGCTCACTGCAACCTCCACTGCAACCTCCACCTCCCAGGTTCAAGTGATTCTCCTACCTCATCCTCTGGAGTAGCTGGGATTACAGGTGCGTGCCACTGCACCTGGCTAATTTTGTGTTTTAAGTAGAGATGGGGTTTCACCATATTGGCCAGGCTGCTCTGGAACTCCTGACCTCCGGTGATCCACCCGCCTTGGCCTCCAAAGTGCTGGGATTACAGGCATCAGCCACCGCACCTGGCCTTTTTTGGTATCTTAATATGCATTTGTCCCAGCACCATTTTTTTTTTTTTTTTTTTTGAGATGGAGTCTCGCTATGTCACCCAGGCTGGAGTGCAGTGGCGCGATCTCGGCTCACTGCAAGCTCCGCCTCCCGGGTTCACGCCATTCTCCTGCCTCAGCCTCTCCGAGTAGCTGGGACTACAGGCGCCCGCCACCACGCCCGGCTAATTTTTTTGTATTTTTAGTAGAGACGGGGTTTCACCGTGGTCTCCATCTCCTGACCTCGTGATCCGCCCACCTCGGCCTCCCAAAGTGCTGGGATTACAAGCGTGAGCCACCGCGCCCGGCCTGTCCCAGCACCATTTGTTGAAAAGCCTATTACCACTCCTCTGCTACCCCTCACTGAATTTTTTGGGGACTTGTTGAACATGAATTTACCATAAATTTGAGTGTTTACTTCTGAACTCTAATTCTATTGAACTGACCTATATGTTTGTCTTTACATGTTACTTAGTGTAGCTTTGTAGTAAGTTTTAAAATGGGGAAAATGTAAATTGTCAAACTTTGTTCCTTTTTTAAAATATTACTTTGGCGTTTCATGATCCTTTGAAATTTTATACGAATTTTTATGATCCGTTTTTCATTTCTTCAAGATCACCATTTGGATTTTGATAGGAATTGTATTGACTTTATATATCAATTTGGAAGGTAATGTCGTCTTAATAATATTAACTGTCCTGATCCATAAACATGGGATGTCTTTCTTTTTATTCAGGTCTCCTTTAATTTATTTCAGCAATATTCTGTAGTTTTCAAAGTATATGTCTTGCACTTCTTTTGCTAAATTGATTTTTAAGTATTTTTATGTTACTTTAAATTGTATTGTTTCTTGAATTTCATTTTTGGTGGATACGATTAATTAATGTACATTACTCTATACCCTACAAAATTGCTGAATTTGTTTATCTCTGAAAATAGCTTTTAAATGGCTTCATTAGGATATTCTTTATATAAGATCATGTTACCTGAGAATAAAAATATATTTACTTCTTCCCTTCCTGGTTAGATGATTTTTATTTTATTTTCTTGAATAATTGCCCTTGCTAGAACCTCTAGCACAATGCTGACTAGAACTAACGAGAGCAGGCATGCTTGTTTCTGATCTTAGGGGACCAGCATTCAGTCTTTCACTATTGTGTATGGCATTCATGTGGGTTTTTGTAGATGACTTTATCAGATAGATGAAGTTATTTTCTATTGACTAATTTGATGTGGATTTTTATCATTAAATGATGTTGGATTTTATAAAATACTTTTGTTTGCATCTATTGAGATAATTATTTGGCCTTTGTCCTTTATTCTATTGATATAAGACATATCAATAGATATATAATCTTTTATTATGTGCATATGTTATAATTGTTAAATATTCATGATGGATTAAACATTTTTCAATAATAAATTCCTATTTTTCCTCTGGTAACTTTTTTGTTTGAAGTTTATTTTGTCTGGCATCAGAGTAGCCATTTTAGCTTCATAAAGTTTTTGTTTGCATGACATATTTTTCTCTTTCCTTTTATGTTCAATCTGTTTTTATCTTTGATTCTACAGTGTGTCTCCTGTAAGACAGCATAGTCAAATTCCATTTTTTTTTTTTTTTTTTTTTTGAGACAGAGTCTCGCTTTGACACCCAGGCTAGAGTGCAGTGGTGTGATCCCGGCTCACTGCAACATCTGCCTATCAGGTTCAAGCGATTCTCCTGTCTCAGCCTCCTGAGTAGCTGGGATTACAGGCGCATGCTGCCACACCTGGCTAATTTTTTGTTTTAGTTGAGACGAGGTTTCACCACGTACCCCACGCTGGTCTCGATCTCCTGAGCTCAGGCAATCCGCCCACCTCCACCTCCCAAAGTGCTAGGATAACAGGCCAGAGCCACTGTGCCCGGCCAAATCCCATTTTTTTAATATGCAGTCTGACAGTCTCTGCTTTGGATTGGGTTGTTTAATCCACTAAAATGTAATTTTATTATCAATAGAGTTGAATTTATCTCCACTCATTACTCTTTGTTTTCTATATATCTCATTTTATTTTTGTTCTACTAATTATTCTTTATTTTTTTTGCATTGTGAATATTTTCTAGTGTAATATTTTAATTAAGAATTTTTCCACAATATTTTTGTGTGATTATTATTATTATTATTGAGACGGAGTCCCGCTCTGTTGCCCAGGTTGGAGTGCAGTGGCGCAATCTTGGCTCACTGCAAGCTCCGCCTCCCAGGTTCATGCCATTCTCCTGCCTCAGCCTCCCGAGTAGCTGGGACTACAGGCGCCCACCACCACGCCCAGCTAATTTTTTGTATTTTTAGTAGAGACGAAGTTTCACTGTGTTAGCCAGGATGGTCTTGATCTCCTGACCTCGTGATCCACCCGCCTCGACCTCCCAAAGTGTTGGGATTACAGGCGTGAGCCACTGCACCCGGCCATTTTTGAGTAATTATTATTATTGGTTGCTTTAGGATTTACTTTATATCTTTTAATTTAATTGAATCTACTTAAGATATATGGTAACTTAATTCCAATAATATATAGAAACTTTACTCTTATATAGCTGTATTTCTTCTTACCTTGTTTTGCGCTATTATTGTTATATATATTACGTATATATTTTTTCACAAAGCATGATATTGTTACAACTATTACTTTATATAATTTATATATTTATGTTCTGTGAGTCTTTACAGTGAAAAATTGAAACTGAGCGTACTTTTGAGAATCACCCTATATTAGTTTGCTAGGGATGCCATAACAAAATATCACAGACTGAGTTGTTTAAACAAATGAAATTTATTTTCTCACAGTTCTGGAAGCTGGAAGTTCAAGATCAAGGTGACAAAGGTTTTTTTTTTCTCCTGAGGCTTCTCTCCTTGGCTTGCAGATGGCCATCTTCTTGCTGTGTCCTCACACAGCTTTTTCTCTCTGGTTTTATTTCCCTGGTGTCTCTTCCTTTTCATATAACGGCACCAGTCATATTGGATTAGGAACCCCTATGACCTCATTTAACCTTAATTACCTCCGTAAAGGACCTATCTCCGAAGACAGTCACATTGGTGGTTAGGACTACAACATATAAATTTTGGAGGAGCACAGTTCAGTCCATAACACCCCAAACTTAGTGTCACAAGTGAGGATAGTCTTGTGTAAACTCTTCTTTCTAACTTTAGGCTTAGACCCTAACTCTTTGCAGAAGGGGTCAGAGGTTTGGGGAAGATTTGACAGCCTGGCAGACTGTGCCCTTAATCTTGTAGTTTGGTTAATTCCCAGATTGTATCAAGTCCAGCTATTAGGCTTCTCTAATTGCTGGCTGATTGCTCTATTCTTTCTGATAATGCCTTGGGGCATAGATTGCTTTGTAGTCTGATCAAATTAAATTTGGGCTCCTTTGCAGGGGTAGTTTTTGAGGTCAGTCTTTGTGTTTTGTTCTAATCCAAGGAGGGCTCTTCTTATCTCTTTTCCTGGTTTTCTTTAGTAAACTATTGGGCTACAGTTAAGTTTATTGCTTTCATGTGGCTGCCATCTTTCTTCTAATTGCTTACCACCAAAATCTCCATAGGACACCTTAGACTTAAACTTCTCCACACTTTGTTCCAAGTAAACTTAGTTACTTTGGAGAGAACTTAGAGTTCTTTGTTTTTATGGCCTGCCTCTACCCCTGGGCAAAATCTCTGAGTCACTATTTCAGAGCTGGGGGTGGGGAAAAAAGGCTTGCTGCTTTGAGAGTGACATTTCTGCTTTATGACAGAGGCATTAGTTCCTAGTCTTCTTGGCTGCATCTCTCTGTGTGGATCTTCTATTCTGCAAGTAAGTTGAGCAAGAACAATCAGAGCTCCAGTATTCTCAGCGTGCTGTGCCTGGAGAAGACCCCTCACCCCACAAGTGGGGACTGGGTTGAAGAAAGGAACCCTCAATTTCTCAGATAAATTTAGCTGAATTTATTCTCCACAACAGTAGAGGTTGGAATAATATGGGGCAGGCGGGTGGTGGGGAGAGGCAAGGAAGTGCTGGGTAAAGAAAGGCGCGGTCCGTAGCCAGGGTTCCACCCTCGGGCCTGTGCCCACAGACCTAAGTGAGGACAAGCACTCCTTTTTTCACACCCAAATGTGGCATTTTCCCAGACCACTCTGGCCCACCACACCCTTCATCCTGTTTCTGTGCAAACCCCAAGAACCTAGTGGACACACACAGGTGGCTGGATGTCAAGAAGAACAGAAGAGTGGAAGAGCACACCGACAGGCACCAGCAGATGCCAACAGGCCATCCACGGTGAGAGGACATCAAATTTGGCTGGGGGTGGTAGGAGGAGAGTCCGGTGCTGGGCCGCCTGACTCCAGGGAAAGATCACCTTCCCACTCCATCCCCCTTCTGACCTCCCCATCCACCTCGCTGAGAGCTACCTCCATTCAATAAAACTTTGCACCCATCCTCCAAGCCCACATGTGATCTGATTTTTCTGGTACACCAAGGCAAAAACCTGGTATACAGAAAGCCCTCTGTCCTTGTGATAAGACAGAGGGTCTAATTGAGCTGATTAACATAAGCCGCCTGCAGACAGCAAAACTGAAAGAGCACTGTGTAACACACACCCACTGGGTCTTCCGGAGCTGTGAACATTCACCCCTAGGTGCTGCTGTGGGTTCAGAGCCTGAAAACACTCCCCATGACCTGCCAGTCTGCATGCTTCCTCTAGGGGTTTGAGCAGAGGGGCACTGAAGAAGTGAGTCACACCCCTGTCATAAGCCCTGTGGGGGGATAAAGGAATTCCTCCCATTTCAGGGAGAGAGATAAGCAATGCTGGTAGTGTGCCCCTTTCTGGTGGTACTGTAGTAGTTTTGGCTGAGAGCTGGTGAGAGAGTGAACTCCATCTTTTTGGCCATACCAACCCAGAGCGGAGCTTGCATCATGCTGAGCTTGTATTGGCAGGAAGGAGTAAGTCATGGCTTCAGTGCCACAGACTCTTGATGTTCTTGTTCACATTTAGTCAATTTTCTTGAATAAATGATTTTGTATTTGCTATTTTCCCTTAGAACAATTTCTAGTCTTTAAATGATTGCTATAATTGTTCTTTTGTTGTTATTATTTTTATTTTGAATGATTTTACAACAGTTACGATTGTTTTGCTGAGGAGTGGGTCTATGGGGCTCCTCACACAGCTATTTCAGAATGTAAGGATATTGGTACTTTAGGCTTCAGGGCAACCTGGCAGGTATGTGGTGGGTGGTGAGATTTGACCTGTCATTTCTAGATCATATTATTTTTATCTCAGTTTCTAAGCAAATATTATCAGTTTCTATGGCTGTCCTAAGAAAAAGCCTGGGGAGAGCTGAATTATGACTATTCCCAAATATCTTTCAGGTGTTGTAAATGATATAGGAGAAACATTTATTTTTTCAGCTATTGCTAGTATTTGCTTTCCTTATATAACTCAAAATTCTATCATTTGTGATTTACTTGTCTTTTTGTGTTGCTCTTTTCCATAACATTTAAATTAAATTGCTTTGTCCTTAATCTCTCATATTGGAAAAAATCATAGTCTTTTCTTTCCATCATCCTGATGTCCTTGAAATGCCTAGAAGTCTATCTAAACGTTTCTAATAGATTCCATTTTTTATTTCAGTTTTTTTTCTTTTTTTGCGTCAACTGATTTTCTTTCTTCTTATTTTAATTTTTTCTCCTATTGTTTACACTGCTTTTCCTATTTTGGAGATTGTTCTTATTTTTCATCACATTATTTTTAACTCAAAGCTATTAATGTGTGTGTTACATTAGAAAATGTCTCCTTCCTGCCACCAAGATATCCACATTCTAACTACTTTCACCTATGGATGTGTTACCTTACATGGTAAAAGCCACTTTGCATAAGTCATTAAATTAAGAAGCTGGGGATGAGGAAAATATGTTAGGTTATCAGGGTGAATCTAGTGTAATCACAAGAGTCCTGGTAAGAGAGGCGGAATGATTAGAATTAGTAGTCGGAAAGGCAATATGACGATGGAAGCAGAGATTGGGATAGTGCAACTACAAGTGAAAGAATGCAGCCGGACGTGGTGGCTCACGCCTGTAATCCCAGCACTTTGGAGGCCAAGGAGGAGGAATCACATGCAGTCAGGAGTTCGAGACCAGCCTGGCCAACAAGGTGAAACCCTGTCTGTACTAAAAATACAAAAAAATTAGCCAGGCATGGTGGCACACACCTGTAATCCCAGCTATGCAAGAAGCTGAGGCAGGAGAATTGCTTGAACCTGGGAGGTGGACGTTGCAGTGAGGTGAAATAGCGCCATTGCACTCCAGACTGGGCAACAAGATTCAAACTCTGTCTAAAAAAAAAAAAAAAAAAAAAGAAAGAAAGAAAGAAAAGAAAAGAAAAGAAAGAATGCCAGTGGCCTCTAGAAAAAGTAGAAGCAGGAACGAATCCTTCCCTAGAACTTCCAGAAAAAGGTAGCCTTGCTGACAAGCACGATTTGAGCCCCACAACACTTGTATCAGACATTTAACTTCCATAATTATAAGACAATAATTTGTGTTTTTTAATCCACTAAATTTGTGGTAATTTGTTAGAACAGCAAAAAGAAAATGTAGTGCGGTGGATTTTCCTGCTGGTCTGAGTTATGGGTCATTGGAGCATCTCATAGTTCAGGCAGCAATGTACATTTGGATGTCATTAGACATCTCTTTCCTCAAGTTGATTGCTGTCCCCCCTAAATATTGATATGCTTGCTCTAAGACCTTCTACTTGATACTTTCCAGGCTTCACTTTATTCTGAGAGACTTTTCTATCCATGCCTCATTCTTTTTCTAGTTCTTCGCCTAACTACTAGAGGAAATTCCTAATGTCTTGATAATTTTTAATTGAGACTAATTTAGCAATGTATTTGAAATACAATCCACTTACACTGTGCATTCTAAGCCAACAGTAGCCATCCACCATTAAGATTATATTTATCCCCTCACAGGTAAAGGCACAGATGCCTTCTTAATTTTTTACCGCAGAGATCAAGCTTTTATTTCCAATAAAATATAAATAAATTACTATTTCCTTTCTGTTATTAAAACTCACTTGCCTCATTTCTGCTCACTTTTTCAGATGTCTAATGTCTTTTTCTTTTTCTTTTTCTTTTTTTTGAGATGGAGTCTTGCTCTGTCACCCAAGCTAGAGTGTGGTGGCATGATCTCGGCTCACTGCAACGTCCGCCTCCCAGGTTCAAGCACTTCTCCTGCCTCAGCCTCCCGAGTAGCTGGGACCACAGGTGCCTGCCACCATGTCCAGCTAATTTTTGTATTTTTAGTAGAAAGAAGGTTTCACCATATTGGCCAGGCTAGTCTCGAACTTCTGACCTTGTGATCCACCCACCTCGGCCTCCCAAAGTTCTGGGATTACAGGCGTGAGCCACCGCACCCAGCCTGTCTAATGTCTTTTTCACAATCTATTTTGTAAGATTTTTAATGTGAGTTTATTCAATGAGAATTTTAATCATTCATATTTTATTCTTTACCTTTAAACCTTGGTAGTCTGCATCATTCTAATAATCCTTTTACATTAACAGGCATAATTTTTATAAAAAATTATAGTTTAATTATTCAATTAAAATTATTTATTAATTTTGAACTTATGCTATGTACACACCCTTGTATAAGTGGTTTACCCACATCATATCATTTAATGGTCAAAAAATAATTTATTAGGTAGATATCATTTTTTCCCATTTTATTGGTGGGTAAAATATCAGCTTTTCTAAAATAGAATAATATTTCTCCATAATGCTTCTATTATTTAATTTTTAGGCCATAATTAATATATTTATTACCTTTTGGTTCTAAAGAAGATGAGAAAAACAAATATACATTAATCATTATGTCCTATTTCTCTTTTATTTCATCTTCTACCTCAAGTCTTTTAAATTTTATTTAACAATTGTAATTGCCTGAGGTGGCTTGAAATATGTAAAATAAACAATGTGAATATGTAAACTAATACAAATTTGCTTCAGTTTTCTGGGCGGAGTAAATTTTTCTTTCAAGAAAGATACCTGTTCCAACTGAATTTACTCTGTAGAGTACTTCAGTAGTGATTAGGAAAGCCTCTGAAGTTTTCCTACATCAAATATAATATAAAATAACAAATATAATCCCTAGAAGTGCTGCAGGCCAAGCAATAGGAATACATTTATAACGTTAATTTGAGGTAAGACAAAACACAAATGTACATGAATTCCCAAAGCCTAGTTATAGGTATTTGTTATTCAATGTTTTCAAAAAAGTTAGTGATATAGAAACAAATTTTTTTACTCTGAAGGCTGCTAATGGTTACAATTAGATTTTGCAATAGATGGGTGGAGCAAAGAGATGAAATCATTTGTGTGTGTGTGTGTGTGTGTGTGTGCACGTGCACTCATATTAGCATTGTGAATTTTTAAGCAGGCAAATGCCTATTATTCTCTTAACGGAAGTAAATGCTTCCTCACAGAGAGAAGATGTATAGATATACCATTCACATTGATTAAACGAAGGTCAACAAATTCTAGAAAATAACACAGAAAAATGAAAACACAGTAGGAATCAAATACAGGGAAAAAGTAATAATGTTTAATTTCTTGACAAAAATATGGCCTATAAATCTGAAAATTTTCTATTTGAATGTCTATTAAATGCATAATTTTAAGATTATAACCCAATAGTTAATTTTTCTTGATAATACTGACTAGCTTTATTAAATTGAAATTTGTCCTTGAGAAATTGGTCTAGGTCATGCGTGTTCTTTATCTTAATATATCACTGCCAGGGATTTACAGTTAACCTTAACTTTATATCCATTTGTCATTTGTTATCAGTGCCAAAACACTACATAATTTTTTAAAAAGATAGTATCGACTTTGGTAGAGGTCTGTGTGTTCTTGAAGCTTCCAGTTAATTAATTAATAAGAGCAACTGTGACCCTTTAGATGATGTTCAAATTTTATCATCTTGTGTTCTGGATGAGAATGTGGCACTATGGCTGCCATCAATGGAAGTCTCAGGACAGTGGACAGGAGCTGGGATAAAAGGTTATGTGCTGTGGTAGCTGATGAGAAAGAGTAGGTTAAACATTCTTGGGCAACAAAGGCATCATATGCATGGAAAGAATTTCAGTTGTACTACCCGCTTTATTTGTTCTACAAGATTTAAAGATCCCCTTCTATCTGGAAAACTTTCACGACTCCTCCTATCTAATTTATTATTCTTTCTCTTCTTTTATAATGTGTTGAGTTTATGGTGATCTTAGCGCTTAATGTAGAATACCATAACTGTGACTTTACAGACTGTGAGCTCCCTAAGGGATAGGACTGTGTTGGATAGGACTGTGTTGGATTCTTTTTGAATCTGAATGCCTCGAATGGTACCTAGCCCCTATAAGACATTTAAACTATTTTTAGATGAATAAATAAATAGATGAACTAAAAGTGAAAACTTTCAATTTCTGTGCTATTTGGGCTTGCATGTGTAACTAAATTTATAATAAAGGAAAATAAAACAGGTAAATTAGAGGTTATTTTCAAAACTAACCAGAAGAGTCACTGAATCAACTTGGAAGCCAGAATGTTTCTAGATAATATTATAATAGAAATGCAACTTTCGAAAAAGATAGAATATAGGGAATGGCTCACCCTTGATATATTAATAAGCACTTTGGATTCATGATGCCACTTAAAGTATGCTTAGAATACTCGTTTTATTAATTGCTGCTATGGTTTTCATGCGTGTGCCTTTCCAAAATTCAAATGTTGCAATGTAGTGTGGTAGACCACTAGAACTTACTACTTCTATCTAGCTTTAATTTTGCATCTGTTAGCTAAGTTCTCCCTACCTCCCTACCCTTTGCAGCCTCTAGCAAACACCATTCTACTCTCTACCACTATGTGATCAAATTTTAGCTTTCACATATGAGTTAGAACAGGTGGTATTCATCTTCCCATGCCTGGCTTATTCCCCTTAACATAATGTCTTCCACTCTCGTCTGTTTTGCGAAGGATGACAGAATTTTATTCTTTTTATAGCAGAATATTATTTTGACATAAAAGTGAATGAAATACTGATATACACCACATTGTGGATGAACCTCATAAATATTATGCTAATAAAGGAAGTTATACATAAATGATCCCATATTATATGATTGAGAAAAGGACTAATTTGCTCAAGTGAACTGAAAGCTACAGAACTAACAAGAGAAAATGAGAGAAAAGCCACAATGCGGTACCATTTCATACCCACTAGAAAGAATATAATAAAAAAATGGTGGGGGGATAACAAGCATTGATGAAAATGTGGAAAAATTAGAACCCTCATATATTGCTGGTAGAAATGGTTCAATCTCTGTGGAAAACAGTTCTGTGGTTCCTCAAGAAGTTAAAAATAGAATTCCCATGTAACTCTGCAATTCCATCCCTAGGTACAAACCCCAAAAAATTTTGAAAACAAGTATTCAAACAAGTATATGTACATGCCTGTGCATAGCAGAATAAGCCATAATAGCCAAAAGGTGAAAACGGCCCAAATTTCCATCAACAGATGAATACATAAACAAATTATGGCACTGCATATACACACAATGGAATATTATTTTGATATAAAAGTGAATGAAATACTGATATACCCACATTGTGGATGAACCCCCCAAGTATTATGCTAAAGAAGGAAGTTAGACACAAAATGTCCCATATGTATGATTCCATTCATAAAATACTCACAATAAATCGTTCCATACAGACATTGTGGAC
Organism: Hylobates moloch; assembly: GCF_009828535.3. Classification (NCBI taxonomy): domain Eukaryota; kingdom Metazoa; phylum Chordata; class Mammalia; order Primates; family Hylobatidae; genus Hylobates; species Hylobates moloch. Next base: position 137,755,424 of record NW_026652277.1, read on the forward strand.
TGGTGTTTTCTAGGGAATAAGGGAAGTGGGGAATGAGAAGAAACTGATTAGTGGGTAAGGGGTTACTTTACAGTGATAGAAATGCTTTGGAACTGAAGTTGGTTGCAGAGCATTGCGAGTATACTAAAAGCACTGAATTATTCTCTCTAAAATGGTCTGTTTTGTGCTTATGTGAATTTTACCTCAACATTTATTTTTTTAAAATATTGATATTTATTTATGTATTTATGCAAATGAGTTTAAGAAGTGGGGTGGTAGCACACAGAATTTGGATAAGATCTCAAACTTAATTTTAAGAGTAAATAGATTTCTTTTATAACTAATAGTTTCTTAATCATAGGAACTATAAATGTAGGATTTGAAAGTAAGGTTAAACTGCTCTAAATATGAACAGCAATGCCAAAGACAGTTTGTTTTAATTATAATAACAATAACAATAATAATAAACATCTGGAAAATGCATCTTCAAAGGTTCAATTCCATTAACAATGACCAAAACAATAACATGTTCAATCCTCTATATCTGCTTTCCATTGCTTTGGAAAGGGCCTGAAGTTTTCACTTTCCTTTTAAGAAATACTGTTGAGTTGCTTGACTAAAATCAAAACGATGTTTTTCTATAAAAGAAATAACTGTCTTGCTGCTTTTTTCTAAATTTACTTTATATACAATCTTAGAAATAACATATCTTATCCTAATCTGCCAGCCCCCTCTTCATTATACAGCTATCACCATAATAACCCTCAAGGAGTGATTTAACTTCATAATTATAAGGACTCAAAGAATGATGAGAACAATGTTTTCCTTCTCTCTCATTTCCTCTTGTTAATTTTCTAGCCTGCAATCCGCCTTTCTTTTAATGTTCACTGTTGGGGCCCAATAATGCCCTCTGGTAGAAGCAGGATGAGGAGTTTACTCATGCTGCAGAATGTTGAATGTTTCTTCACAGCAGTGGGATGCGCAAGCATACTGAATTGATTGTTGGCTTGCTTTCCCCGTTTCCTTTTAAAATTTGTTGTTTAAAAACCTGTAGTGACAAATATTAATTTTGACTTTTTGGAAAATATCAATAGCTATTTTCAGAGTTTGTCTGTAGAGCAATAGTGACTGGGCATACTTTACACGTATCTTCCATTTCACATACCTTCCATTTATATAATTGAATGTAAATGTACATTGTGGTTTTATGGACATGTAAATTCATTGACATTTTATCCCAGAGATTGAATTTAAAACAGTGGATTTTGTATGTGTCTGCTTTTCACCCCCACTACTGGTCCTACTTAATTGGGGAGAAACTTGATTCTGGAAGATTGGAAAATAAATTAAAGTGCAAATAAGGATGCAATTAAGGAGGAAATGTAAATACATTATAAAGATGGGCTCAAATCACGCTAAAGAAAATTGAGATTTTAAAGTGGCTAAGATGAGAAAATACAAGCTATTAAATAAATGCTTTTTGAAAAGTTAGCTATTGATTTGTATCAAAAATAATGTTAAACCCCAACTTAACCCTATACCAAAAATTGAAGATGCTCAAGTGTCTTAAATATAGAAAAGATATGACAGTGCTTGATTGGAATATGAGAAAATAGTTTTATAATGATATATATGCTTATTACTTAATTTTTAGAACTGTAAACTTTGGATTTGGCAATATAAAATTTTAAATCAGTATAGTAAAATATAAAAGAGGAAATATAAGATGCAGGTTTGGAATAAATATCTGTAGAATATTTATTAAATAAATAAATTACCATCCATTATATATGAATTCCTTTCTATACAAAATCCCCAAACAATGTAAGAGCAAAGCATGCAGAGCATGTTAATGAAAAATTTATGGTAGGCCACACAAATGGCCAATAAGTACCTGAAAAATGCTCAGACTCATTGAAAATGAGTGAAAAAGAAATTGTTTTACATCAATCAATACTATTTTTTACATATTATATTGGAAAAATTAAAGGATGGATGATATTTAGTATTGAACACGAATGGAAATTAAGACAGGAAAATAAACAAATCATCTTTTGAGGTCTACTTATGCATAACTAAATTTTAAATAGATATAACCTTTTATTAGAAATTCCTTTCAAAGTATTCAAACAAAAGAAAAGTTTGTACATGTGCCCAACTATGATCTGTAAAAGAGTATCAGGGTAACACATTTTAAGATAATTTTTTTTTTTTTTTTTTTTAAATTACAGACGGTGTCTCATTATTGTCACCCAGGCTGGAGTGCAATGGCACAATCTCAGCTCACTGCAACCTCTGCCTCCTGGTTTCAAGTGAAACTCCTGCCTCAGCCTCCTGAGTAGTTGGGATTACAGGTGCTTGTCACCGTGCCTGGCTAATTTCTGTATTTTTAATAGAGACAGCGTTTCACCGAGTTGGCCAAGCTGGTCTCCAACTCCTGATCTCAGGTGATCCTACTGCCTCACCCTCCCAAATGCTGGGATTAGAGATGTGAGCCCCTGCACCTGGGCAAAAGAAATTTTTAAAAGCCATGGACATGTTCATCGATAGAAGAATGTTTGATTGAACCATGGTACATCTGCATTAGGGAATATCCTGTGCCCTTTACAAAAAATGAAGTAGATTTGTGATAATGTGGCAGTATATTCAGGAATTTTTGTTCCATGAAGGAATATATATATATATATATAGATTTTAATTTGCAAAAGATATTTATAGTATGATCTTTTTTTTTTGTTTAAAAAATCCATATGATGGTGTGTATAGAATATGTACTAACTGCATAGAGAAAAGGCCTGGATGGTTATTCAAATATTTTATCTGATGAACAGAAAAGAATGTATTGAGGAATAGTGAAGCTGACATTTAAACTTTACCTCATACACTCTGAGATTGTTTGATGTTAATGGAATTGTAATAATTTTAAATATGACAAGTGGAGTGGAGAAAAACAAGAGATATGTTTGAGTTTTACTTGTGTTTGATTTTTAAATTTAGATTTTAGATTTTTCATAAATTAGGTGTTCTAGGACAAACTCTCCTAAACATTTAGTTGGCCTTAATAGCTACAGCAATTAAAATGAAGTCACTTTTCAAATTAACCTTTCGATGACATTACAGATTGAAATAAGATGAGTTTATTCTAATAAGGCTTTAAGGCATGTCCTTTGCATATGTGTTTCTATGAGAGAGCTCAAAATTGCAAGGTGTCTAAATCAGAATGGCCTTGAGGGAATATGGACCTACACATCTTCGAAGTGTTGGAGAAATTATAAAAACCAAACAGAAATTACTCACCTTGTGAAAAAGTAATCTTTAAGTGTTACAGATTTCCTTGGATCTTGAAAATAACTTTATTGCATTTCACCTTGCCTGAACTTGTAACTCACAACACATTCTTTTTTTTTTTTTTTTTTGAGTGCTATGAAAACTACTCACTCTAGTGTTAAAGCAAATCTTCGATATCTGTACATGGTTTTCATTTATGCGTTTATGCTAACAAGTAGACCATAATAAGGGATTTGTCATTTTGGCTGCCTTTTCTAGCCTTTAATATGAAATAGCATATATTCAAAATAATTTTTAGTGAAATAATTTAATTATACTCAAGTTATAAAATATGCTTTCCTAATGTTATATGAACAGGGACTTTAAATATATTTTTAAATAGTTTACAATCATTGTTTTAAAATGAGTGTTTAAAAAAGTATGCTTAATCCTTGCCTTTTATTTTCCTTATAATTGGCTGATTGCTATTTTTTTAATCTTAACTACTGAATTTCACAATAAAAATACAACAATCTTTAAAACTTACAGACAGTACTAGTGTGTCTCAGCAGAATAGAAACGTATCTGAATATGTTATAAATTCTCTACTGAAGGGGCCACTTAAATAAAACATTTTATTCATGCATTTATTCATTTATTCATACTGTTTTCTTCATATGTTTATCTTGGTGAATCAGAATAAATAAGAGAGAAGAGATTGATTTATTACAGAGAACCGTCCAAAGATGATGTTGTCTTTATTTTTACTGGTACAAAAGTCAAGCTGGCATGATACTATTCTTTAGTCAGTTACTTGGGCATATTGTCATGTGTTTTGTAGATGGAATAGTTTGTTAAAACATAGAAATTATAGAGATATCCTCCTTATTCTTCTCACTTTTCACTCTTTTTGTTTTTCCTAATCTTTAGATCTCTTATTCAAAAAATTTAGACAATTCTAAATTAGTTACTGTTACTAAAGGATTTCCCTGACTTTAAAGGAAATGTTCATTTATGCACCTAAAAGTTATAATGTATGATAATCTGGTTTGGGCAGAATTATAGGCATTTGACATCCCTTTAGTCTTTGTGAATCTTTCTAGAATAATATGAATACAACAGCTTGTCTGATAATGATCCTATCTACAATAGATGTTATTTTATAGCAGATTATATTTAGTTTATCTATTGCAAATATAGCCTATCTTAGACAGATTGCACTGTGCTGTTGTGAGTTTCTCCCTGTGCTATTCCAGCTGTCTTCTTGAATTTCTGAAGTATTAATAACCAGCATTTGGTGTAAGGTAATTTACATGAAAAAACACATTGTATGAATTGTATGGTTTTCGCTCCTTTCATGTGTGCCACTCAACCTATATGGTTATGGCCTGCCTTTCTGAATTGAAGAATAATTGCAAAGTGGTTATAAGGTCATTTTGTAAATAAGATACAAGGCATTGGTAATGTGCATATTCTGACTTCAATTCAATGTCTTTCGGTAAACTTGTAGCCTCAGTGTTGACGTATTAATAGGAAATGTGTTGATTTGGTTCTCTCTCAAGCTCTAGTCTGATGATTAGCTATTACTTATGACTTAGAAAAACCTGTGTGAAACAAACAAACAACAATAGAAGAAACTATATTGTGGCACGTTTTTAAGTAAAAGTTAATAGAGTCAAAGTAAGGAATATTACATATGTGGCATTTTATGCAAGTAGGAAACAGTCTTACTGGGACTTCCAAAACATTAAAGAGAAAAAAATCACAGCTTTGCAAAATACTCTGTATTTATATCACTTTTCAGAAGACTAATGAAACATTTTACATATTATATAGTATACTATTTAAGGGAATTACAAAAATTGCTACTTTTTTTTTTTAAAAAAGATGTTCCACTAAAAGAAGATATTAAAAATGATTTCAGATGATGTAGAACTCCTGGCTGGGCAAATGGATTCTACCAGATAGTTTTTGATGAAAATATGGTCAATATTGAGAATACATTTTCAGATATGTTAGGAATTTGTATAAGCTAGATTGCTCCATATGGATAGATTTATATTATAAAGTTTAAGAAGAATTACCAATTGCAGTCAGGTAAACTAAACTTTAGAAATATTAAACATTTTCAAAATTTTAGTTCAAGCTCATTAAATGATTTCTGCACCTTTTCTAGTGCCCTTTACTAATAATGACAAAGGGGGCAATCATTTATTTTGCCAGTGACTGGGGCCTTGAAACAATTGAGTCCATATTAATAAGCTAGGAACCATATTTCTCTAACTATGGAAGAAAACACATATATAGAGGGTAAATTTATTCCTGTTATCATGACTTCTCAATTAAATCCCAGCTCCAATATCTGCACAGTTAACGTCAACTCAAAACTGTTTTTATTACTTAGCCACTAATGTGGTCATCATTTTTCAATCTCGAACGAATGTTTTCACTTCACCTTGAAATATAAATATTATTATATGTAATATAAATATATCAAACATATTAGGTACATTAGTGACTAAGAAAGTTTTCCTTCTTTTTTTTTTTAACAAGTAAACTTAAACATGTTTGTCTGGTGGATTGTGTTTGTGAGTGTACGTAGAACATCTGTGGCTTGAACACATGTATTTCCTTCCTCCTAATCTATTTGAAGTATGCAACATCATCCTAAAGAGAGTTTCTATGAAGGCAAAGTTAATCTGAATTTTAACTTTTCTCTCCATGACTTTGATCCTTATAGCACAATTGACTGCAATGGTAGTTTCATGATAAACTTATAGCGTTAAAACCCTTCTCGATAGTGACCCTGTCAAATCTCTTGCAGTTTCTCAGGGCTCCTGTGTTTTCTCCGGCTCTTCACACTTTGCATATTATATTTCCTGTGTCTGAATTACCCTTTTCATATGGTTAACTCTTACTTATCTTTTAATACTCTGCTTTTAACATTATATTAATAAATTCCCCAACTACTTTAAATGGATCTTTTGTGGGAGGTAATAGCAGGCTTCTTCCAAAGCACTGAGTTACATTTTCCTATGATTTAAGGGAAGGACCATACCTTTTTTTTTTTTTTTTTTTTTTTTGAGTCCTGGACACTTAGGAAGAGCTCGGGTAGATAACTGTAATTTAATTAATTACTTGATTATCCAATTAATATAGCAAATATTTATGCACTATTTAGATCTGTGGTTTAAATATTTGCAATTGAAGTTTATATACACGTATAAATAGCCCTTTTCATTCAACTGCTGCTGCAAATGAGAAAGCATGGGATTTTCTCATGCATGTAATTCATAAGTTTATTTTAGTCAAAGAAATTTAAAGTAAGCCATTTCCTTATAAGTTTTCCATACATGCAAGATTTATATATTTTTTGTAGCTGCAGAATGATATGATAGTACTTAATGATTCATATTATTGCTATGGTATGGTATAAGATTTAGGGGATTATCTGTGAAACTTCATGTACATTAATTCACTGGCATCACATACTGAGTACTAATTTGGCTTATTTCCCTCTCATTTCTTCCCACTTTACAGTAGACCCAGTCAGGTAGTTGCTGCATTAACTTCTCCACAAAACTGTCTTTCAGATAAATCTCTCTTAATATTGTCCTTACGTATAATTCTTTATTTTTTATGTATTGATTTGAAATAATTTTGTTTATCACATTTTCTTGCATCTGGAATTTATTAAAATTGTTTTGAGAATATATTAAATGTCAGGTATGGTTCTAGGCACTTGGAATATGACAGTGAACCGCCACACTTTCCTTGCCCTCAAGAATCTTAGCATTTCAGGAGGAAGACCAAATGAGTCCAGGGAAGTTTTTGTCCTTACCCTGTTTACCCCCTTCCAACTGTTTGCAAATCAAAAATTTTGATTTGCATGTAAGAAAATGAACATTTCTGGCTTGTTCTCAAATCTGCAGCTACAGAGGTCTTCTCCGTTTCATTCAGAGTATCTGCTTGGCCTCCACCATGTCTGACATCTATTTTACTTATTTTCAGTTCAGCTCTTTATTTCATTGAAGAATGACATCGAACCATACATTGTACCTTTTCTCTGATAGTCTATTCAGGAAAGTTATATTGTTGGTGGCCAAGGGAATCAGCATTAAACAATTCACACCATTTAAAAAAATATTTTAAGTTGATAGAAGGGAAGAAAAGTAGCTCTAAACTAATGAAAATCTAAATTGTTCTGTAATAAGTTGATGAGAACTGATCCTATTTGGGATAACAAGATTATTGAATTTTAAATTAGGGCAAGTTAATGAATAAATTAATTATTTGACATGACAACTAACTTCTGGTTCTTTCACAATTCAGGAAAATGTCTCTCATTATATAACTTGACTTCTTTTGTTTATGGGAAAGTTTTGTGTCCAAAATTCCATTCTATGACTTAGGGAATGTTTGAGATCCCCTCTGGTAGTTCAAATTGTGTTTCAATGGCACATCAAGATAGTAAAACATCTTGTCTTGTAAAGACATCTTGCAATCACAAGAGAACAGATAGAAACTGCCATGTTTGGTTTTGCTTTGGATTGACTGGAGAAGGCAAGGTTAATTAAATGGGGAACATAATTTTCTTTTTTTCTTTTTCTTCTTCTTTTTTTTTTTTTTTGCCTGATCCAAGCCTTTGACTCTTAAAATATCCAATGATATCAAATGATCATTGTAGAGGTGAACACTCTTCCCTTGAGGAAATAGCCTCACTGTTGATAGCTTTAGTCAAAATCACATAATTTCACTCTGTGAAGGAATATAATGCAGAGTTTACAGGTCAGACTTAAAAAACTAGAATGCTTGGATTGAAATCCTGACTTTAACTATTGTCTTTTAGCAAGAATCTTTACCTCTTTTTGCCTCTGTGTTCTCATTTATAAAATGGGCATACTACTTAATGCCTAGGCATAGAATTTTGTATTTATGGAATGAGAGAAACATGAAAAGTACAATGTCTAGTACATTGTCAGCACTCAATAAATATTAGCTTATTTGCTATTCAACTGCAAAACTACATGGGACTCAACTCAAATATTCAAGCAAATAGAATCTTTATCTAAACTGGGACATGAAAAGTCTTGGAAACACAGATGCATTAGCTTGAATTTGGATATGGCTTATTTGGAGATTAATATAAATCCAAAGAAAAATGTTCAAGAGAGTATGGGCAACTCACATTCTATCTGGATGTTAATAGTTAGCATTCCAACAGTGGATATGGCAGGATGGTAGAGTTGTTCAGGCTATGGCAGAACATGTCAGAACAATGTTTGCATAATAACCAAGGGTAGTGGTGGTGGCTGGCAGGGATGGGCATAAATTTAACGGGACCCTAACAGGAATAATAACAATATAGGGAAGCCTCTTCTAGGATATTAACTAGATCAAGTCTCAGTAGGAACCAGAGCCAAATCAGATACAAAAGCAACATGCTGTACTATTGACTGTGAAGTCACTAAAAGATATAGAAGTTTTCAGCCTAATGAACACAAGGGCATACATTGTACCATGAGGCCCGTGAGAACTCAGAACCTAATAGGATAAGTGAAAAATGAATATCTCGGATTGGCTTGCTCACTCCAGGTATACCAGTTGCCTTGGGTAAGAAATATATCTTCTAATTCTCTGTTGTCTCAAATATAACACAAGCTTGGTAATATGTATTTTACAAGGTTGCTGTAAGGATGAGAAAAGATAATGTATTAAAAATGATGCAAATTTTGAAGCATAGTAACACAAATTTTGTTGTGGTTATTGTATTATTTTTATTCCTTTGTGTCTCTTGAGGGTTCATTCTTATTCTACATGTCTCTTCAGAGGAGAATCTTGTGAAGATTTTCTATGTTCTAAAGTGTTTTTTTCTTAATATATCTGGGAACCCTCTTGCTTTTAACCTTACTTTACATACATTTTATTGACTCCAGCAGAATGTTTTTAACTCTCCAAACATCTTCTCTTACTTGGGAACTGTCCTCTCTAATGTAGATTATGTAGTTATCTGAGAAGTATTTATAAGCTTCAGTGTGAGTTAGAAGCACTGTTAGGGCAGTGTGCTTGTGCTGGGGAAAAAAATTAAAAGCTGGGGACTGACTACTTATTTTTCAATTGGAATTGCAATGTCAGAATCACTGTGGTAAGAGTTTGTTTTGCCTTAACTGAATGAAGTCACCTATTCATATTCACCTATTTATATTTACAAAGGTAATTAACTTTCATTTATTTCAACTCAGAAGACGTTCCCTTCTTTTAAGCTCAGCAAAAGATTTAAATTTACTTTGGATCCTGCTGTAATTCGAAAATTTATCTTTGAATAATAAGCAATATACTAATCATGGAAGACTTTATTCTTACAGGATAATCATTTCATGACCTCCAAGTTGAAAGCTCACTTAAGCTAAAAGCATTGATGGTACATTTTTATTTAGTTGTTTTCCTCTGTATAAATACTTCACAACTAACATCCTCTGGTGGATGGCTTTATTGATGTACAAAATTGGTTCAGACTCGATTAAATTCTACTGGCCTGAGGATAAAAATAAACCATTGCCTTTGCATGAAACACATTTACCTATTTATTCAGTGGCACTCACACTTTTTTAACATCATATGGAGTATTATTTGTAAGCTAAACATCATGTTTATAAAATGTAGCCTTTACTTTTGATTATTGTCTGAATTCTTATCTGGAAAAATTGAACTGATCTATGCATATAAAGTCATCTGATCTATGCATATAAAGTCATGACCAATAAATGTGACGGAAGAATGCGCATGATTGACATGTTAGCACCCTCAAAATACAAAGAATTATATTGAAACAGCAGGCTTTGACCTTTTCCCCCAATGATATACATATTTCATTTTTGGATACATATCCCCAACTTGCTTTCCCCAAAAGCAGTTTAATTCACACTCTCACCAGCAGATTTTATTGTGCTCCACAGATTTTTTTGAGCAGTGGGTGTGCTCAGTTTTTAAAACCTTTTCAAATCTGAGTTATGAACGATAAATCTCAATGTTGCATTTATTTGTTTTTAAAGCAAATGTTATGAATGAGACTATGTATTTACCACCAGGTTTATTCATTAATAAGTTCTCTTACACATGATTTCCTTACTTATAACTTTTGTCCATTTTTCTTTTGGGGTGTTAGTCTCTTACCTATCTTTTTTATTAGGCCATTTCTACACTTTAATAGGTAATTGTGTTTCATAACTTATTACATGTTATGAATTTCACTTTTAAAGCAAAAGATCTGTCTAGGTATATGATGGTTACGTTCTTTCAAAGTTGTGAGTTCTTTACAAAAGAACATTCTAAAAGTTCTGGCTTGAGACATTTGAGATTTTTTTCCCCATATGCAACATAGCAATATATGGTTATATGGTCTCTCATTGATCAGGAATTTTAAGTACTGTGACAGGATTTTTGTTTCTTTCACTTGTTTTTTAGTTTTTGGTTTTTTTAAGTGCAGGTATACACAAGTGGATAATTTATAATTTTTGGTTAATGAAAGACTCTCATAATTGGTTCACACATACTCTGTTCTTACTTAAGTAGAGATTTATTTACTTATTTATTGTTAAAAATGCACTGAGCAATCATGAAGTCACTCCTATAAATGAAAACCAGAACTTGACAATTATCTCTAATTTTCTCCCTCCATTCCATTCACCTGCCTCTGGCTACTCAAGGCAATCAGCACTCTAAATACACTACTTCCCGTTTTTATATAGTCATTTACCAATATACATCCTTAAATGTATATTCTTTGGTTGTAGTTAGGTGTAAAAAAATTTTAGACAAATTAAATATAACAGAATCTATTCGAGCAAAGAACAACCCATGAATTGAACAGTACTGAGAACCAGAAGAGGTTTAGAGAGCTCTGCTCAGCAATATGAGGAGTGTGATTTAACAGGCCAAATGCAGAAGCAAATTACAGAAACCACCTGATTAGCTGCAAGTAGGCATCTGGCCTTTTGAGCATGGTGTAATGAGCTGGTTGCTTGTGATTGGATGAAACTTAGCTGCTTGTGATTGGATGAAACTTGGCTGTTTGTTATACTTCTAAATTAGGTTTCAGTTTCTTTACTTACTAATTAAGTTAGTGATATGGTTTGGCTGTGTTCCCACTCAAACCTCATCTCAAATTGTAATCTCCATAATTCCCACCTGTGGAGGGAGGGACCTTATAGGAGGTGATTGGATCCTGGGGAGTGGTTTCCCGGAAGCTGTTCTCGTGATAGTGAGTTCTCACGAGATCTGATGGTTTTATAAACAGCAGTTTCCGCCGGGCTTTTCTCTTTTCCTACAGCATTGTGAAGAAGATACTTGCTGCTTCTTCGCTTTCTGCCATGATTGTGTTTCCTGAGGCCTCCCCAGCCATGTGGAACTGTGAGTAAATTAAACCTCTTTCCTTTATAAATTACCCAGTCTCAGGTAGTATCTTTACAGCAGTGTGAGAATGGACTGATACAATTAGGTTGCAGTTTTCTACATAGGGGCTCAAGATCAGATGTAGGCTGACTCAGGCCAAATTTGATTTAACAGTTGCTTGTAACTTTATGAAATATTATCGTTATACTATATGTAATACTTAGGGGAATGTGTTTTTTACTTTTGTTTTAAAGATTCATTTAATTTTTTTGTGTCTAGGTAATTTAAAAAATCAGTCTTTTATAGTGACAAAGTATTCTGTACTTCCAAATGTCACTCATTTTAATACTGAGATTAAAAAAAAAAACAGCAGTCATTGTAAGTTCAGAGAATCACTGACAGGATGTCATCACAATAAGAACTGCTTTTTTATTTGGTCGTAGTGATTTTACTTGTTTCCTCAAACTCATGAGAGTAGCCTTTATTTTGCTTATTATTTTTATTCAAATAAAAGAGCTGGCTAAAATTAAGAGACTAAAATAAAGAATAATTTTCCCAACTAACTCTTTTAATCATGCTGCCCGGAAACCCCTCTCTGTTTATGTAGACTGCATTCCTACTTCACACAAACAAGGTTATAATTATTAGAAACACCTTTATAGTGTTAAACTTACGTAATTAGCCTTACACTAGGCATATTTTTTCTCACATTTACTTTAAGCAAACTATGTTTTAAAAATCTATTAAAATCTGACACATATGGGACTTTGAGCCCGTTTATTTGCTTAATTTAATTGGTTCTAATTAGGAAGTGAACACCAATTAGATAGGTATTAATTGATTGTGAGACATCTGTATCTCAGAAGTAGAACTATAACTATAGTGCTGATTATCTTTTTTTCATCCTTCCCATGACAGCCATAATACCGTTTTCTAATGAGAAATAATCTTAATAATCACATAGTCCAGTGGTTTTCAATTCTGCCTGTATATTAGAAACACTTGGGAGTCATTACCCTGCCAGAATTATATTTATAATAATCAGAAACTGGAACAATGCAAATTACTATCAATAAGTTAATAATTCTGTGATATAATAAAGGGGAATATTACCCACCAATGAAAATCAACATATTGAGTAAGAGAAGCTAGACACAATAAAATACATACTGTATGACTCCATTTATACAAAGATCTAGAGTAGGTCAAATTAACCTATTATGGGAGAAATGAGAAAATTAGCTGTTTGGGGGCAAGAGAAGGGAGTATTAATTGTTAAAAAGCAAAGGGGAATTTTCAGAGAAGATAATATTCCAAGTATTTTCTAACATTTTATTATGAAAACTTTCAAATACACAGCAAAGCTGAGGGAATTTTACAGTAAATATCCATGCCCAAGATTCTACCATTAACATTCTACTATGATCCTTTTGTTACAAAAGTATCCATTTATCCATAAATTTATCCATCCTTTGATGCATCAATTATTTTTGTGTATCTCAAAGTAACTGTATTAACATAGGTACCATTTGTTTACCACTTATTACCATTTAGTACTATCAGCAATCAGCATGCATATCATTAACTATAGTTCAATACTTTAGTTTTTATCCTTTTGAGTAATATTTATATGCAATGAAATGCCCGAATGTTGTTTATATTTACAGTTTTGACAAACGAATACACCTGTGTAATCCAAACTCCCATGAATATATACAACATTCCTATTATCACAGAAAATTTCTTTATGCTCTTTCTTGGTATTGGCACTCTCAATACCCGCAGAGGGAATCATTGTTCTGGCTTGTTTGCACAATAGATTATTTTGCTTGTTCTATAATTTCATACGTATGTACTAATACAATATAAAATTGATTGTGTCAAGCTTCTTTCACTCTTCTTGAGATTAATTCATGTTGATATGTGCATTTGCAATCTATTTCTTTTTAATGTTGAGAAATAGACCATTGCATGAATATATCAGCATTTATATACACTCCTATTCGTGGACACTTGAAATGTTTCAAGTTTGTGCTGCTATAAATACAGCTTCTTTGACCATTTTTGTACAAGTCTTTTTTTGTGAATATGTTTTAATTTTTATTGGAAAAATATCTATAAGTAGGAGTGTTGGTCACATCACTGGCACGTGTTTAATTTTATAAGAAACTGGCAGACTTATTTTCAAAATATTTGCCTTTTAAAATCGTTCCACTAACAATGTACATGAGTTTCAGTTGCCCAGGAATCCCCAAAATATGTAGTTTTATCAGTCTTTTTAACTTTGTGCATTCTGGTGGGGATGTAGTGACATTTCGTCGTGATTGTAATTTTCATTTCCCTAGTAATAATTTGAGTACTTTTCTTTTCCATATGATCATTGGTTGTTTGTATATCTTTATCCATTTTGTTATTTTTTTTACTGGATTATTAGTTTTTTTATTCAGTTTTAGAAATATTTTATATATTACACAATTGCTTTTTTGGATGTATATTATGGACTATTTTCTCCCTGTTAATTATTCATTTAATATCATTTTATGACCAGGCATTTTTAATGAGTTTATCAATTTTTTACTTTCATAGTTATTGTTTTCTGTGCATTTCTAAGAAATGTTTATATATTTCTGATTCGTGAAAATATTCTTCAAGGTTTTATTCTAAAAGCCTTATGTATTAGGTTTAGAACTACTGTCTATCTTGGAATAATTTTCTGTATGATGTGAGGTGGGAGTCAAGGCTCATTTTCTTCACATGGGTATACTGTTTTCTCTGCATCATTTGTTGAAATTTTCTTTTCTCATTGGATAACTTTGGTGACTTTAAAAAAATCAAATGACAATAGAAATGTTCTATTTCTAGAGTTTCTAAGTCTTGGAATCAGGTAATACAAATGTTCCAATATTGTTATTTAACATTGCTTTTGATATTCTGTATCTAAATTTTGATATATTTCATAAAAATATTTGAATATGTACAGAATCATAGCATCAATGAAGAGAGATAAATTGACTTCTTTTCCTGTTTGGATGTCTTTTATTTCTTTATCTTGCCTGATTGCTCTGGCTAGGACTTCCAATACTATGTTGAATAGCAGTGGTAAGAGTAGGCATTATTGTCTTGTTAGAGTTCTTAAGGAGAATGATTCAGGCTTATGTTAGGTATGATGCTGGTTGTGGGTTTGTCATAGATGGCTCTTATTATGAAGGTCTAATATCCAGAATCCATAGGGAACCTAAACAATTCAACAAGCAAAACATAACTATTGAAAAGTGGGCAACACACATGAACAGACACTTAAAAGAAGACATATAAATGGCCAACAAACATATGAAAAAATACTTAACACTGTTAATCAGAGGAATGCAAAACAAAACCACAAAGATAAAAAGCCAAAAATAGGCTGGGCGCAGTGGCTCACGCCTGTAATCCCAAAGTGCTGGGATTACAGGGGCGGGCGGATCATGAGGTCAGGGGTTGGGGCCCTTCTTTTTTACGTTGTTGAACCCCTTTCTTCTAAAAAATACAAAAAAAAAAAAAATCAGCTGCTCGTGGTGGCAGGCACCTATAGTCCCAGCTACTCGGGAGGCTGAGGCAGGAGAATGGCGTGAACCTGGGAGATGGAGCTTGCAGTGAGCCGAGATCATGCCACTCCACTACAGCCTGGGCAACAGAGCAAGACTCATCTCAAAAAAAAAAAAAAAAAGCCAAAAATAACAGACACTGTTGAAGGTGAAGAGTAAAGGGAACGTTTATTTCTGATGGGACTGTATGCTTTTGTAGTTGTTCTCTGGTTATTTTGGGAATGTAAATTAGTTCAGCCACTGTGGGAAGCAGTTTGGGGATTTCTCAAAGGGCTGAAAATAGAACTACAATTCGACCCAGAAATCTCATTAGTGGGTATATACCAAAAGGAACATTGTTCTACCAAAGATATACCTGCACGTGTATGTTCAACCCAGCACTATTCACAATAGCAAAGACGAGGTAACAACCCAGTTGACCATTAATTGGTCATTAATATTAGTTGATTGAATAAGGAAAATGTAATATATATGTATATTGTATATATGTGATATATATATCATTATGTGATATATATATATCACACATATATATGTATTTGTGTGTGTATATATACCATAGAATACTACACAGCCATAAAAAAAATCATGTCCCTTTGCAACAACATGGATGCAACCAGAGGCCATTATTCTAAATGACTTGATTCAGGAACAAAAAACCAAATACCACATATTTTCACTCATAAGTAGGAAGTAAGCATTAGATGCACATGGACATAAAGATGGGAATAATAGACACTGGAGACTAGTAGAGGTAGGAGAGAAGGAGGCAGGCAAGGGATGAAAAACTACCTATGACGTAGTATACTCACTACATAGGTAATGGGATCATTTGTATCAGAAATCCTAGCATTATGCAATATATCCATGTAACAAACTTGCACATGTATCCCCTGAATTTAAAATAACAGTTGAAATTTTACGTTAAAGTTTGTCAATTATTTCAAAATTTTTGGGGGGATTGCATTGAATCTGCAGATTACTTTTTGCAGAATTGACATCTTAACCATATTGAAACTTCCAGTCAATCCACATATTTAGCTTTTAAATTTCATTCATCAAAATTTGTAGTGTTTGGAATATAGGTATTGCACATCATTTGTTACCCTTGTTGTTAAGCATGTTTTTTTGGAACCTATTGTAAATCAATTTATTTTAAAATTTTATTCTGCAATTTCTGCTGGCAGGGTATAAAAATACAATGACTTCTGTATATTAATATTGTACCCTGTGGCATTAATTTATGTATGCTTAGTAGTTTTGGTGCTACACAGGAATTTTACATACAAAATTATGTACCAATAGACGGTTTCATTTGTTTTAGATCTCTAACTTTTATTTAGTCTCTGTTTCTTATTGCAATGGCTTTTACCTACAGCATGATATTGAGTAGGAGGGGTAAGAATGAGCATCCTTGTTTTTTTACCAATTATTGTGGGGAAGTATTCAATATTTTACCGTCATATGTGATGCCAGCTGTTTTCTCTAAATGTTCTTTACTAATTTGCTGATAATTTTAAAATTATAAATTGGTATTGATTGTTTTATATATAATCTTTGCATCTTTTGAACTAATCATACGGTTTTTCTCCTTTATTCCTTTGTAATAATGATTTACATTAATAGATTTTTGAATGCTATACCAATCTTGCATTCCTGGCACATCCACTAACTTTTCCTCATTATCTGTTTATATATTGCTGACTTTCATTTGCTTGTATCTTAGTAATAGTTTTCTTGTTTCTATTCATGAGGGACATGAGTACATATTACAATTTTTATATTTTTGTCAAGTTTTGTAGTAGGATTATGCTAGCTTTATAATAAATGGGAATTATATCCTCTCAATTTCTAAAATAATATGTATCAGATTGCTGTTTTTTTTTCTTGAGTATCTGATAGCATTTACAAATGAAGTCATCTGTGCCTTGTGTTTTCTTTGTGGAAAGGTTCTTCATATTCTGTTTCTTCCTGTTTGTCTGTCTCTCTGTCATTCTTTGTATATATCTATCTACACATATACACATGTAATTATAAAGGGCTATTCTGATATACTGTTTTATATTGTGCTACTTTTTCTTGGTAAGTTGTACTTTTCAAGGAATTTGCTCATCTTATCTATGTTGTTAAATACATTGGCATACATTGTATTATATCACAATGATAACATCTATATTGATAAGCCCTATTGTATTTCTGATGTTGGTATCTTGTACTTTTTTCCTTTATTAATCAATATCTCAAAATATTTCTTCATTATCTTCAACTTTTCTATTAGCCAGATTTTGGCTTTGATAATTTTCTTGATTGTTTATTTTATATTTGATTTTCTGCTCACTTATTCTTTAAGTAACTTGCGCTTTAGTCTTTTTCTCTTTTAGCTTCTTAAGGTGAAACCTTAGATCATTGAGTTCAGTTTTCTTGTTTTGAAAAACAAGCATTAAAGCTGAAAATTTCCCTTGAAACATTTCTTTAGCTGTATAACACAAGTGTTTATATGTCTGTTATTCAGTTTGAAACATTTTTAAATTTCCTTTGGGTTTTTTCTTTCACATGTAAATTATTTAGAGGCATATTTAATTTTTCAATATTTTGTGGTTTTGTAGATATATTACTGTTACTGATTTCTAAATGTAATTACATATTGAATAACCTTACTGTGACTACGGTAACAAATTATGACAAACTCGATATCTTAACACAAATATGTAACAATACTCTGGGTATCATCCATCTTGGGGGAAAATTCCTCTTCTATGGACTTCTGAAAGCAGAAGACAAGTTATCTGCCTCCAAGATACAATGGTTAGAGAGACGTGGGATAACAATTGTAGGAATTACTGTTCCTAAAGGGAGAAAACGGAAGAAAGAAAGGAATCATCAATTCTGATAAATTTTGAAATCTAACTAGACAAATTCCATCAGGTTTCAAAGCCTAGGATTAACTCTCTGTCATTTGAGACTCCATGCCTGAGTCCAAGATTCTGCCCTTGAAGGTGTTCTTCCTTTTTCTGGAAAGAGAGTGCATATTTGCAGCTGAGTAGTTTTATCAGCCTGTTTCCTGTCTGTAAAATTTTGGGAGACCAACAACTTTTTTATTTTGTCTCCATCTCAATCCAAGCTGGTAATGTTTCTGGTGACATAACATTATCATTTAGGTATATGATCTGTCTTTAACATAGCACGTACACCTGGAAGAAATGTGTGTTCTGTAGTTGTCTGGTTTAGTGGTCTATAAATATCAATTAGGCCAAAGTTGTTGATTATCTTATTTAGATCATCTGTATCTAATTTGTATCTGCATCTAATATGTATTATTTGTATTTCTAGTTTTAGTTTGTTTTTGTGGGTACATAGTAGGTGTATATATTTATGGATGTTTTATACAGACATGCAATGTAAAATAATTAAATCAGGGACAATGGGGGTATCCATCCCCTCAAGCTTTTATCCTTTGTATTAAGAACAATTCAATTATATCCTTTTAGTTACTTAAAAATGTACAATTATTACTGACTATAGTCACCCTGTTGTGCTATCAAATGGTAGGTATTATTCTTTCTAACTATCTTTGTACCCATTAACCATCCCCAACACTTGCCCAGCCGCCCACTATGCCTCCCAGCCTCTGGCAACCATCCTTCTACTCCCTATGCCCATGAATTCAATTGTTTTGATATTTAATTCCCACACATCAGTGAGAAAATATGATATTTGTCTTTCTGTGCCTGGCTTATTTCACTTAACACAATGATCTCCGGTTCCATCCATGTTGGAAATAACAGGATCTCATTCTTCTTATGACTGAATAGTGTTTATGACTCATTGTGTTTATGTACCACGTTTTCTTTATCCATTCATCTGTTGATAGACACTTAGGTTGCTTCCAAATCTTAGCTATTGTAAGTAGTGCTGCAACAAACATGGGAGTGCAGGTATCTCTTCAATATACTGATTTCCTTTCTTTTGTGTATATATCTAGCAGTGGGATTGCTGGATCATATGGTAGCTCCATTTTTAGTTTCTTGAGGAACCTCCAAACTTTTCTCTGTAGTAGTTATACAAATTTACATTCCCACCAATAGTGTACAAGGGTTCCCTTTTCTCCATATCATTGACAACATTTATTGCCTGTCTTCTGGATATAAGCCATTTCAATAGATCCATTGTACAACTTGGGAACTATAGTTAATAACTATTGTATCTTTAGAAAATCAATAAGAATAAATTATAAGTGTTCTCTCCACAAAAAAATAAGTATGTGAGGTAATGTTAATTAGCTTAATTTAGCTGTTCTACAAGGCAAATATATTTCAAATGCTATAAATATATTTTTTATCTACTAAACATTTAAAAATGTTTTTAAAGAAGAGATGTAATATGGTACTGTGGTTGGCTTTACTGTGAATCACATTTACAAAGATATATTATAAGTTTTTTTGGTTTAATTAAAAATAGTTATATAATACTTTGAGAGGCTGGGTAGGGATGCTTGAGTCGTAAGACTGTTTAATCCTTATCCATCCCTATTTTATTTACTAAAGTAATTAAAAAGTATATACCTGATTCTATTAATGAGCAGTGCAAATACTTTTTAAAACGTAGGGCTAATTTAAATAATTTGAGTCAAAAGTGGTGGTTTCTGAGTAAAGAGACAAAAGGTTTGGACAAGTGGGAGCAGTAAATTTTTTTTTAACATAACCTGTTTAGTACTATTTCATTTTTAAATCATGTACATTTATTCAACAAAAGTGAAGTGTGTATTTCTGAACACACATATATACAGTTATTCCTTGAACATAGGTTTGAACTATGTGAGTCCACTCATACATAGATTGGTTTTCTGCCTCTGCCACCTCCCCTCAGATTACTCAACATGAAGACCACTAGTCTGAAGACCTTTGTAATGATCCACTTCCACTTAATGAATAGTAAATGTATTTTTCTTATCATTTTCTTTCTCTAGCTTACTTTTTTGTACGAATACAATAAATAATGCATATAACATAAAATATTTGTTAATCAACTTTGTTATTGGTAAGGCTTCTATTCAACAGTAACGGACTGTTAAGGTTCTGGGAAGTCAAAAGTTATATCAAATTTTCAACTGTACGGGGGTCTGCATCTCTAATCCCTGTTTTGTTCAAAGGTCCACTGTACATACATATATATATATACACATATACATGTATATATGTATGTTTGTGAATACTAAAATATATATGAAAAATGCATCTGTGGGTTTACATGAAATTACCCAAAGCATAGTATAAAAACAGAAAACTCTTTAATTAGATCCTATTTGTCAATTTTTACTTTTTGTTGTAATTGCTTTTGGTAATTTCAACATAAAATCATTGCCCATGTCTATGTCCTGAATGGTATTGCTTAGATTTTCTTCTAGGATTTTTATAGTTTTGGGTTTTATATTCAAGTCTTTAATCTCTCGAGTTAATTCTTGTATAAGGTGTAAGGAAAGATTTAGTTTCAATTTTCTGCATATGGCTAACCAGTTCTTCCAGCACCATTTACTAAATAGGGAATCCTTTCCCCCCTTGCTTGTTTTTGTCAGGTTTGTCAAGGATCAGATGGTTGTAGATGTGCGGTTTTATTTCTGAGCTCTCTATTTTGTTTCATTGGTCTATGGCCTGTTTTTGTATCAGTACAATGTTGTTTTGGTTCCTCTAGCCTTGTAGTAGAGTTTGAAGTTGGGTAGTATGATGCCTCTAGCTTTGTTCTTTTGCTTAGGATTGTACTGGCTATATGAGCTCTTTTTTGATTCCATACGAATTTTTAAATAGTTTCTTCTAATTCTATGAAGAATGTCAATGGTAGTTTAATGGGAATAGCATTGAATCTATACATTTCTTCAGGCAGTATAGACATTTTCATGATACTGATTCTTCCTATGAAGCGTGGAATGTTTTTCCATCTGTTTGTGTATTCTCTGATTTCCTTGACCAGTGGTTTGTAGTTCTTGAAGAGGTTCTTCACTTCTCTTGTTGCTGTATTCCTAGATATTTCATTCTCTTTGTGGCAATTGTGAATGGGAGTCATTCATGATTTGGCTCTCTGCTTGTCTGTTTTTGGTGTATAGGAATGCTTGTGATTTCTGTATATTGATTTTGCACAGCAAAATAAATTATCAGAGGAAACAGACAACCTATAGAATGGGAGAAAGTTTTTGAAATCTATCCATCTGACAAAGGTCTAATATCCAGAATGTACAAGAAACTTAAGCAAATTTACAAGAGAAAACAAATCAACCCCATTAAAAAGTGGGCAAAGGACATGAACAGACACTTCTCCAAAGGAGACATACATGCAGCCAAGAAACATATGACAAAAAGCTCAACATCACTGATCATTAGAGAAATGCAAATCAAAACCACAATGAGATACCATGTCACACAGTCAGGATGGCAATTATTAAAAAGTCAAGAGACAACAGATGCTGAGAAAACAAGGTTGCAGAGAAATAGGAACACTTTTACACTGTTGGTGGGAATGTAAATTAGTTCAACCATTGTGGAAGACAGTGTGGCGATTCCTCAAAGATTTAGAACTGGAAATACCATCTGATCCAGCAATCACATTGTTGGGTGTATACCCAAATGAATATAAATCATTCTATTGTAAATATACAAGCACATATATGTTCATTGCAGCACTGTTCACAATAGCAAAGACATGAAATCAACCTAAATGCCTATCAATGATAGACTGCATAAAGAAAATGTGGCACATATACACCATGGAATACTGTACAGCCATGAAAAGGAACAGGATCATGTTCTTTGCAGGGACATGGATGAAGCTAGAAGCCATTATCCTCAGAAAACTAAAGCAGGAACAGAAAACCAAACACTGCATGTTCCCAATAGGTGGGAGCTGAATAAGAACACACGGACACAGGGAGGGGAACAACACACACTGGGGCTTGTGTGGGGAGTGCATCAGGAAAAATAGCTAATTCATGCCAGGCTTAATACCTAGGAGATGAGTGATAGGTGCAGCAAACCACCATGGCACACATTTACCTATCTAACAAACCTGCACATCCTGCACATGTACCTTGGAACTTAAAAGTAAAAACAAACAAACAAAATCCACAGAGAAAAACGTCTTTCATTATAATCTCAGAGGATTACTTGACTCCTCCAAACAAATAAACTAGTGATTTGTGACAGTAGGTGCAAGTTAACATCCTTTGGCCAAATCTATCCTTCAGATAGTTTTATTTGGTTACAAAGTGTTTTAAGAATTTTGCATTTATATACATTTTGTCTGACAATGCATTGTTCAATTTAGCACAGCCCTTCACGCTTTCTAGCTTTCAACATCTGACTTACTTTACACAAGAAAGTTCCCTGCCTCATTCCAGAGGCATTTGATTTGCAATTCCTGGGCAAGTGAATACTATGAGGATGGGGAGACAAGGAAATGTCCATAGGAACCTGGGGACAGGGTAAAGGAGATAAAAGTTTCAAAACAGAGTAGATAATTCAATGGTAAAATTAGGCAACTAAAACTCATAATTGGAATTATCACAGACTCTAAGCTAGGTTAGCCACCTTTTTACTTTCAATGCTAACCCCTGCTAATCTTTTGGGTGTTAGCTGATGCTATATATCAAATCCAGTTGAGCTCATTAAATATAATTACACACAGAGAACATTTACTGCAGTCATGCAAATTATAAAGATATACACACACCTATGTTCTATAAATGATTTGTTTTATCTATAATATGGTGAAATTATGGCACATTGTAATGAAGAAATGCAAAGCTTTCCCTAATACCTTAGTCTCAGTTTTCGAACTAAAAAACCACTCTAGCTCTATCATACTTTTAATGTAATACTGTCAGTGATGTTGTATTTTAATATTTGCCACCTAGATAAATGAAAATGGCTACAAATCATTATTTTAAATTGTCACAGATGTTTTCTGATTTATCTTTGGAGAAAGTTAATTTTTGTTTTTGGAAAAATTATTGTCTTTATTATGCAGAATTACAGCCAAAATTATTTTCTAAAATGGAAGCATTTAAATTAGTGAGGCGATAGATCACTTTGCATAATATATATTATCTTCTTTCTTACCAGGGTTTTAATAGGTTATATCTAATTGGAGAAATCTGAGCCAGATCCTGGAGGAGTCAGTGAGCAGGAGAAGGGCCTAAGCTGTACAAATGAGGATGCAGGTCAACAGCCAATAGAAATGCCAGATAGCAACAACTTGTGTAAGGCCATGGACCATGGATAGGCAATACACAGCTTTTTGGCTTATTTTTGTCAGTGTAACACATTGCTACCATGCCGTGTGTGTGTGTGTGTGTGTGTACATGTGTAGATATGTGTGTATATATGTGTGTGTATATGTGTGCGTATATATATATATATACACACAGATATATACACACATATATATGCACATATATAAATTGCTACAATGCCATATATATGCATATAAGTGTATATGTATACACACGTTTACTTAAAGTAATTAAGAGAGGGATATACATTCTTGGTGAAAACCCTACAAGTATGCGTCTAGTAATTTCAGACTAGTTAACTTAGACCAATTTGTAAAATAAAATTTTGTTTTGAGAGTAAAATATAATTTTTCTTTTCTTGCAAAGTGTCGAAGCAAAGACTATGGATTGGAAATGCTCCACTCTTTGCTGAGAAGAGCAACCTATATAGGGTTTTGGGTGCTTGAGTTACGGAAAATTAGAGGCTATGTTCATTTTCATTTGTTCTTATGAGGAAAAATAATGGGGAGAATTTTGAGACTAGATTTTAGCAATATGTGTCTGTGGCTAAAAGTTTACTGAGATGGTACTTGAATGGATAAGAGAATTTCACTGGGCGTGGGGCAACTCTCTAGGGGCCTTAACAAACCATTTGTTCAGGGATTCGCAAGACTGAAATCAAGATATCAGCCAGCTATATGCTCATCTGGGTACAACTAGAGAAAGGTCCACTTCCAAGCTCCCTCAAGTTGGCATTATTCAGTTTCTTGTTTTTGTTGTACTAATGTCCCTGTTTTCTTTGTGGCTGTCAGAGACTGCTGTCAACTCCTAGGAGATGCCCTTAGGGCCCTTGTCACATGGTCTTTCTACAGGCAGTTCACAGTGTGGAAACTGGCTTCTTCAAGGCTAGCAAGAGAAAATTTCTTGTGCTGAATTTCTTTCTTCAGGAAGAACCTAGTCTCTTTTAATGGTTCATCTAATGATTTCGTGCCCACCCAGGATAATCTGTCTTCTGAGTGGCTGAAAATCAACTAATTTGGGACCTATGGCCTTCTAACTGACAAGTCAGTCTAACTTAGTAAGTAAAAAGAAAAAAATGGTTAATGAAATACATTGAACAATACAACATTTTTGTTCTGACCCTTCAAAATACTTTTAAAAATAATAAAAGGAGTATTTCTACTATAGCTATCACTCAAGTGTTACACTGGGATATAATAATTATCACACTAATCAATTTACTTCTAAAAGGGGGAACATTCCACTTAAACTTGAATCGAATGGCAACATACTTATACGTTGTATTTGTGAAATGTAAAAATTAAAGCCACTACTTAATGGTTACTAATCAGTGACCATTAAAATAGTATTCAGGGCAAATAAACTGAATTAAGTAAAAACATGACCGTTAGTGACTCAAAAATATAATATTCATCAGTTACCTAACCATGTTGTATTAGTGTGTTCTCTCATTGCTATAAAGAAATACCTGACCAGGCGCGGTGGCTCACGCTTGTAATCCTAGCACTTTGTGAGGCCAAGGTGGGCAGATCACTTGAGGATATCAGTTCAAGACCAGCCTGGGCAACATGGTGAAACCCCATCTCTACTAAAAATACAAAAAATTAGCTGGGCGTGGTGGTGGCCACCTGTAATCCCAGCTTCTCAGGAGGCTGAGGCAGGAAAATCCCAGGAGACCGAGGTTGCCGTCAGCTGAGATCATGTCATTGCAATCCAGCCTGGGCAACAAGAGCGAAATTGTCTCAATTAAAAAAAAAAAAAAAATCTGAGACTGGGTAGTTTATAAAGAAGAGAGGTTTAATTGGCTCATGATTCTGCAGGCTATACAGGAAGCGTAGTGGCTTCTGCTTCTGGGGAGGCCTCATGAAGCTTCCAATCATGGCAGAAGGCAAAGTGGGAGCAAGGCAACTTACATGGTGGAAACAGGAGGAAGGGCGGGGAGGTGCTACACACTTTTGAAAAACTAGATTTTGCAAGAACTCATTATCATGAGAATGGCACCAAGGGGATGGTGCTAAACCATTCATGGAGGATCTGCCCCCATCATCGAACCACCCCCCACTAGGCCCCACCTCCAACATTAGGGATTACAATTACTGTGAGATTTGGTAGGGATCCATACCCAAACCATATCACATGTACTTAATAAATGCAGAGGGAATGTTAGGGTAAGGAGCATGTATAATTTTGCCTTGCCTGTCCGAACAGTTGAGACATTTTTGAAAGTGTTTCTAACCTTGATGCTATTTTATAAAGATATATTTTCTTTTCTGTATTTTAATTTTTTGTTTTTTTCCTTGAATATGCTTTATTCCTCAAACTCCATAACAATTGCTATGTTCCAGGATTCCAGTCTCTGATTTTCCCTTTTGCCTTCAACTATTTTACTGGCAATTCCAGCTATTTCTACATCTCCATTTGCCCAATCAATTACTCATTATCTCACCAATTCACCTCCTCACCAGATCTGCTCATGTCATGAGGCACTGTAAGCTTTGAGACCCACACTATTGGGGGCATGCAACCAGATTTAGTGCATATGTAAGATTAAATGACAAAGAATTGAGCTTGCTGCAGATAGAGTTAAAATTATTAATCAAATGAAATGACCTTAAAATAGGGATACTATTCTGGATTATGTGGGTGGGCCCAATGTAAACACAAGGGGCTTTAAGGTATAAGAGGAAGATGAAGGAAGAGAGATAAATTGATACAAAGAACTATAGAGAAGGAATCAGAGCAAGATAGCTGAATAGGAGCCTGCAGCTATCATCTCCCCAACGAGAACACTGAGAAAGCACCTTCATAAGAACCACAAATCAGCTTGCATACCAAGTTGGTTACAGTGGAATAGAGCAACAAGAAGGCTTCTGGGGTCCCTGATTCCAGGCCTTGGCTCCTGGATGGCAGTTTTGCACTTACCCTGGGCCAGAGGGGAGCCTACTGTCCTGAAAGGAGAGGCTTGGGACTGGCCACATTCACCAAAGCATATTGAAGACCCCTTAGGCCTTGAGTGAACATCAGTGGTGGCTCCTGAATGACAAATGAGTCAGTGAAGAAATGAAGAAATTCATTTATTGAAACAAATGAAAATATAAACACTTACTGATACCTATGTAATATAGTGAAAGCATCAGTAAGAGGAAAGTTTATAGCAATAAGCACCTACATCAAATGCAGAAAAACTTCAAACAAAGTAATGCTGCATATTACATAACTCAAATAGCAAGAGCAAACTAAACCCAAAATTAATAGAGCAAAAATATAATGAAGATCAGAGCAGAAATAAATGAAATGAAAAAAAAAAAAAAACCACTTAAATGAAAAGTGGTTACTTTGAAAAGATAAAACTGACAAACCAAACCTTTAGCTTGACTAAGAAAAAAGAACTAAATAAAATCAAAGATGAAAAAGGAAGCATTACAATTGATTCCACAGAAATTCAAAGGATCGTTAGTGGCTATGAGCAACTATTTGCCAATACATTGGAAAACCTAGAAGAAATGGATAAATTCCTAGACACATACAACTTACCAAAAGTGAACCCTCATACACTGATGGTGGGAATGTAAATTAGTAAAACCATTATGGAGAAGAGTTTGGAGGTTCTTTAAAAAAACTAAAAAAAACTAAAAGTAGATCCATATGATCCAGCAATCCCACTGCTAAGTATATACTCAAAAGAAAGGAAATCATTATATTGAAGAGGTAACTGCACGCCCATGTTTACTGCAGCACTATTCACAATAGCCAAGATTTGGAAGGAAGCTAAGTGTTCATCAGCAGATGAATGGATAAAGAAAATGTACATATACATAGTGTAGTACTATTCGGCCATAAAAAAGAATGAGATCCTGTCATATGCAACAACATGGATAGAACTGGAGGTCGTTATGTTAAGTGAAATAAGCCAGGCACAGCAATACAAACCTCACATGTTCTCACTTACTTGTGGGAGCTAAAAAATTCTAAGCAATTGAAATCATGGAGATAAAGAGTAGAATGATGATTACCATAGGCTGGGAAGGGTAGTGAGGAGCTGGGAAGGCAGGGGACAGTTGGGATGGTTAGTAGGTACAAAATATAGTTAAAGAATAAGATCTAGCATTTGATAGCACAACAGAATGTCTACAGTCAACAATAATTTATTGTACATTTTAAAATAAAAGATAATTCCATTTTTTGTAACACAAAGGATAAATGCTTGAGGTAATGAATACCACATTTACGATGTGATTATTACACATTGTATGCCTGTACTGAAATATGTACCCCATAAATATATACAATTACTCTGAACCCACAAAAATTAAAATTAAAAAATAAAAAATAAAGTTAGATTGTGGTGATGGTGTTACAACCACGTGGATATACAAAACACAATCATATACTTAAATGTGTGAATTATATGGTATGTAACTGATAATAAAGCTCTTTTTAAAAGATCTTTTGATAAAATAGAGTTATATTGAGACAGTGTTGTGGGCTTTGAAGAAGGAAGATGTGTCTATGTGCTAGGGAATGTATGCAGTCTCCAGAAGCTAGAAAAGTCAAGGAAAGATTCTTTACTAGAGTCTCCAGGAGGCAACCTAGTCTGCTGATACCTTGACTTTAGCCCAGTGATACTTGTGCTAGACTTCTGAAAAACAAAACTGTAAGGTAATTGTGTTGTTTTAAGCTACTAAGTTTGTGGTCATTTATTATGGCACAATAGAAGATTAATAAACTCCCCTTGCAGTTCTGCCCTTTTTGCTCCCATTGATCCTTCCTGGCTCTGGCCAACGTTGGTTTCTCTTCCATGTCTCCCTCAAAGTACTTCCAGTTATTCTTGTCTACAATCAGCAAACTTACCTTCTCTAATTCTTTTCTTTATTTCATCTCCTTATTTTAAATGATTCTGAATTACCAATGCTTGGGTTAAACCAAAGACTAATTACTGACTATATAAGCATTTTACAAGAATTCTTTCATGTGACCGAATATGCATCCAGATTTCAGAATAACTGCTCTGTCTGAAAACTGGGTCTCCCCTCAATACTGTTTTTAAAGTCTTCTTCCTTTGGAAGCTCTTTCTGAAGCAACAGGAGCTGTTAATATTTTGGTAATTAAGTATTGCTGCTTCCAAAACATTTTAAAAAATAATTTCTTCAGTGAAGCTCGTGCCAGTTTGCTTTATGTCCTTTTTTCCCCTTTGCTCTTTTGCTATCTTCTATTTCTAGGTCCTTACCTAAATTAATTTCAATTTTGAAACCTATAATTTTCTTTTCATTCTAACTCCTGGCATAATTCTAAGATACTTCAATATCACCACCTGAGGAATATATTATTCTCCCTTTATTAATCAAGGCTGCCAGGGAATGATTCTCAAACAGGGAAGGGAGGGGTATGTTGAGATTAACCATTGTAGACATTGCTTCGTGGTCCTCTGGGCAGCCAAAGTGGTGAAAAAAAAAAAAGATTGTTCTGTATTTTTGATTACCATTTCCTTTCTATCAATTATGTGCTCTTTATCTTTTGCCATGATTTTGTTATTTCACCCTTCATCCTGAAAACAGTATGTTCTTTAGATCATTGGCATTCCCTGTTCCATAGACCACGTGTGTGTTCTCAGAGGGTTCAGTAACTCATGGAGTGGCATTACATTTTATTTCATCTAAAGTTTCTTTCTTGGTGGAGTCAAAGGCATATTCTACATTTCTATAGTGGCTGCCCTTCAGATTCAGAGAAGCGATTGCCAAGTTGAGGTAAGATTCAGCAATTCCAGGAGAAAGCAGGTCAGGGAAGAGGGACATAGTCCATAGGTTTCTGGGCACTGTTGCTGCACATGTTGGTTTAACACCGTGCAACCTCCAAAGTCTCATTCATGGTCAGCTGGGTCAATAGTTGCTGCAATGGAGATCTTCCATCTCTATTATTTCCAGATTTTTCTCCATTTACCTAAAGAAATTTTCTATTAGTTCACAAAGGTGGCCAGCTTTTCTGGATATGACTTAAACACACTTTGACAATCCAAATTAAAAAATAATACTCGTGACCTCTAAGCTTTCTTTACATGTGACTCCATGTTGCCATCTCTTTTTAGGCTAGGCTTTCCATCTATCCTCCATTTCTATTCATTTCTTTTAAAGATATTTAAATAATTTGTCATAATACAGAACTGTTGTGTCAGCCTGGGGCTTGTGTTCTTATCTGACATCTTTTTATTTATTCAACTTTGCTCTGTATCTAAGAAGAAGAAAGTGTTTTTGTTTGTGGTGTGTGGATGACACTGTTTATGCAAGAGTTTCCTAATTGTGAAAGCTTTCTCTTCTCATTTTATTTTTTGTTTTATTGTGACAAGGCTTGGACACCTTCTATTACTGAGCCATCATTTTCTCAGAATTCCAAGGAACATTCTGAGAAGATAATGTAACACAAAAAAGATCTTTTAAAAATCTGTTGGATAAAGATTGAAAAACTAGTCATAGATTGTTCAATCATCCAGGGCTGTACAGTTATGAGACCAATGTGAAACTGTAAGGTGATTGTATGAATTAGGAAAACATTATACTGACCTTGAGGGTTAAGTCAAAAGGAGTGTAAAGGAGATGGATAAATCTCAACCACACAAAGATTTTGAGCCAAGCCATACTAGTTAAAATAGTTGCTACTATAGAGAATATGAAACACTGTATGAGACATATGGAGTGAGCAGTTTCTCCATGAAATTAACTGAAACTCTTTGGTGAGAAAAGCTGATTCTAGAGATGTAAAGCTGTTTTGCAGATGTTATATTAAAATTCTACCATCCCCACTTGAGCAGCTGCTAATTTGCCTTTGACATAATAAATGCAGTCCTTCAAAACTTATATTCAACTTATAGGTGCTGCTGACAAGTACAATTACACACAAGTTGTTAGGATTCTTAGTTCCCATAAATGGGCATTGACAGTGTTGCAAGTTAGTTTTGCAGTGGTTCAGACCCGGAGATATTATATTTGGTGTGCAAACTTTACATTGAATGCTTTGCAAGTGAATTTGCTAAGCGTTAGTTCCACGCCATGAAACTCACCAGGTTTCCCTGCAACACAGAAGTATAAAGAAATTATTAATGTATTGGCCAACAATAATAAAGATTAACAACAACAAACAACAAAAAAACAATGAGTTCACTAAGAAGATCAGGTAATAGGAAATATTAACACAATTATAATTTACAGATATTTTCTTTTTTTATGTTTATCTTCTTTATTACTATTATCATTTCCTTCAGTACACACTAGTTTGGTGAGACTTGGAGAAAGGCCAGGAATAAGCCCAAATTCAAGAAACAATTCCAGGATTAACAGATACACGGATAATAGAGAATTGACAAAAGATCATGCCCATTTTACCAATGAGAAACTGGTTGGTTAACTTGGGTTGCAAAGTGAAAGCAGATTTCTACTAAACTGGCAGGTGTCTCCAGATCTTAAATGCAGATCTCTATCTCTGAGCTAATCTGCCTCTAATCTTCAGTGGCATTCCTCTGAATTTTTCTCCCTCAAATAATCTATACATTATTAAATTTTGTTTATACTGCCATTTTAAGAAACACGTTTTAAAACTTTAAACATGGGAATTCTTTTTCTTTTCTTTCTTTTTTTATTATACTTTAAGTTCTAGGGTACATGTGCACAATGTGCAGGTTTGTTACATATGTATACATGTGCCATGTTGGTGTGCTGCACCCATTAACTCATCATTTACATTAGGTATATCTCCTAATGCTATCCCTCCCCCCTCCTCCGCCCCACAATTTACAGGTATTTTCAAGGAAAATATTATGTTTTCTCCCTATAGTTAGTATTTTTTACTTACAATCCTGACATATGTAACATAGTTGTTAAGAAACATCATCACACCCAGGTTAACATTTACTATTCCATTATTTTCTAATTATATTTGTCTTTTTCTACAACTTCTCATATTAATGAATTAAGAAAACAAATTTCTATCTGTAGCAATTACATAAATTTCCTGTAAATAAGTGCTAGTAAAAAGTAAAAACAAAAATAGGGAAAATCATGGAATAATCAAGTAACTATCTTGTGGATACCAGATTTTCACTAAGCCTATTTCAGCAAAAAAGGGACTACTAATGGGGTTTTTTCATGGTTGTAAAATATTTAGTCAACATTCAGGAAAATACTCTTCCAAAACTAGGTTTTCTTATATCCTAGATATACTACTCTTTTGTTTGAGATACAACATTAAAGAAAAACAAAACAAAAAACTTATAGACAGTTTTAGGAGGGATAATTGATATTCAAGGATAATACAAAATTGGCCTATTTGATCTGCCAAGTGGGCCAAGTGAGTCAAGTGAATTTCCCATATTACTACCCAACATGGGTCAAGTGAGAGCTTGCTTATTGTTTTCTGTATGTGGTTCTCAATATAATGTTTCTGACTATAGCAGCTTTGAGGACAATATAATTATGTCATTATCCTTCGGGAGATAGTGCCTACAAGAAAAAGTGTAATCCAGATATGTGAGTACTATATATATATTTCTTCTTTTGCAATTACCTGTGGAAGCATTTGTTTTAGAAAAAAAGATAGCGCTCACCAGGAGCTCATGAATTTAGATTTTTAATATCTAATGTTGAAAGTTCTTTAATAATTTTGTTTACCTGGTATCTACATGTACTGGCATCTAAACTGACTTAAACGTTTTTAGGTCCATTTTTATTAAGGGAAGCTCAAAGTGTAGATATTACCGAGATTAATATAGTCCTTTAAAATGCTGTCATAAGAAGATATTACAGAAAATAAGCACATACCATTTCATGCTCTTTAAACAGGCACAATTTTAGGTATACATATATATATATGGCTTATGCTAAGCTCCATGAATACAGGTACTTTGCCCTTGTGCTCACCACTGAATACTTAGAGCTTATAGAACTTGACAAATTTAGGTTTTCTGACATGGCATTGGTTTTCATTGAATTTTTAGGAAATGCATTCACCATCTCAAGACTTTTTGTCATGTCTTTTGGAAACTCCGTCCAGCATAAATACAAATTAACATTTCACTGAAGTATTTGTTTTATTGTCTTAATTAGACTCTGCCACAAGGAAAGCCTTTTATTTGAAGATGCTCCTAAAGGAGTGGATGGTTTTCCTGTTTGTGGTAGTTAATATTTAGTGTCAACTTGATTGAAGAATGCAAAGTATTGTTCCTGGGTGTGTCTGTGAGGGTGTTGCCAAAGGATATTAACATTTGAGTCAGTGGACTGGGAGAAGAAGACCCACTCTCAATCTGGGTGGGCACCATCTAATCAGCTGCCAGTGTGGCTAAAATAAAAGCAGGCAGAGGAACATGGAAGGACTAGACTTGTTGAGTCCTCCAGTCTTCATCTTTGTTCTGTGCTGGATGCTTCCTGCCCTCAAACACTGGGCTCCAAGTTCTTCAGCTTTTGGACTCTTGGACTTACACCACTGATTTTCCAAGGGCTCTTGGGTCTGTGGCCACAGATTGAAGGCTGCACCATTGGCTTCCCTACTTTTGAGGTTTTGGGACTTGGACTGGCTTCCTTGCTCCTCAGCTTGCAGACAGCCTATTGTGGGACTTCACTTTGTGATTGTGTGAGTCAGTACTCCTTAATAAACTCCCATTCATATATACATCTATTAGTTCTGTCCCTCTAAAGAACCTTGACTAATACACCATTTTATGGACCACTGGCTATCACTCTGATAATGCTTATTCTCAGCTCTTATTACTATATAAAGCTCATTACGCACATACTTGTTTTCATGTAAATCTTTTTATTTGCAGTTATGCCGTGTGATTATAAAAAATGCCTCCTCTAAGAAATATTATCTAGTTATTATCTACTATTCACCAGTGCTTCATCCCAACACCTGTCATGACTTATGGGACTTCTATAGCTATGAAGATTAATCTTGTAACTTTCATGCCACATATCCCTAACTTTCAATTTTTTTTTTTTTTTTTTTTTTTTGTGATGGAGTTTTGCTCTTGTTGCCCAGGTGGAGTGCAATGGCATGATCTTAGCTCACTGCAACCTCCACCTCCCAGGTTCAAGCGATTCTCCTGCCTCAGCCTCCCGAGTAGCTGGGATTACAGGCACCTGCCACCACACTCAGCTAATTTTTGTATTTTTAGTAGAGATGGGGTTTCACCATATTGTCCAGGCTGGTCTTGAACTCCTGACCTTAGGTGATCTGCCCGCCTCGGCCTCCCAAAGTGCTGGGGTTACATGCGTGAGCCACCGTGCCTGGCCTTAACTTTTTCAACTTTAACAAACTTCACTTGCACAAAATTCTGCCTCCTGTGTTCATGTTTACATGCCAGTCTTTGACACCACCCAGGATTTCATCGATTTTTGAAATTATAAACTATAGCACTCATAGAACTTCTTACATAGTGTAGAGGTTGCAATTTTCTAATTACTCAATTAAATTACTATAAAATCTCAGAAAGGATGAAAATTCATAACGATACCAAAAACAAAGAGTGGTGGAGGTAATCAAAGACACAGATGAAAGGAGAGGGAATGTATCATGAAGTTAAAACTGGAGTGAGAACACCCTACCCATACTTTCCGCTTAGCAAGCCTAGCTTTTATCTTATGATGAAAATGCTAACTGCTAAAAGGCAAAAAGTCACATTACAGTTTTTCACATGTGAACAGATAGAAGTAGAAATGAGTAGGCCTATTATTTCCAGAAGGATCTGTGTGTTTTAATTCTGAATACCATTAAAAATAGAAAACAGATATTTTATACCATTTTTCCTGTTTACAGCAGCATTTATGTCCAAAACTTTGTCCTTCTTGAATCTTACATTCGTTGTCTTTAATGATGCAGAATTTTTTTCCTTTTTGGCTGTACATATACTCTGTTTTTCATTTTTGAGCATGTGGAAATCTAAGACTGTTTTCACCATAAAGAGAAGGTGCCTTTTTTCATTCCTTTTACTATCTGTGCTGGAATTTTCCTCTTACTCTTAACCATTTGAAGTACTAATTGATGTGTAAAGTGTCTAACCCCATTTCTGGAATACAGCTTCTGTGTCTACTAAGTAAGTCTCTTTATATGATATTGTGTCCAGAATTGGTGGGTTCTTGGTCTCACTGACTTCAAGAATGAAGCCGTGGACCCTCGTGCTGAGTGTTACAGCTCTTAAGGTGGCGCGTCTGGAGTTTGTTCCTTCTGATGTTCGGACGTGTTCGGAGTTTCTTCCTTCTGGTGGGTTCGTGGTCTCGCTGGCTCAAGAGTGAAGCTGCAGACCTTCACAGTGAGTGTTACAGCTCATAAAAGCAGTGTGGACCCAAAGAGTGAGCAGTAGCAAGATTTATTGCAAAGAGCGAAAGAACAAAGTGGAAGGGGACCTGAGCGGGTTGCTGCTGCTGGCTGGGGCAGCCTGCTTTTATTCTCTTATCTGACCCCACCCATGTCCTGCTGATTGGTAGAGCTGAGTGGTCTGTTTTGACAGGGCGCTGATTGGTGCGTTTACCGTCCCTGAGCTAGACATAAAAGTCCTCCACGTCCCCATCAGATCAGTTAGATACAGAGTGTGGACACAAAGGTTCTCCGAGGCCCCACCAGAGCAGCCAGACACAGAGTGTCGATTGGTGCATTCACAGAACCTGAGCTAGACACAGGGTACTGATTGGTGTATTTACAATCCCTGAGCTAGACTTAAAGGTTCTCCACATCTCCACCAGACTCAGGAGCCCAGCTGGCTTCACCCAGTAGATCCTGCAGCGCGGCTGCAGGTAGAGCTGCCTGCCAGTTGTGCTCGCGCTCCTCAGCCCTTGGGCGGTCGATGGGACTGGGTGCCGTGGAGCAGGGGGTGGCGCTTGTTGGGGAGGCTCCGGCCGCACAGGAGCCCATGGAGGCGGTGGGAGGCTCAGGCACGGCGGGCTGCACGTCCCCAGCCCTGCCCTGCGGGGAGGCAGCTAAGGCCTGGCGAGAAATGGAGCACAGCGCCGGTGGGCTGGCACTGCTGGGGGACCCAGTACACCCTCCGCAGCCGCTGGCCTGGGTGCTAAGTCCCTCGTTGCCCGGGGCCAGCAGGGCCGGCCGGCTGCTCCTAGTGAGGGACCCGCCAAGCCCACGCCCACCCAGAACTCCAGCTGGCCCGCAAGCGCCGCGCGCAGCCCCGGTTCCCGCTCGCGCCTCTCCCTCCACACCTCCCTGCAAGCTGAGGGAGCTGGCTGCCACCTCGGCCAGCCCAGAAAGGGACTCCCACAGTGCAGCAGTGGGCTGAAGGGCTCCTCAAGTGCCGCCAAAGTGGGAGCCCAGGCAGAGGAGGCGCCCAGAGCAAGTGAGGGCTGTGAGGACTGCCAGCATGCTGTCACCTCTCAATATGGCATCTCCTTAACTTCTCCCTGGTATGAATAGATTGTTTTTTCCTGTAAGAGTTTTAAGCAGTCTGAATTTGCTATTTTATGTTTTATAGAGTGCTTACTAGAAGGAACAGTAAAATTACTGCCCCAAACTACACTATTCAACTCCTATAACTTTTACCATTTGACTTGAGTCTTCATCCACATGAAAGGACTGAGAATGGCAGTCCTAAAAAAATTAATGAAAAGAATGGAGGTATGAACTTGCTCTAGCTATGCTAGAAATCACATTTACAGTCTCTGCTCTCCCCTCAGGCAGTCAGTGGTCCAGGTCTGTGAAGCAGTAAGAATATAACATAACGGTTAATGGTACAGGCTTCTGAGTATGATTATTGTGCTACTGCATATGAGTCCTAATAGAACTAGTGACCTAATTACTTGATTTATGAACTTGCCTGAGTCTCTGAACCCATTAGACCTTTTCGTTGCCTGATGCATGAAATGTCTGTGATAATATACATAAGAATATAAGATAGTGTATGTATTGCACTTTGGCCATTAGGCCAAGGATGTACAGTTGACCCATGATGGGATTATAAGAATCTTCGAGAATATTAGACTTGGTTATCAATGACATGGTAGCTTTTCTCCACTGTGGCAAGAACTGTAAAATGGAAACTATGGTATAATCGTACCATAATCTGTATGTAATGCATACAAAAATACAATTAGAGAAATGAGAGAAGACCTAGTGTTCAAAAAATCGGTAGAATGACTACAGTAAATAGTAATCTATTATACATTTCAAAATAGCTTGTAGAGAATAATTTGAATGTTTTCACTGTAAAGATAAATGTGTAAGGTGGTGGATATTCCCAATTACCCTGTTTGATTATTACACATTATATAAATGTATCAAAATATCACATAAATTCCCCAAATTTGCACAGTAACTATTATATATCAATACAAAAGAATAGGTTAAGATAGTTGATGATGACAGATCTCAAAATAGTGATAACCTCTGGGGAAGTACTAACTGGGAATGAGCACAAGGTAACATTCTTGAGCTCTAGAAATGTTCTGTACCTTAACTTGTAGTTGTTTCATGGGTTTGTGTATGTGTGCAAATAAAATGACATTGAGTTGTACACTTGATATAAATAAACTATATTATTTATATGTACTTAAAAAAGAGAATAATCAGATGTGCAGAGCGAAGACAACATAAGAGACTGAAAAAGCATCTCGACAGTTTTCTAGGTCCTGGCTCCCGTCACCCTGTGAACCCTGGCAGATCCCCACCTTTGGGTTCTGTGAGATAGATGTGTTTTTTAATGACAGATTTATCCTAGTTCTATTCCAATTATATGTTGAAAACTAGCTCCAATTTGCTTCTATCCCTTGAGAACAATCCATGGTACCTAACACATCTATCTTTTTTGTGCATCTGAGTTCTAGACACACAGTTCTTTTTATATTACCCTGTGTTCTTGTATTCCTCTGAATATTTACTTGCAATGCAAAATGAACAACCAAAGAGTACTATCTAATGCTCTTTATTCATTTATATACTCATTGAAATTGTATTTCCTTTGTTGTTTAGATGAACTAGCTCATTCATGAAGTCTTCCTCACCCATGAAGTTTTTCCTAGTTCCTCAGTTGAATTAACTGCCCTTCCACTATGTACCCATGGACATATGTACCTACTCTGTGGAAGTTACTTAATTTTGTGTCACATTATAATTACTTAGACTTGCTAGTTTCTGACTCCTTGAAGGACAGGGACATTTCTTTTTATTCACTTTGATGTTCCCTTTGAACCTAATACATTTGCATATAATGTGTATTCAATAAAACATTATATATACGAATGATTATATAAGAAAATCCATTGGCACAACCCTTTAATCGTCACTTTCATCACATCTAGTCAGAGTTAGTTGAAGTCTAACTATATTTTGTGTGTGTGCATGTGTGTGTGTGTGCACACAATAGTATATCATAGAAGAGCAAGTAAATATCTGTAGTTGAGTGATGAGAAAAAAAGCAAGTTAAAAGTCAAAGCAGCAAGTTTCATTCAAGCAACTGTAAGTGGTATTCCAGGAACATAAAGCATAAAGTTTGATGAGGGTAGTAATCATAGATGAGGAGGGCAAAATAGCCATGAGCCAGGCAAAAGGGGGCCTTTTATAATGCAGTAAAGAGAAAACAAATTGCCAAATTTATGGAATGTAAATTAAGTCATTTGCAGGTATATTTACTTTTCCAGGTCACTGAAAGAACACTGAATGAATGTGGCTATAATTTTAAAGATAGTGCCTTAATGGCCAGAGAGACTAATTTGGTTCTGTGGCATCTAGATAAGGTGATCTACTTTTAGTAGCACAGATTGATTCAAAATTAAAGAGGCTTTTAAACACTGAATTAATTGCTTTAATTTTTTATGTCTGAGTGTAGATGTGCTATATCCACTGTTGAATTTCAGTCCCTGGTCATCATCCTCTGGGCAGGAACCCTAAGTTCAAAGGTACTCAACTGGACAGAAAGAACTGTTTTCCATGTAATACATAATTATGATAATTATGTAAATGTATGTGTTCCTAAAAGTTTAGTAAGCTGCAAAATAAGACAAGATTATGCAATGGCAAGTTTATTTACTTGTCTTTCTACTTCATTAATCTTTCTTATCTAAATGAAAATATACAGAGAAAATTGCTCCTCCTTGTTTCTCCTGAAAGTTGTGTTGAAAGCAAAGTTTTCATCAGAAATGCTGAAGTTATTTTATTTCTCATTGAGGATAATGAATACAGAACTTAAACGGTTACTGCGTAGTGTAAAATAAGAATAACTTAGCATAATATAAAGTTTTGTCATTTTTATGACTTCTGGGCCATTGATATTAAGATATTACTGCTGAAACAGTGACTCTGCATTGGAGCTAAAGGACCTGAATGACTGAAGAGGTTGGAAGGTCAGAATAATCTATTATATATAATTTTTTTCCTGTTTACTTCTCAGGAAATTTTTTAAACTTTAAATAGTCTGTCAAACGTATATTTTGTGATTATCACATTTAAAATGTGTAACATAATAAATCAACAGAGTACATTGTATAGTTGATCCCTGAAGTAAATTTTACGTATCAACTAACAGTGTGACAAATATAGATGACTGTATAGAAATCTATAAATATATGCATATTTATAAAATATTTATAAATTCATAAAAATTATATATATACACATTCCAGACAGAAACCCATGAAAATTCTGAAATTTCAGTATTTTGAATACATCTATGGAATCATCAATATCACTATGTTTTATAAACTTTTTCTATTTTCTATATCATGAATTAAAAAATAGTGTTATTTCTCATTTTGACATAGCTTGTAAAGCATGAGGTAAGATTCAGCTGTTTTATAAAACCAGGTACACATTAATTAATTAAATTTGAAATTTACTTCTATACATTCTTAAATATAAAGATTGCATGTATGTCAAAAGTCTTGCCTACATTTGTATGTGTATTTGTGTGTTTGGGGGCTTTTTTTTTTTTTTTTTTTTTTTTGCAAGTGGTAGAAAACTGACTCAAAATAGCTTGAGAAAAAATGAGACTGCATAGGCTAAGGGCAGGGATACAGATGTGATGCATGGATGTCTGGACCCAGAGATTTTAGTGCCTTCCGGGAGCTCTGTGGTTAATATTTTATTTTATCTGAGTGTTGAAGTCATTTTTCATTACTGCCAAGGATTTCCTTTACTTGGCATGAAGCAAAACCTGCCAAAATGTCAGATACTCAAACATCAGAATGCTCACTGTCTTATAGAAACATGGTGTCTCTGGTCCAAGTTAAAAGTTTATCTTGGAAAGGGAAATCATCAGAGTTGAGTAAGGAAAGCATAAGCTACCTAGGCAATCAATATAGAAAGAAGTTTAATTTAGGAAGGTAGAGGTTTATAAAACCTTTGCAATTCAGGAAAAAAACATGGAAAACCAAATTTTAGGAAATTGAGAAGAGCCAGAATAATAGAAAATATATTACCTGTGATTTCTGCTTCCTGTAAGCACTTAATTGGATTCTTCTCAGAAAGATGTCCAGAAATTGCTGGCAAAAATCTATGTCTGCCCTCTCTCAATACCAATGCACCTACATGTGGCTATCTCCAGGTAATAACAATGCATCTTTGCCTTCTACTCTCCGAATAATTTGCAAATATCCCTCTTTGTCAAAATACAACTGAGGTTCTACTGGCAAGGGGATTTAGAAATTGCAGTTTTCAGGTTTTGTGCCCCTGTAATACAGAGAAAAACTTAGAATGGTGGGGCATTATTGAATATCAGCAAACAATCTCAAGCACAACCCTTATCTTTCAATATTCAGCATCTAAAAACACACTTCCTATAATATTTTCAACTAAAATATGTTAGTGATAACAAGATGTAAATAATCCTTGTATAGAAAAAGATAAATTCCACCTTCTTCCCAAAGTGTAGAGACACAATGCCTTTTTTTCTCCCTGATTAATTCCTGGATGATTTTGATTTCTTATTCAGTCAAAATCACTCTTAGGTCTCATGTAAATTGATGACAATTTAAATGTTAACCATAACCAGTTTATGTTAAAATAAATATGAGAGGAAGGTGAGAGTGAAAATAAAATCAATTAATGTATTTAGAAATAATCTATGTGACAAGTTCCAGAATAAAATATATGCATAGTTTTTCATTACTATGTTAGTGCATTCTCATGCTGCTGTAAAGAACTGCCCAAGACGGGGTAATCTGTAAAAGAAAGCTGTTTAATTGACTTACCCTTCCACATTGTTGGAGAGGCCTCAAGAAACCTACAATCATGGCAGAAGGCAAAAGAGAAACAGGCACCTTCTTCACAGGGCGGCAGGACAGAGTGAATACAAGCAGGGGAAATGCCACATGCTTATAAAACCATTCTATCTCATGAGACTCACTATCACAAGAACAGCCCCCGAGATTCAATTATCTCCACCTGGTCCCACCCTTGACATGTGGGGATTATGGGGATTACAATTCAAGACGAGATTTTGGGTAGGGACACAGCCAAACACATCACTCCTGTTTCTGAAACTAGGCATAAGACTATAGTTGGCATTTATATCCTTCGTCTAATAAACATTTCTTCTTCCCTTTGCCCTTAGCTAGAAGCTAAGCTGGTTGTGGTTGTTTATCTTGATAAGGTAACTCAAACTTCATTTCTAATATATCTGATCAACTAGAAGTCTTTCTTCTACATAACACCAAAGAAATTCTGGTATATCAGCTTACTTTAATAATGTACCACTGGCAATACATTAACCAACCAAGCAAATTGTGAATGCTATTCTCAGCTGCTCAAGCACATCTATTACATTCTGACTCTCTAGGAAATGTTCTTTCTCCTAACTAATAAATTTGGACAAATTCAATATTCTACCTCCTTGATCTAATACCTTTAAAATCCGTCTCTTCACAAGGTTTCTGTAAATATGTATTGAAAAATCTTTCAATTTATGTACCTCCTCCTGGGACATACTTAAACTTGCCCTCTTGAGTTGGCTAGAATTTGACTCTATAGATCTGTAATAACAGAGTTGGTGGCATGGGCTCTGAGAGGAATTAGCTTCCTTATGAGGCAATTCACTCAGATGAAATAATTATAGGGTCCTCAGAAGGTGAAGGCAGTGGAAGAAAGCATACTTATTATGTCAGGGCAGTCTCAGTAAGATTTTAGACTGTAAAGTGTTCATATTAATGAGGATCTGATCAAATGTTTTAATTTCAACACTCAGGGAACTATTCTTTCTTAATTAATGTCTCAACATTAATGATACATGCTTAATGAGGCTGTGAATTTAGCCTACATTGTAGTTCAGCAACTCACAGGATCAACTTTTGTGTCTGGTTTTCAGAAACACTTGCCTGCAATTACATGAGGAAAGTGATTATTTCAGGGCAGTCATAGGAACGCTCTGGTTGTCAGGCCATACCTTCACCTGAGAACTTCAGCTCTAGACTTAGAATTTCTACTACAGACTTTCCATTACAGTGTGACTCAGCAATCCTCTATCTGCAATCCTTATTTTCATTATTTCCATCATAATGTTCTATTGCAATAGATTAATTGGTAATTAATTAATTAATAGGTAATTAATTAAAAATAATTATTTACCAGTTTATATCAAACAATGGCCAGTCTAAATTTGAACTTTTATTTTTGCCACCACATACCAATGTTTCACATCTACTGATAATGAGGTCATTGCTACTTTCAAATCTAACTAGGTCAGATAACTAGCCCCAGATTCTTATATCTATAGTTCCTTCTTTCAAATAATTTCTGGTAGCAAGTGTTGATTGGGTTGGGTTCAGTTTTGAAACTAAAGTCATTTTAGTTATTTAGAATGAAATGACATTTAGTACAGGGTGTAAGAAGCTTCTAGACACTTTGTAGCCTGGGAAGCAAATGCGAGGAAGACCATTAAAAAAAAATTTGGTTGTGTTTAGGTAATAGAAAAATTGTCAGCAATGGTCATAGCTTCCATCAACAATGAAGCTATTGCTTCTCAAGAGACACCCAAAACCTTCAAAAGAAAGAAAGAAAACAAAGAACACTATCCATTCCTGTTTATTGCTGCCAATTTTTTTTTTTTTTTTTTTTTTTGGTCTTCTACCTTCCACAAATAGTCCTAGTGCTTCTCCTGGTGAAATATATCGGGACTCTAGTCACAGGAGAGTCTAGGAAAGTGTAGCTTCAAGCTTTTACATTCTTGTGAGCCAAAGATGATCGAAAGATGAAGATAGTACTGAGTATTAACAAGCAATATGCAGAGTATCAGAAATGTTCTATTTTTCCTTGTACCTATAAAAATAACAGAGAAGACATCATTATTGATAGAACATTGAAAGCCTTAGTTCTAAGTTCAACAACAACAAAAAGATGCAAGCAGTCATCATGC
This sequence comes from Hylobates moloch, assembly GCF_009828535.3. NCBI lineage: Eukaryota > Metazoa > Chordata > Mammalia > Primates > Hylobatidae > Hylobates > Hylobates moloch. The sequence continues at coordinate 137,798,247 of NW_026652277.1, forward strand.
CCATTCATCATTTTACTAAGTTCTAGCTAGAAAACAAAGCAAGAAAAAATATCAATTTTTTGCTTACAAAAAAGGAAAGGAAGAAACCTATGCGTGCTTTAATAGACTATATGTGTCTGTAAATATACAAAATAATTTATAGTTAAATGCTTAAAATTCTTTTAGTGCTTAGCAAGGTAGAGGATACAAAACAAATATACAAGAATCAATAACATTTTCTTAAATTCACAAGAAAGTAGCTTAAATATTGAAGATACTATTTATAAGACTATCAAACTATAAAGTAGATAGGAAAAAATCTAGCAAAATAAGATATTTTTGAAAACTTTAGGGCATTATTGAAAGATATTACAGGATATCTATGCAAATTATGCATGACTTAAAACTATGATTTATATATATATCTTTGGATTTGTGTCTAATATTTTATTTACAATTTTTGTATTGATATCTAAAAGTGAGATTTGTTTTAGATGTTGGCATCAATGTCTTGAGATTCATAAAAGTAAGCCCTCTCTTTTTCTATATTCTCTAACAATTTAAATGAAACTAGAATCTGTTTCTTCAAATTTCTCAGAAAAATTCTTTTTAAACCGTGGAATGCTAGCAAATGTAAAGGCAAACTCAAACACCTGTAGGGGTTAGACAAAGAATCACCATGCACCTTAATTTGAGATTAAAGAAGTATTTTCAGCATAACATAGGCCAACTTAAAGGTGTATGGGTTTGATGTAGCCTGTGGGCAGCCACTGTAGAACCCTATACAATAAGCCTTTTTTTAAAAAAATTATTTTACCTTAAGTTCTGGGATACATGTACAGAACAAAGAAGAGTTTTATGTGACACAAAATGGACAGAGGCTTAGTATACAAAAATTATGAAAACTATTACAAATCCATAAGAAAAAATATAAAGTATAATAGAAAATCAGGCAAAAGAGATGAACAGGCACTATCCAAAATAAGATATCCAATGGCTAAATGTAAGAAAAAAATTTAGTATTATTAACAAGGGGAATACAAACAAAATAAAAATGAACTGCCATTATACAAACTCCAGATTTTTTTTTTTGTAAAACAACAATAAACCTAACATTAGCAAGAGTTGACAAATATGTAAAGCAAGTTGAATACAAATATACTGCTGAGTGGAGTGTAAATAGGAACCGCCACTTTGGAAAATGCATGTGCATTTACTTTCTAGAGTTGAAGAAGCACGTGCACTATAATCCAAAGACTGCATTTCAGTTAAAGTACCCTGGAGAACTCTCACACCTATGCAGAAAGACACAGGTAAGATGTTGAGAGCTATGCTGTGATGTTTTAGTTCCCACATATATTTTATAAGTATTATTTTTATCTACTCAGTATCTCATAAAAATATTCTTTAAAAATTCTTGGGGACTATCGTTCGTTGTGCTTTCTTCAGATCAGTGATAGTGGTTAGAAAATAAGATGAGTTTTATTCTCATCTTATTGGTGAGATAAGATGAGAAGATTGGAAGGAGCACTTTCCAGACTAGCGAGTGTTGTTCTAAAGCATACAATTAAGGCAGAAAAAAAATAGAAATGAAACTACCCTTGCTATACAATGAAATGGTAAAAGTTAGAAGTGAGTGCAGAAGAAAGAATCATGGAAACATAAAATAGTCCATAAATGAGGAATATCAATATGCATATGACAATGATCCACATCAAGTATGTCAAATTGTGGTATTAATTCTATACCACACCAGCTATATAATTAATTTGTATACCTGACTGAAACTCCTGAGAAGGATATTGAGATGTGTAGTCCTCAGCACAAAAGATGCTGTTGAATTCTTAATATAAACTATGGATTCAGTAGGATAGAATGATGGCAAAAGTGCTTCACAAATTTGTGTGTATATTATTTATATACTTGCTTAAAATTATCCAAAATTTTTACAAAAGCATTTTCTAAGCCACTTTAAATTGAAAAACTACATAATTGCACAATTTACAGAATTCATGAAAGTAATTCAATTACTGAGGAATAATACAACAATTCTAAGGCAACCATTCTCTTGAAATCCTGATAGGTATATACAATTTGATGTATTGTACTATTGCTTTTAAAATAATAGATGCAACAGGGAGTTGCACAGGGCTCTACCTTACATTGATACTCAATATAGGGTGAAGGCATCAGACCAAGAGCAAATCAATAAAAGTGATTTTTGCCTGCAAACAATACCATAGGTTCAGGTACCCATCTCTCTGTTGATTTATAGTTTGAATCAGAAATAAAATTATGTTTTATTAAATAGTATTCACTAAATATTGCTTTTCCCACTTTACAGTTTTAAGAATTTGAAATGTATTTTATGAATAAAAAGAATTTATCTCAGACACTTGAAAAGGGGTGGGGGTTAGGTTTATACACCCTTGAAAGTTGAAGAGTTGCTAGTCTTTTACCTTAACATGGAAGTAAGTTGGTAGTCTAAATGCAAGTTGGGACAAAATTGTTCTTAAACATTGATCTTATTGTGCTCCAGTGTACATATGTGTGAGTAATGGAGCCCCTAGAAATCAACTTCATGTAGGATTACCACACTATGATTTTTTCCTTTAAAAATATGACTGACTTTGCTTATCTTCATAAAATAAACATTTTCTTTAAAGAAACAAGACAGGTGGGGGCCTGTGAAGTCTTACTATTTATCAAACTCCTATACCTTTCTTGGACTTATCTTTTAAAATTATTATTATAAATATACTTAATTTTTGGAACAGTTTTAGATAAACAGAAAATTCAGCAAACAATACAGTTTCTGTATATTCCCCACATATAGTTTCGCCGTATTAACATCTTATATTACCATGGTGCATTTGGTACAATTAATGAATTAATATGAGTACATTATTTTCAACTAAAGTTCATGATTCATTCAGATTTCCTTAGTTTTGATGTTCTGTCCTTTTTCTGCTAAGGGATTCTATCCATGATACCACGATGCAGTTAATAATTATGGCTCCTTAGATTCCTCTTGGTTGTGACAGTTTCTTTGTTTATGGTGACTTAACAGATTGAGAATTACTGATCAAGTTTATTACATGAGTGAAATTTGTCTGATGCTTATTCTCATTGTTAAACTGATGTTATGGGCTTTTGAGATTACCAAGGTAAGGTGCCATTTTCAAACATTATACATGACTTCTAATGTTGACCACACTGTACCTTTTCTAAGGAAGACACTGCATACAACCTATACTTAAGAAGTGATGAATTATGCTCCTCTTTTAAGGGTGGAGTATCTAAATAATTTCAGGTTTTTCTGCATGGGATATTTGACTCTTCTCCCTCATTTATTAATATAGTCATTGATACTAGCATGGACTTATGAACATTATTTTATACTTTGGGTTCTAATTCAATGCTGTTTTATTTTGTTGCTCAATTTTTTTCAGCTTCCATTTGAGCTTTTTCAGTTGAATTCTGTACTACTTTGATAAGCCCTCATCACTTTTCTAAGGCTCACTACCTTATGGAATTAAATGATGCTGCAGGCTCATCTTGTATATTCCTTGTCCCAATCTCAGAATCAGCTATTTCTCCAAAGGGCCATGATCGTTTTCATTAGAGAATAATATTAGAAACCAAGATTTGGGAGCTAGATGTGCTCATTATTACTGGGTGTCATTTCTTTTATGCCCACTTATCTGCCAGAGCAAAAATGTGAATATACTAATATACTAACCCTTGTATACACACAGAGAGATATATGTGTGTATAAATATATTTATATAACCATTTGTACCTATAATAAATAAAACATTAAATCTCATCGATGTCCGAAACTTTAATTCATTACCACATGAATCATTCTAGCCTCCTCTGTTTGCTTACCTGTATAGTCCCATTCCAATATTGGGAAACCTGGTTCCTACCATCTGCTGATCATTTACTTGTTTAATTACACTATAAATTTATAGCAGCATCAGAATTGTTATGCCAAACTCCCATAAGAAATAATTTTATCAACTAGAATACTGTGCTTATGTGCAATTCCTTTTACTTTTAGTCTTATAGAGATTCCATTGATTTCAAAGTTACTTAGGTTATTATCTTATTCCTTATCCCCTTCAGTGAGTTTTTTATACATTTTTAATATAGTTAGACTCTCTTATCACAATCTGCATATTTTTCCTTAGAGCGCTCATCTTCCTAAATGAACATAAAGATACACTTTGTGCTATACACTTCTATAGGTTTTGACAGATGCAAAATGTCATGTATTCACCATATCAGTGTCATACAGAATATGTTTCACTGCCCTAAAAATTCTGTGTATTCACTCCCCCTGTCATCCTGAAAACCTGGCAAATGATTATATTTTTGCTCTTTCTAGAAATTTGCCTTTTTCAGGATGTCATATAATTGTAATCATAAAAGATATTGTCTCTTCAGACTGATTTCTATCACTTATCAATATGCTTTCAGGATTTCTCTATTTCTTTTTTGTGGCTTCATAGCTCATCTTATCACTAAATAATATTTCATTTTGTAAATATACCACAGTTGTTTATCCAGTCACCTATTTAAGGACACCTTGGTTGCTTTCAGTTTTTGCTTTCAGCTTCATGTTTGTTTTTCGCAGTGGGTTGTGTTTTATGGTGTCTTTCAGTATGCTTTGTAATTTTTTGTTGAAAGATGAGCATAATGTATCATGCCTTGGAAGGTGAACAAGCCTTTAGTGTGAGGATTTAAATTAATCGGCTAGGCACTGTGCTGAGTGATTGTTTGCTGTAGCTGTAGATGACAGAAGCTTTGGGTTTTTCAGATGTCCTGTCGTCTTTTTTTTTTTTTTTTTTTAACACTTTTTAGTTTTCTTAAGTAGTCTTTCTTAAACAGTCTGTGTTTTGTATCTCTATCAACTATAATCCACTGCTTTTATAGAGGAACTTTGTTGATGTAGTGGCAAGATATGGGGTAAAGGAACATTCTATAACATTATAATTAAATCTCAGTCATTTGATGAGCCTGAGCTCCTGGGCTCTGACTTTCAGAAGTATTTTGTAGTGTATCCCCATCCCATCAGATGAGACAAGGAGGCTAGAAGGACCTGGATTTGGCTGATTGCCCTTTCCTTAAGTTGAATAAGGCTCTGGTGGAGTTATTTCTTTTCAACAGCAGGACTTTGTTTTGGGGGATGTTCTGGCAAATTTTGAAATGGTTACATTACTTTTTCTTCTGCTGGAAACAGGAGGATATTTTTCCCAGATCCTTACCATGATAACCTGTTAGTTTCCTGGAGGTAAAACTCATGAATGCACTGCATCCCCTTTAAGGACTGAGCCCCTAAGAGTTTCTTGCTCTCAAGCTCCTCATTACTTAACCTCCAGCAATTCACTAACATTGCCATTTCAGTGTTCCTATCTGTCAATTATTCTATGGGCTTCTGCTTCAAGTTAAGTTGATCTTGGCTCTAATTTTCTATATTTGCCTATTGCTTCAGATTTTGTGGTGGCACTTTTCCCTGTGACTTCAATTCTCTGATGGGTTTAATAAAAGTCATTGATTTTCAGTTTGTTCAACCTTTTTTTTTCTTGTAAAAGATGGAAGTTACAAATTCCAAGCTTTTTATTTGTTGGAACTGAAATCAGAAGTCTTCTGCTTAATTTCCTTTGATAGCATCATGTCACAATGCCACTTCTAGCTATGCATACTGTCAAAATTAGAGATTTGTTAGTAAATGAGAAAGGAAAGGTTAACATTCGGTAGTCAACTAACTAATAGAGATAATTTCTTTTTGTTTGTTTGTTTTTTTTTTGAGATGGAGTCTTGCTTTGTCACCAGGCTGCAGTGCAGTGGCGCAATCTTGGCTCACTGCAACCTCCGACTCCCTACTTCAAGTGATTCTCCTGCCTCAGCCTCCCAAGTAGCTGGGATTACAGGTACACACCATCACGCCCAGCTAATTTTTGTGTTTTTAGTAGAGACAGGGTTTCACTGTGTTGGCCAGGATGGTCTCAATCTCCTGACCTCGTGATCTGCCTGCCTTGGCCTCCCAAAGTACTGGGATTACAGGTGTGAGCCACTGTGCCTAGCCATAGCGATAATTTCATTTACTAAAAGTAAAATAGCTTCAAAGAGAGAAAGTTTTCATTCTGTGAAGTTATGCTATCTTCTAAAGGGAAAGTTCTTTAAAGTTGATTCTTAATGTGAAATATTTGAGTTTGATTCAATTTCTTACAATTAGGAAATTATATTTACTGGTTCAAGTCTTAGTTATGACATTTAAAATTTACATAAATATTATTTTAATTGAGAGTTCTAACAACTTTGAAAAATATCTGATAATATTGGTTAAAAAATTGAAAACAGAAGAATACTATATATACAAACAATGATGAATAGTTATCAAAATAACAAATTAATTTTGTATTGAACTTTATTGGTGTGCATTTTTAAATTCATACACTAAGTGAATCATCCACACCTTGTTTAGAATCACATCTATTACTTTTTTGTTGGGTAAGATATTAATTTATTTAGCTTTTCTCTAACTACTTTAGTGATCTTGCCACATCTGTTTCTTCCTTTATAACCGAGGAAGCTGCAGATAAACAGAATATAAACTTAGGCTAAGGTTTAAGGTAAGCAACATTGTATAGTTTTTAAAACAATATATTTAGCCTTCTCTTTCTAAATAGCAAATAGAAAGCTAACCCCAAGAGTCATCACTTTGAATCAGCCTGAGAAGTTTCATTTTGCAATGGAAGAAATTAAACAGATTTGAAAGCTTATTCTCTTTTGGTTTCTAAGTGCTAACGTGTATTAGTACATTTATTATACAAACCACTGATAGAGATATTGTTATTTAAAAATGGAGGAAAAATGATTGGAACTTGACTATATCTCTATATCTACACAACTAATCAGTGACAGAATATAAATTCAATTTTTCTTTTCCAGAGTTGCTTCTCTCAGGCTCCTAATTGTAATAATTTCTACCTATAAATATGTCTAAGATTTTAAAAAGAAATAATTGAATTTTCAGTTAAAATTTTGGCATGTATTAAAGATGATCACATAAATTTCATTCTTAATCTGTTCATTTATTAAAAAGTATTATGCTCCAACAAAGTGTAAACATGTATTAAGCATTGGTGAGTCAACTGCGTATGAGAGAGCAAGGGTACTGTCCTCATGAGTAAAGTTCAATGAGATAGAAATTGATATTAGTGGAATTAATGCACAACAAATACATGCAAAGTAAAATAAAATTGCTATAAATTTTCCACAAAAATGAAATGAGAGAAAATTATGGTGGTGTATAAAATACAGATGGTAAATTAATATTTGCATGGCCAATTACAAACTCAGTTATAAGATGAACATGTTTGGAGGATCTAATGTAAAGCATGGGTGTGATGGGTGTGTTAATTAATTTGATTGTGATAATTATTACATAATATGTATATCAAGTCAGCACATGGTACACCTGGAATACATTCAATCTGTGCTAATTAAATATTTTAAAATAAAAAGGAAAGGTATACATATATAAATTAAAATATTTTCATGGAATGGTGGAAGTCATGGAAGACTTCTTCAAGGAACTAACATTAGAAGATGAATAATGGGTAGAAGACAACTCTGTTTAAAAGAAAGGATATATGTGAAGACCGTGTCCAGAAATAAACATAACTAGGGAGCAGACAGCAGGCCACAGTGATACTTGGGTATAGTGAGAAGGGCAATGGATGCTTGTGAGTTCTTTTAATAACCAATTTTTAAATTCTTTGCAATGACTAATTCAACAGTATCCTATATTACCTAATGTAATTAAACCAGATATTAGAAATATAAGAGTTAGAAAGCAGGAAGCAAAACCATTTGCAGGCAATATATTGGTACAGTATGCTTAAAATGTTTACAGAGTCAGTGATAAAATTAACTCAAACAAGAAAATTAAATAACGGTGTAGAATATAAACTTCGTATGAAGAATCAATAGGCTTCATATACACAAACAATAACCAGAAAATACAATGTTTAAATAGCTCTGTTTACAATAGGAAAAAAATCCTAGAATACTTATGAATAAACTTAAGAAAAACTATTTAAAATCAATAAGGGAAAATGTTAAAACATGCTTGAAAGCCACAGACATACACTTGAACAATTCTAAAGGCATCCCTTGTTCTTAGACAGGATGACCCAACATCATATAGATTTCAGTTCTCTCTAAATATTAAATATTTCATGCTATTTCACAAAATTATCTATTAAATTTCTGTGTGGAAACTGTAGTTGATACCTCACTTCATATGGTAAGATATCCAGAAATCAGTAAAATACTGAAAATAAAACCTGTAACTGGGAAATTGCACAAATTCAGAATTAAAACTGCTATGTGTAGGTACATGAATAGAAAGATAGTCCAGTAGAAATACCCTTAAATATTTATTAGATTGTAAAGAGACATCTCAAATCACTGGGGCATCTTTTTAATAAATATTGTTGTTGGCTTACTGATTGAATCTCCATTGGAAAAAAATTTGATTAACCTCTTACAAGAAATATTTCCAAATGGATTAGAGATCTAAATGTAATGACACTATGTAAGTACTAGAAGAAAACAGGAGTGAATTATTCTGTAACATAAAGGACAAGGTTTTTAAACTATGGCTCAAAACCTAGATGCAATCAAAGAAAAGGCAGACGAATTCGACTACAAACACACACACACACATACACACACACACACACACACACGGCAAAACAAAGCAACAAGCAAAATCACAATCAAATGATAAACTGAGAGAAAAAAATTGCAACATATATTGCAAGTGGCTAAAATCTCTATGATATAAAAAAGTTGAGAAAAAGGAGACTAAAGCCCACCAGGAAAAATAAGTAAAAGATAAAAACGTACAGTTCATTTAATAAGAGATAAAAATTGCTTTAAACATTTAAAAGTGCTTCCCACTCATCAGACAGAAACTCAACTAACAATTTAGTAAATATTAAAACTCCTGACAATTTATTCTTTTGACTGAGCTGAGTAGACATTCTGTAACATTACTGTTGGGAATGCAAATTGATAACAAATTATTGCAATCCTTATGTAGGAGTATTTTCCAACCTCAAAAATGAAATGTTTATATGTGCTTATCTTTTAGATCAGCAAGCCCACCTCTTGAAATTTAACCTGAAGATATAATTCCAACAATTATACACATACACCAAAATACACACACATACATAGTTATTCATTGCAATATTATTTGTATTTGTGAAGAAGAGCAAAGAAATAAAAACAATAGAAGGCAAAGTGATCAGGGAAAGTGACAAGAATATATAAAATATATCAATAAAATTATGTAATGTCAATAGTGATGAAGTACTGTTAACTGTCAGAGAAAGTTGAGAGACTGAACATGCAAACAGACAATGTCTGGATCATGCAGAACTCTGACCTACAATCTGCAACAACCTTCCAAGGACACCAACCTCTTTATCTACAATAAACAACCTAGGAAACCAGCCTTATAAGTCAGACTTGAAGACAGACTACCATTTCTAGTGACAATTCAGGAAACTAAGAAATTCTTAGTTTTGAACAATCAGTTCAAAATGGCCAGGACTTGATTAATAACTAACAACTTCACTATGTTTTGTTCCTAGTTCCAACTGAAGACAAATCAGATAAAGCCAAATATGCATCCCTAATTAATCGCGTAAGATATCCCACTTCTAGTTAGCTTGCCTAAAACATCCCTGGGCCAACAGCCTTCAATCAGGGCTTACTTCAAGTCTTTCCTCTTTCCCAGTACAAAGCTTTTTCACTCCTCTGCCTGTTTTGGAATCTCTGCCAAAATGCAAGTGATGGTGTCTGGCTGCTATAGAATAAATAATCTTTGTTTTTCTCATTTGGCTAGTCTTTATTTCCACAATGCTAAAACCCATGCATTAAATATTGGGAGTCATTATACCAGAAAATAAACTAGAAGTATTAGTTACTTCAGAACACGAAAGAGTGCAGGATAGGGTAAAATTGAATATGTAATTGAGGATTTCAATCTTCAAATTCCTCCCTTAAGCATTCATACAGAAAACAAGATTGATAGAAAACATTGAGATTTAATAGTGAAATAAACAATATTCTTTTCTAGCTCTGTTTCTGGAACACCAGCAACTAGGCTTATACTACTCTGCTAAAAAGATTGCTCTATTCTGGATTGGAATCCAAAAACTTCAAAGAAAAAGTTCAGAATATGAAAACTTTGAGATCCATAACTGCCAAGCCTCTATGTGATCATCCTACAGTAAAGCTTTGAGTTGGGCAAGCACTGTTTCTACAACCAGAACATCTAAGCAAAATTTTAGTGCCACTGTCTCAAAGACAAAGGGACAAGTATCGCCAGCAATTTGAGGAAGGTTTTCAACATGAAATATGGATACAAACATACAAAAAACTAAAACGAATTCACAGGCAGAAGAATCCACAGAAAAAAACAACTAACAACAATTTAGGTAATAACTTCAGAGAAATAAAAACTATTACACATGTGAAACAAGAGCAAGGTATTTTAAAAAATGCATGTTCTTGGCAATAAAAGAAATATGTTAGTAGAAATAAACATTGCAATATAATATTTAGAGTCTTTTTTTTTTTTTTTTTTCAAGACGGCTGACTAGGAACAATGGATGCTAGTTCTCAGAATGAAAATCAAAGTTGAAGGTGAATGGTCATGATCTGAATGGAAGGCTGAGGTGAGAGAGACAGGAGCTGTCAGAGATCCCATGGGAATAAAGCTGGGATGTGGAAAAGGAAAGCAGCAAGAGTCTGGCAGAGATTAATCCCCGATGAACTCAGAGTCCCAAGGGAAGAGTATGTGAGGGATATGTCTCTGCTTTCCTTTCCCCTGCCATAAACTACTGGCTGCCAAATTGTCAGTGAGCCCATCTGCCATTGCAAATCCAGGCATGCTGTTGGTGGCGATTTGGGAACTTCTCAAGAAAAGAGCACTGGGTGGCCAGCTCCTGCAGGTGTACTGAAGTGAGATGACAGGTGCCATACTGGTGACATACTGGTCATGCATCCATTGTGGGCCGCTGGCCTCACTGGGTTACCTTAGCCCTTGCATCACAACATCATCAAATCCTCCACAAACATACCACAGACCTGCTCTGACTTGGCAATTACAGGGGACTGTCACGTGCCTGGGTATCTGTGGAATCCCCAGAGATCTAGTCTTTGGCAGGAGCCACCACACGGAAGGAAGGAGAGCAGCCTGCTAAAGCCCCACCTTGGGACAAAGGAAATGCAGGTGCAGTGCTAATTGCTGAAGCCAGTGGTGTAGGTGGTCAGAAACGAACCTGGAGAAGGAGTCATCCCCTGCACCCCCTATCCACTGTTGTGGATGCAACAGAGGATTTCCCTGCTGGGGGCTGGCACGAGTGCACTTTCCAGTACCTTTCATGGTGGCTGAAACCTTGTTGAAAGTGAGCCCACATCACCTGGGCTTGTACAAAGGGTGAGACTCATCTTCCCCTCCCTAGAAGAGTGGCAGTGTCCCAGCAATGGAGGGCAAACAAGCCACAGGCTCTGGAGCTGGTAGGAGGTAGGGGGGATGTTGTTCTGCCAGGAGCCCTTTGTGGCAGCCACTAGAGGAGCATTTCTGTGCATCTTAGTTGCTTGCATTGCAGCTGGGAGCCAAAAGACACTATCGATAGAAACTGAAGATTGTGGAACCTGCCTGCAATGGGGGCATGATAGGGAAGTGGATCACGTTCCTACCTGCCTGGGACAAGGAGCTGGTACGGCGACTCTGCACCCCCCCATCCCTCAAACCCCCTCAGGTAAGTGCCTTCACTCATCATCAGTCTACCCAAAGGCTAGTTGGCGCTTGCTCTTAAGCGCCTCCTACTGGAGTGGAGACTGAACTGCACCACCAAGTGAAAATCCTGCTGTCAGAAGGGGTTAGTGCCGGTGTTTGAGAGAAGCTTCCTGAGATCTCCTCACTCCTCGCCCCACAGAAGATAGTGCGTTGGCTCATATGCCCAATACACCGTGATAACAAGCAGCATTTGAAAAGGTCACTGAACCAAACTAAAATTCATAAGCAGAGGAGAAATAGTCTTATCCAGACAAGACTATGAAGAGTCTTGTTTAAAACAGACTTTAAAGCAACAGTGCTGAAAATGGAAAAGAATGCATTACATAATGATAGAGAATTCAATTCACCCAGAAGACTTAACTATCCTAAATATATGTGCACCCAACATTGAAGTACCCAGGTTCATAAAACAAGTACTTCTAGACCTTTAAAAATACTTAGCCATACAATAGTGATAGAGACCTCAACACCCTACTGGCAACATTAGACAGATCACTGAGGCAGAAAACTAACAAATTCTGGGCTTAAATTTTATGCTTGACCAATTAGATCTAATAGACAGCTACAAAATACTCCACCCATCAACTACAGAATGTACATTCTTTTTTTTTTTTTTTTTTTTGAGACGGAGTCTCGCTCTGTCACCCAGGCTGGAGTGCAGTGGCGCGATCTCGGCTCACTGCAAGCTCCGCCTCCCGGGTTCACGCCATTCTCCTGCCTCAGCCTCTCCAAGTAGCTGGGACTACAGGCGCCCGCCACCACGCCCGGCTAATTTTTTGTATTTTTAGTAGAGACAGGGTTTCACCGTGGTCTCGATCTCCTGACCTCGTGATCCGCCCGCCTCGGCCTCCCAAAGTGCTGGGATTACAAGCGTGAGCCACCGCGCCCGGCCCAGAATGTACATTCTTTTAATCTTCACATGGAGCATACTCTTAGATCAACCACATGCTTGGCCATAGAGTAGTTTCAATAAATTAAAAAAAAAATGAAATCATACTAGCTATACTCTTGAACCACAGTGGGGTAAAAATAGAAATCTGTAGCAAAAGGATGTCTCAAAACCTCACAATTACAATGAAATTGAACAACTTGTTCCTAAATAATTCTTAGGTAAACAACAAAATTAAAGCAGAAATAAAAAATTCTTTGAAATAAATGAAAGCAGAGACATAACATACCAAAAGCTCTGGGATGCAGGAAAAGCAGTGTTATGAGGAAAGTTTGTAGCGTTAATCATACCTCAAAAAGTTAGAAAAATCTCAATAAGTGACCTAATATTGAACTTAGAGGAACTAGGAAAACAGAAACAAACTAATTCCAAAGCTAGCAGAAGAAAAGAAATAACTATAATCACAGCAGAACTGAATAAAATTGAGAACAAAAAATTCATGCAAAGAATCAACAAAACCGTAAGTTAGCTCTTTTAAATGATAATATCAATAGACTGCTAGCTAAATTAAAGAAAACAAGATCAAAACAACCACATTTAGAAACAACAGTGACATAAGCAATCCCACAGAAATACAAAAGATCTCCAGAGACTGTTATGAACACCTATATGCACACAAACTAGAAACTCTAGAGAAAATGAATAAATTCCTGGAAGCATACAACCTCCAAATATTTATCAGAAAGAAAGTGGAATCCTGAACAGACCAATATTGATTGCTGAAATTGAATCGGTAACAAAAAACATACCAAACCGAAACAGCTCCAGGCAAGATAGATTCACAGCCAAATCCTATCAGACATACTAAAAAGAGTGGATACCAATTATACTAAAATAATACCAATAATCGAGGCAGATGGACTCTTCCCAAATTCATTCTGTGAAGCCAGTACCACCCTGATACCAAAACCTGGTAAAGACACAGTGAAAAAAGAAAACTACAGGCCAATATCCTTGATGAACATAGATGTAAAAATCCTCAACAAAATACCAGAAAATAAAATCCAGCAGCACATCAAAAAGTAAATTCACCATGATCAAGTAGGCTTCATTATTGAGATGCAAGAATGGTTCAACATATACAAATCAATAAATGTGATTTACTACATAAACAGAATTAAAAACCATATGATCATCTCAATTGATGTGGAAAAGGCTTTCAGTAAAATGCAACATTGCTTCATGATAAAAATCCTCAACAAACTAGGAATCAAAGGAATATGCCACAAAATAATAAGTCATCTATGGCAAATTCAGAGCCAACATCATACTGAATGGGCAAAGCTGGAAGTATTCTCCTTGAGAACTGTAACATGATAAGGATGACCAGTCTTATCAGTCCTATTCAGCATGGTACTGGAAGTTTTAGCCAGCAAGCAGGCAAGTGAAAAAAAATAAAAGGCATCCATTAGAAAAAGAAGTCGTCAAACTATCTCTTTTTTTTCTGATGATATAATTCTATTACCTAGAAAACTCCACAGACCCTGCAAAAAGGCTCCTGAAACTGATAAAATACCTCAGTAAAGTTTCAGGATACAAATCAAAGAACAAAAATTAGCATTTTATACAATATTATTGTTCAAGCCAAGAGCCAAATCAAGAATGCAATCCCATTTACAATAGCCACAAAATATTAAAAATGCCTAGGAAAATATTTAACCAAGAAGGAAAGACCTCTACAGGGAGAACTAGAAAACACTGATGAAATAAACTGTAGATGATGCAACTAAATGAAAAAAAAATCTCATGCTCCTGGATGGAATAATGAATATTGTTAAAATGAGTATATGGCCCAAAGCAATCTATAGATTCAATGCAATTCCTATCAAATTAACAAAGTGATTTTTTCACAGAATTAGATAATTCAATTCTAAAATATATATGGAATAAAAAAACAAGAGGCCCAAGTAGTCCAGAGCGTCCTAAGCAAAATTAAGAACCTGGAGGCATCACATTACCTCACTTCAAACTTACTACAAGGCTATAGTAACCAAAACAGCATGGTGATGGTGGAAAAATAGATATATAGTCATATGTTTGGCTATGTCCCCACCGAAGTCTCATCTTGAATTATAATCCCCATAATCTCCATGTGTCAAGGGAGGGAACTGGTGGGAGGTGACTGGATCATGGGGGGCGGTTTTCTCCATACTGTTCTTGTGGTAGTGGTATAGTGAGTGAGTTCTCATGAAATCTGATGGTGTTATAAAACAGTTTTCCCTGCTCTTGTTAGCTCTCTCTTTCCTGCCACCATGTGAAGAAAGACTTTGCTTCCCCTTTTCCTTCTGCCATGATTGTAAATTTCCTGACACATCCCTAGCCATGCAGAACTGTGAGTCAATTAAACCACTTTTCTTTATAAATTACCCATTCTTGGGCAGTTCTTTATAGCAGTGTAAAAATGGACTAATTCACATAAATCAATGGAACAAAACAGAACCCATAATGAAAGCCACATACCTACAACCAACTGACCTTTGACAAAGTTGACAAAGACAAACAATGGGGAAAAGACACTCTATTCAAATGGTGCTGGGGAAATTGGATGGATACAATGAAACTGGACACATACCCCTCAAAATATATAAAAATTTTTCAAAATGAATTAAGATTTAAATGTAAGACTGGAAACTATAAAAATCCTAGAAGAAAGCCTAGGTAAAACTTCTGGATGTTGGCCTAGGCAAAAAATTTATAACTAAGTCCTCAAAAGCAATTGCAACACAAATAAAAATAGACAAGTAAAGAGCTTCTGCATAGCCAAATAAACTATCAACACAGTAGACAATTCTATTAGTCCACTTGTATTGCCATAAAGGAATACCTGAGGCTGGGTAATTTATAAGTAAAAAGAGATTTATTTGGCTTACGGTTCTGCAGGCTGTACAGGCATGGCACCAGCATATACTTCTGGTGAGGCCTCAGGATGCTTTTGGTGAAGGTTCCTGGTGATAGAAAGTGAAGAGGGGGCGGGTATGCCACATGGTGACAGATGGAGCAAGAGAGAGAGCAGGGAGGTCCCAGACTCTTTTTCATAATCCTATAGTAACTCATTATCACAGAGAGGGCACCACACTATTTATGAGAGATCCACCCCCATGACCCAAACAACTCCCACTAGGCCCCACCTTCAACATTGGGTCACATTTCAACATGAAATTTGGAAGGGGAAAACATTTAAACTATATCAACAGCCTACAGGACAGGAGAAAACATTTGCAAACCATGCATCCAACAAAGGACTAATATCCAGAGTCTGTAAGGAACTTAAGCAAATCAACAAGCAAAAAACAACCACATTAAAAAATGGGCAAAGATGAGTGCAGTGGCTCACGCCTGTAATTCCAGCACTTTGGGAGTCTGAGGTGGGCGGATGGCAGGGTCGTCAATAGATCGAGACCATCCTGGCCAACATGGTGAAACCCCGTCTCTACTAAAAATACAAAAATTAGCGGGGTGTGGTGGTGGGTGCCTGTAGTCCCAGCTACTTGGGAGGCTGAGGCAGGAGAATTGCTTGAACCCGGGAGGTGGAGGTTGTAGTGAGCTAAGGTGGTGCCATTGCACTCCAGCCTGGCAACAGAGCAAGACTCCGTCTCAAAAAAAAAAAAAAAAAAAAGGCAAAGAACATGAACAGACACTTCTCAAAAAGATAGATACAAGTGACCCACAAAATGCTCAACATTCAGTATCAGAAGAAAATATAAATTAAAACCACAATGAGGGTACCATCTCATACCAATCAGAATAACTATTACTAAAAATGTGAAACATAATAGATATTGGTGAGGATATGGAGGAAAGAGAATGCCCATATATTATTGGTGGGAATGTAAATTAGTTTAACCCCTTTGGAAAGCAGTATGGAGATTTCTCAAGAAATTAAAAATAGAACTACCATTTGACCCAGCAATCTGACTATTGGGTATCTACTCAAAGGAAAAGAAATCATTTTATCAAAAAGACACCTGCCCTCACATGTTTATTGCAGCACAGTTCACAATAACAAGGTCATGGAATCAACGTAAGTGTCCAACAGTAGTAGATTGGAGAAAGAAACTGTATACACAACGTGTAATACTATGCAGCCATAAAATATGAAATCATGTCCTTCACAGGAACATGGATGGAGCTGGAGGCCATTATCCTAAATGAAGTCACCCAGAAACAGAAAATCAAATACAGCATATTCTCACTTATAAGTAGGAGCTAAACAATGGGTACACATGGGACATTCTGAAAATAGTAGACTTTGGGGACTCCAAAAGGTAGGGGTGTGGGATAAGGGAAAAATTGCCTGCTGTGCATAATGTTCACTATTTGGGTGATGGTTCACCAGGAACCCAAACTTCACCATTACACAGTATATACTACTTTAGAAAAACCTGCATATGTACCCTCTGAATCTAAAATAAAATAACAGAATGTTTAGGTTTTAGACTGAAGAACATATTTCAAGATAGCAACTACAACTTAATTGGAAGTACTGTTTAACTGATTTTATTAGTCCATTCTCATGCTGCTAATACAGACATACATGAGATTGGATAATTTATAAAGGAAGTTTAATGGACTCACAATTCCATATGGCTGGGGAGGCCTCACAATCATGGTGGAAGACGAAGGTAGAGCAAAGGGAATTCTTACATGGCGGTGGGCAAGAGAGCATGTGCAAGGGAACTCCCCTTTATAGAACCATGAGCTCCACCGGGCACGGTGGCTCACGTCTGTAATCCCAGCAGTTTGGGAGGCTGAAGCGGGCGGATCACGAAGTCAGGAGATCCAGACCATCCTGGCTAACACGGTGAAACCCCGTCACCACTAAAAATACAAAAACAAAATTAGCCGGGGGTGGTGGCGGAAGCCTGTAGTCCCAGCTACTCTGGAGGCTGAGGCGGAAGAATGGCGTGACCCAGGAGGTGGAGCTTGCAGTGAGCTGAGATCACGCCACTGCACTTCATCCTGGGCAACAGAGTGAGACTCCATCTCAAAACAAAACAAACAAAAACCCATGAGCTATTGTGAGGCTTATTCACTGTCACGAGAACAGCAAAGGAAAAATCTGTCCCCATGATTCAATTACTTCCCACTAGGTTCCTTCCACAAAATATGGGGATTATTACAATTCAAGGTGAGATTTGGGTGGGGACATAGGGCCAAACCATATCATTGATGCAACACCTGAATAATGTGAGTTACAGAATGTTAGAATGATTGAAATAATACAAGAAATGTTCTCCAAACTAAAGGATTTTGGATTCAAAGTGCCCATGTAGAACCCTACACAGTGATATCATAAAAAATATACCATGGTGTATATTGTGACTTTTTTAGATTTTAGGAACAATGAAAAATACCTAATATTCAGAGAGAGAGAGAGGAAAATGAGAAGTAGGAAACAAACAATTTGCATACAAATATTTGGAAATGAAAATGACAACACCGTTGGAATCTAGATGATAGTGGGGCAAAACCTGCAATGTTCTGAGGGTAAAACATTATAATATACCAAGGAAAATTATTAATCAAGTGTTTGCATAAAATAAATACTTTGTCAGATATGCAAAGTCTCAAAAAAATTAACTCCTGGTCACTTTTCCTCAGGAAGTACCAGAGTATGGGCCTTGTTCATGGACAGAAAAAGGTCGAATATTGTTAAAAATATTCTTCTTCTTAACTAAAATGCGGTAAATATTTACTTTCAAATCCTTATGATATATTTCATGGAACTTCAGAAGCTAATCCTTAAATAAATGGAAGGTGTAAATAGACAAAATCTCTCAGATAAAAAATTAAGAGAGGGTATGCTATAACAAATATAAAAATTTGTCATAATTTATGATTTAAATGATTTAAATACTGCAACATTGCTACAGAAATATATAAGCAAGCCAATGGAGTGATGTAGGTATCTCAGGAACAGAGCTCTCTATATATTGAACTTAGAATGTGATAAATCTTGCATTAGGTATTAGTAGGAAAAATGGCGCATATGACACAGAGAACATCAAAATTCTTTGCTTGCATATCCCCTCAAGTAAATTTTAAAAATATAACCTCTGTATCATTCTCATTTACAAAACTTGTAACTTCTATATACTTAAATATTGAGAGTTTAATAACTATACCAGATTATTATATACTGCAGCAAGTTTGTAAAATATGTCCAATGGGATGTAAATATCTACAAATGATGTCTAGCAGCATCCACTTAATATGTTCATGAACATGCCCTTTAACATTCTAAAATGTTACATCTTCTAGTTTTTGAAATAACATTTCTATTCCACTTTCCTTGCAGAATTTTCTCCAAATTTAATACATTTTTTGCTTAAAAGTTACATATTTATTTTTCTTAAGTGAAATACATGCAATATTGACATTTTAACATGTTTTATTTATGACATTACAAATCTAAGTGTTCAAATATTCTCTAGATTTTAACTCATTTTTATTAACTTTTCATTTACACAAGTCCATGTGTAAATTCACAAATAATAAATGTATATTGGAAACATTTTCCCATTATGAAATCATGTTCACAGATCAAGAAAGTGAATGTGATCAGCAATCAATAAATATCCCTCTCCCTCTTAATGCTTCTCCTCAAAATGACATTATTCTGATTCCTAATATTTCAGATTAGCTTTGCCAACTTTTGCCTTCATATAAATGGAATCATATGTTATTAATAAGTGCTTAGGGCCAGGTACAGTGGCAGTGGCTCATACCTGTAATCCCAGCACTTTGGGAGGCTGAGGTGGGCAGATCACTTGAGGTCAGGAGTTTGAGAGCAGCCTGGCCAACATGGTGAAACCTCATCTCTACTCAAAATACAAAAATTAGCCTGGCGTGTTGGCGCACGCCTGTAGTCAGCTACTGGGGAGGCTGAGGCAGGAAAATAGCTTGAACCTGGGAGGCAGAGGTTGCAGTGAGCTGAGATAGTGCCACTGCACTCCAGCTTGGGCGACAGAGCGAGACTCCGTCTCAAAAAAAATAGAAAATAATTTTAAAAAGTGTTTATTGCTGCCTGGCTTCTTTTGCTCGATATTGTGCTTGTGAGAGACATTCCCATTGTTGCATGTAGCAACTGGCCATTTTTTCTCAATGCTATGCTTGACTATGTGCCTGTAGCATGATTGAGTTATCTGCTCTTCCTCTGCTTTGCTCCCTCTATTAAGGTGTAGCCCTCTAGGGTTTCCAATGGAGTTAATGAGGTCTTTATCAGGGTGCCTCTCTTTGATGGGCCTTGAACTCCAAATTTTGTCTTCTTGGCACTATAAAATGCAGAAAATATCCATTCGACTACCAGGAGCTTTTGCCTAGCTTTTTGTCTTTTATCCTGTGCAGTTCAAGAATAAGGCAATTGCCCTAAGGTAAAAGCCTATATAATGTTAAGTTTCTTTTTCTGTGCCACATTTCTGAAAAGAATATAACTGCTTGACCACCCCTCTTTTCTCCAAGTTCCAACTGTTGTTGTATCCATAGTTTTTATTTTCCTTTTCCTCCAGCTCTATAAAATTGATAAAATGCCTGCTAATTTCTCAGCATGTATTACTGGTAGTTCCTAGTGGGACTATCTTTAAAGACATATTACCAGAGTAAGTAAGTGGCCTGAGGGAAGAAGAACCTGCAGAATTTGCACACTTCCCTGTACCCTTTCTCCTCAGGATATTGACTCCTTGAGTGCTGTTTCCTTTGGGACGTCTCTGTTATCTTCTAATAATTTTGTTGTGGTGGTGATGGCTCTTTGTTTTTTGCATTTTATCTAGCTATTCCAGTGTTTCTCAGCGGTAGATTTGACTATTACAATTATTTTATCATTGCCCTGTAGATAATTTTACTATCATTGAAGTAAACTTTTTATTAAAGCATAACATCCACATAGAAAATTCCAAAAATATAGCCAGATAGACCCATGTATTTTTTAAAGTGAGCATACCCTTGTACTAAGAACCCAGATTTTCAAAAACATAATAATATACTAACACCCATGTGCCTGCTCAAATAACTCTCTACAACCACCCAAGGGTATCTATTCTAACTTCTAACACCCTAAATTCATTTTCATTGTTGTTGACCGTCATAAATAAGAAACATCCCTGAACTTTTCTTTCGTGATAATCTCACTTTGCTTAACATTGTTTTTCAGACAATTGTGGTATTTTCGATAATGTTGACATCCCTTATTTTGTTAAGGTGGTGAATTGATTGATTTACCAGTTATACCACCTCTGCATTCCTAGAATAACACTTGGTTATTATATTTGGCCATAATATGTTATCTAGTAGTGATTTTCTGAATTTGTTTTAATAATTTTGCATCTATGATAATGAGCATGTTTTGTATTCATGCTTAATGTAATATTTCATATTTCAAATTTCAATTTTTTAGTTTGTGTATAAATTTTACTATGTGTTTTCTATTTGAACTGCCTCTATTATATTCTTTTCATTAGTTCTTTCTTTCCTTTTTCATGAGTCATGTATACTTATTGCATTTTCTCCTTTATTAAAGTTTAGTTTTACATTATTTTCCTACTTGTTTAATGACTACCATAGGATTTATAATACATATCTGTGTGGTTTATTATCATTTGAAAAAAATGAACACCTTTTTTTCTCTCCCCCAGTAATAGGGACTTTAAAACAATTTATTATCATCCATGTTCCTCACTGTTGCCTTTTGTTTTATTGTTTTGTGCATTTTAATTCTATGTATGTATGAAATACCACAAGAAAATAGCATTATAATTTTCTCTCTCTCATACACACATTCCCACATGCTCACCCGTTCTCCTGCTCTTTATAGCTTCTTTCTTTTCCTTATTTCCATCTGAAATTATTCTCATCCTACTGAAAGAATACTATTTGATCTTTTTTAAGGCACATCTAGTGGTGATGAATTCTTCCAGGTTTTATTTGTTCAAAAATATTTTTATTTTCTAAGTTGGTAATAATTTTTCAGCATATTAAAATGTCTTGATTCTGTTGAGATCCTGTTCTCTATATATTTCAACTATTGTAGTTCTATTGAGGATAATGTAGCTTTATTCTTTAGACACTTTTAAGATTTTCTCTGATGTTGAGGTTCAGCCATTTTACTGAAGTAACTAGGTTTGGCTTCTTTTGTGTGTGTGTTTTTTTTTTCCTTAGAGTTTTCAGATCATCTTGAATATATGTCCTATTATTTTTCATCAACTCTTTCCATTGAATCCTCTCCCTTCTTTTTTCTTTCGCTCTTCTAAAACTTCATCTGAATATGAAATCTTTTTGCCATGTCCCTTATGACCCTTGTTCTTTTATATAATTTTCATTTTCTTCTCTATGCTTTAGTTCACATATTTTCTCTTGGCTTATTTATATTGTTCACCAATCCTGTTTCCTATGATTTCAAATCTCTTATTGTGCACATTGGTTTTTTATTTCTATTATTGAATTTTGAAGTCTTAGATTTCCCATTTGATTCTTTTTTTCAGTTATAATTTTTGGGTAAAAATTCTTTATCTTTTAGTATTTTCTTTCATCTTTTATGAAAATCTAAATCATAATTATTTTAAAGTCCTGTGAACATACTCCAATAACTGAATCATATGTAGGTTGTCTTCTACTTTCTATTTTCTTGGCTGTTTTCAGTTCTATTTTCCTATCTTTTGACAAGTATAATGTTTGTTGATTGAATCATGGGCATTGCGTGTAAAGATTTTAGGTGTTCTTGATGATATGTCCTTCCTTCAAATAAAATTTGCCTTTTCCTCTGGTAGGAATATAAAATGGGTATCATTAATCTGATCAGAAACTTAGCTGAGTCAAATTGTTTTTGCAGATTTACTATTACTCCATCTACCTCTGGTTTCCTCCCATTTTAAAACAAAATACCCAAGTGTGTAATTAAGAGACCAGTTCTCATGGGCATTCATCCTATTGGTATGACTTGAACTAAAATTCTTTTCTGTTTAACACATCAAAACAGTAAAATCTCAACTGTACTTATGTAACTTTTCTTCTTAGCTTTTTTCTTCCTTACTGATGCAGCTTCTGAATCCTTCATACATCTCCATTAGAAAACCTGTTTCATTCAAACTCAGTTCTCTGGCCATTGCTTCTTGTCAAGACCTGATGTCTTAAGTTTCTAGTTTTGTTCCTCAACTCCTAAAAAACCACAAAACTCTTCTGATTTCTCTGTCCTCAGCAGTGTTTCTCTGTCCAGGAAATACTAAGGTTTTCAGCCTCTTGTCTTGCATCTAGCAGGAGAAAATACAAAGGGAAAATGCAACTGCCCTATGTCAGCTCATTTTTTCCTAGCTCTTCCTTCTCTAGAACGTGACTCTTTTTTATTCCTGATTACTTCATTAGTTATCTGATAACTTCAGACAAGTGTTTATTACTATTATTATTGTTGTTGTTGTTTAACATACTTTGTCTAGTTCTTAGATGGAACATTGGTCTTTTACAGGCTACTTCATCATACCTGAAGGTGGATATCTAACTTCATATTTTGTAGGGTAACTATGATGGGTGTAAAATTATAAGCTTCTATAAGAGTATAAAATTATAGCTTTATAAGCTATTTTATTTAAATACTTTAAAGATAACATTCCAATTTCTACAGGAACCCATTGTTTCTGTGGAAAATCATCTGTAATTCTGATTTTTACTTGCTAAATTGGAAGGTAACCATTCCTTATTTCTCTGCTTTCTTTCAAAGCAGTTCACCAAAGTGAAACCAAATAATCTCTTCTTATATCAAATTGACTATAACTATAGGCACACAGTCACACTAATCTGTAGATGAGGATAACACGTAGTTTTTAAGATAGTTTTATTGCGTTTCTCTTCTTTATTCTACACAGTGAGAATGGATTTTAATATATAAAGATTTATTTCTTATTCAAAATATTTAAATAAATAAATAAATGTTTATAAAGTTGAGAGAGGGGAAAAGAGAAAATTAAAGAAATATATTAATTTTTGGAGGTGAATACTATAATATACCATATGTTTATATAAAAAAGTTGTTAAATTATTTTAAAAATAAAATTCCACAATATTAAGTGATTTTTCAACAGAGAAATAATCCATAGCATGAATGCATCTATAGTATGCAATATATACTTATACATATATATTTACAATTTTACTGCTATATGGTAAAAATGAAGATTGAGGAAGCAGAGAGAAGAATTATGAGAATCGGATTTTTTTTTCTGTGCATATATCAGCACTGTGACAGTGGAGATGAAGTGCAGTAGATGGGACTGAAATATATTGGGAGGTTTTATCTGCAGCAATCCTTTTCAAAATATCTGTGATGAAGGACCATTTTTAAAAATCATCAATCATTTAAGGCAGTATTTTTTAAGATAAAAGTAAATTACTAAGAAAGGAAATGACAAAGAAAGCAAAAAATATAATCTCATTTTTTATTATTAGGTTCAACTGACATAAAATCATTTTGTTAAATGCTATAGACATTTTTAAATATTTGCTCTGTATTTCTCTCCTTTTCTCAACCAAAATTGCTACCAAATATTTTGTGGACCACACATTTAGTAGCGCTGATCTAGAGTATGTGAAGAATGAAATAGAAAGGGACATATTACTTTTAGGCTGTTACTTTTGTACTAATATTAACACAATTCTATGTTAGTACTTTTATAGTATTGGTATTGGCTTTATAGCTTGAACAACTGAATGAGTGTTTTAAGCATTTATTAATATTGATAAGGCTTCAAAATATTTATTTTGACAAGCAACAAATTGAGTTTAGTATGTAGCACGTTAGGTTTGAAGTGCTCTTGAGCATTCAAGATTAATATTTTATGTAGACACCTTGTAAATCTCTCCCAGTTTCTTTGAAGCTGAGATTATGTGGGATTTTATTTCTTCTATTAATAATTTTGAATAATATACTTTTAAAGTCATTGTATAACTGAAAATATTGTGTATTTCTCCTGCTTGAAAGTGAACCTTTTTTAATTTCTAATTTCAATTTTTGTTGGTACATAGTAGGTGTATGTATTTGTGAAGTACATGAGATATTTTGATACAGGTATACAAGATGAAATAAGCACAACGTAGAGAATGGAGTAGCCATTCCCTCAAACAGTTATCCTTTGAATTACAAACAATCCAATTATACTTAGTTATTTAAAAATATAAAATTAAATTATTATTGACTGTAGTCACCCTGTTGTGCTATCAAATAGTAGATCTTATTCTTTTTTTCTAAATATATTTTGTACCCATTAACCATTCCCACCTCCTGCCACCCCCCAGCTACCCTTCCTAGCCTCTCTGTCTCCATGAGTCTGATTGTTTTAAAATTTAAATCCCACAAATATGTGATAACATGTGATATTTGTCTTTCTATTCCTGGCTTATTTCACTTAGCATAATTACCTTCAGTTTCATCCATGTTGTTGCAAATGACAGGATCTCATTCTTTTTTAATGACTGAATAGTACTCCATTGTGTATATGTACTACATTTTCCTTTTCCATTCATCTGTTGATGGACATTTAGGTAGCTTTCAAATTTTGGCTATTGTGAACAATGCTGCAACAAATATGGGAAAGAAGGTATCTCTTTGATATACTAAGTTTCTTTCTTTTGGGTATATACCCATCAGAGGGATTGCTGGATGATATAGTAGCTCAATTTTTATTTTTTTGAGGAATCCCCAAACCGTTTTCTATAGCGATTGTACTAATTTACATTCCCACCAATACTGTACAAGGGTTCTCTTTTCTCCACATCCTCTCTAGCTATTATGAATGGGATTACTATTTAAATTTCTTTTTCAGATTGTTCACTGTTGGCATATAGAAAGGCTACTTATTTTTGTATGTTGACTTTGTATCCTGCAACTTTACTGAATTTGTTTATCAGTTCCCATAGTTTTCTGGTGGAGTCTTTAGGTTTTTCCAAATATAAGAACATATCATCTGCAAACAAGGAGAGTTTAACTTCTTCCTTTTCAATTCGGATGTCCTTTATTTCTTTCTCTTGTCCTATTGCTGTCACTAGGACTTCCAGTACTATGTTGAATAACAGTGCTGAAAGTGGGAATCCTTGTGGTATTCCAAATCTTAGAGGAAAGTCTTTAAGATTTTTCCCATTCGGTATGATACTAGCTGTGGGTTGTCATATATGGCTTTTATAATGTTGAGGTATGTTCTTTCTATTCCCGGTTTTTTGACCTTTTTTTTTCTCGTGAAGGGATGTTGAATTTTATCAATGCTTTTTCAGCATCAATTGAAATGTTAGTAATGTTTTTGTCTTTCATTCATTTCATTCTGTTAATATGATGTATCATATTCTGTTAATATGATGTATCACATTGATTGATTCGTATATGTTGGGCCATCCTTGCCTCCCAGGGATAAATCCAACTTGGTCATGATGAATGATCTTTTTTTAAATATATATATAAAACTTTTATTTTAGGTTTGGAGGTACACATGCAGGTTTGTTTTATAGGTAAACTGTGTGTCACGAGGGTTTGTGATCTTGTTTTGTCAAAAGTTAGGTTAAAATTAATTGTGTTTTCAAGCTCTTGCTCATTTTCTTTTAAAATCCAGTATGGTCATTTCAGCACCAAATTTATACTTGTTTCTTTGTAAACATAGTCTTTAGTTTTCTACATATCTCTTAAAGATTTTGTAACTTTTAAATTTTCTTTTGTTTTTCCAAAGCTTTATGAGAATGTGCATAAGTATTCCTGTTTACTAAAATTTATTCTGCATAGCAATCGGAGAGCACTTACAATTTATTCAGTTTTAGAAAATGTTCTTTATTTCTTTGGTTATTTTCCCCACCAAACTCCAAACTCTCTGCGTACTCTTTTTGAGAAAATATTGGAAATAATGAATTTTATTTCATATATTTGAATCTTTATTCATCTTGATACCTTTAAGATAGAAATGAATCTCTTTTTTTGATCTTCTGGCTCCATAATTGGCTCTTCATCAATGTTCACTCAGCAAATCAATCCCCACATTGCTTTTACTTATATCTCAATAATCAAAAGTTGTTTTTAAAAATATATCTCTGTTTAGTTATATTTTATGTATGCACATTTTTCTACATTTTCTCTCAGGATAATGACTGTATTTGTTCTAATGGTGGGATGTTAATTCTTGTTGAATTTGTTGCCTCACTATCTTGGTAGTTTTAGTTTTCTTGTCACCTTTTATTTGAGAAAATCTATTTGGCCTTTTTAAAAATAAATATATAATCTATCCTAATGAATAATAACCAGCCATCTTGCTTCTCCTACTTCATTGTAAATTTTACTTCCTTGATTTGTTGATCGGTATTACTGTTAAACTCAAGTATGTTGGGAGAATAAGAGGATATACTAATCTAAGTGTTGTCAATTTAATACTAAATTAATTATCCAGGTAAATGTCAAGGGAATTCCAACTACTTATATCAGTAATGCTATGATTCAATGCTATATTCTTTCCTGTACAATTCACACTTAGTCTTTGTAGTGCAAATAAACTTATTGTCCATCATTAGTTTTTTTTTTTGTATTTTTGTTGATTTGTCTCTAATCATTTTTGTTGTCTGAAGCTTGTCTTCTAGCTCATTCTTCAAAAAATATTCATGGGAACAACATTTCCTACATTCTTTCATATTGATAACACTTCATCTGTGACCTTTACTTTTGAAGATCTGTTGGTAAATCTCATATCTTTAGTTCATATTTTCTTTACATGAATGTCTTAGATATTTCACTACACATTCCACTAGCCTAAATAATTGAAGTTTCAAAGTCTGATGATGTGTTTTGCTGTCCCATGCTACGTCCTTTGAGTTGGTATTTTTTTTGCTTGACTCAAGATCTTTTACTTAATGTCTATTAATTTTATGAGAATATGTTTCAGTGTAGATAATCCAGTTTTTCTCAGGAACATGATATTTCCTTCCAATAAGTCATTTTAATTATTTCTGTTTAATTAAGAATGTTTCCTAGAACTATAATTTTTGGTAGTTTTTCCTCTACTCTTGCTTTGATTTTCTTCATTAAAGACCCCTATTAAGTACATGATGGATCTTCTTTGTTTGTCATCTGAATGCTTCACTTTTCCTTTGTATGTCTTTTTGAAATTATTTTCTTCCTTTTTTTAAATGGGGTTATTAAGGTATAATCACATAGAAAAACAAATATATCATAGATGTAAAACTAGATAAATTGTTATAGTCTGAACATACCTATGTATCTCACACACAGGTCAAAAAATAGAATGCTAACACTACCATAGAAGTCGTTTCCTACCTTTTTTACATCTATTGCCCCAAAGAGCTAACTGCTGTCATGACTGATAACAACTTGGTTGTGTCTCTTCTGAGTTTTTCATAAATAGAATCTCTACATAGACACTGAGGCCATTTTCTTTTTTTTAAAAGTGTTTTATTATGTAAAATTTTAAATTATATCCTGGCATGTCAGCACCTTCAGGATCTTTACTATTTGTATCATTACCAAAACTATGCTTTTTTTTCTCTATCTTGTTTGTTCTCCACCTTAAGTTTTATTTGTATTGAGGTACACTGTAAAAAAATACCCTGAATGTATGTTTTTAAATAGATTGTAAAATAATCGATACAATTTGTATTATTTGAATTAGTTTAGTTGTTTCAAATTGTAAGTATAATGAAGGGGATTTTTTTCTGATGTGAAATAAAATTAACTTATTCTTCCTAACAATACCTCTTATGATACAGAGTTTGTTGTAAGTATGAGTTTGAAATCTCAGATAAAACTAAATATGATCTTATTGTAGTTGAATAATGAAACTTGTTTTTGGAAGATGTAATTAATGAAACCATTATTAACATAATCTATTAGATAAAATATCAATTTATAACATCAACTAAGAAACCTGTTTATGTTTAACACCAAACAACAATTACCATAAAACCTGTGGAAATTTTTTTTCACTTCTTTTTGATAAGATTTAATATAATAGTTTTCTCTTACCTTATGAGTTATGACGTGAAAATATTTTATTAATGGCAAATATTTATACAAATATTAAATATTATGGTTACATTTAAACTATAATGAATTATGAGTTGATTTTACATAGGTAAGCTAAATAAAATTAGCTGATGTATATTTCTAAGTGAAAATTTTCCTTACTGGAAAATTAAATTTTCAAGTATAATTTCCCTATACGTAACACATTCGATACAAATTAGCGTATGTTTAAGGAGTTGTCTAATAAAAATTCAGTTTTTACTCCTTCGCAGCTAGTGAGGACTGCAAGCCTGAGTAATAAGTTGACAACGTAAGTTCATTCAACAAACATTTTTGGACACTTTCCCCATGACAAGAATTATTTTAGAAATTCAAACAGAAAAAAGACATAACTTGCAATTTAGTTTTGGAAGGATATATATGGACATGGTAGGAACAGTAATGACCATGCTACTATGAGCATTTCATTAGGCTAGGATTCTTATATTATATTGTTTAATTCTTGCAATCATCTATGATGAAAAGTTTAAGTATTTTATTGGTGAAGAAACTGATGCTCAGATAGTTTTTTGACTAACCCAAAGTTTGACATACAGTAAGCATAGACTGAAGTTGGAATTTGTGCTTTTCTTTTTTTAATCCTTGAGTTCTTTGTATCACATCCCACATTTGTTGGCAGATAAATTTTAGTGTACTTATGTGAGAGTGTTTTCTAAATATGTAATTAATTACAAATTGGGAGTTGTTTTTTTTAAGTTCCAAGGTTAACTGATAACCTTTAAGAACCACCATGCATTGGGACTCAGAGAAAATGTTAGTCTGTCTGCATTTTCATAGAATTAGTATGGTTAATAAATCCTGGCAAATCATTCATAAGTGATTAAGTTACAATGCAGTATTCAACAGCATTATGATTTTGTTTTTAGTTCCCTACTTCCGTTCTGTATTAAAATGTGCTAGTGAATTTTTAAAGAACAATACATTTTCCTATTTCTACTAATACATGAGCATTTTATAGCCAAATCAAATAACTCCAGCTATTTCTAATGGCAATGTTAGGACTTAAATGATGAGAATCATTTGTTAGATTAAAGTGAATTTACTTCAGATTCCAATTATTTCTAGTGGTCAGTAAATCTTTCAGTTTACCTTAAGGGCCCAAGAAACTCCTTCAATGTTTTTGTAAAGGAAAATTGTGCCTTAATGGGAAATGTTATTCTAGATGGGATCCTGCAGCAATCATGATGTGCTATCATTACAGAGATTGATTCTGCTGGAAAGATATAATTCCTAAAGTATCTTTGATGTAACCTTATGTTCCACGTTACAAAAGGAGATAAATTAGCCTTTCTAAGCCGTGACAAATATATGATCATCTGAAATCCAAGATTAAGTCTAAATAGGTTAAAAACAGAAAATACTAGCACATTAAGATCTCTTCTTACAGTTTAAAATTGTGGCAGAGTGTCTAAACATATGGATACTTCTTGGTCCATTATCAGAGTCAAAACTATGAAATAGGAGGCCTCCAGATATTATCTTATTAATTTGCCTTTTTGTAGGGGAATTATTTTATTTTTCAGATATCTTAATTTCTTAGAACCAAAGCCCACATGTTTAAAGGAAAAATATATAACTGTGTTTCTCAAGAGTAATGTATGGATACCATTTAAATAAAAAACTACTCTATTCTGAGAGTTTTTAAATTATTTTTATTGTGACATTTTTAAATTTGTACAAACATAGGCTGTAAATTCTTACAGCTATAAACTATACAACCAAAGGCAAATTTGTAAATTGAATACAAGAAAAACAAAAAACCATTCTAATCAAAAGGATTAATTTGATGTAATGCCATTTGCTGAAATTGCATTGTTGCTCAGTGTTCCTTAAGTACCAATGCTATTGCACAGGTCCTTGTGAGCTTAACATGTCTATATTACCACACAAGATCTGAAAAGTGAATTATTCTACCATTTTCCCCAGTTGAACTACTGTAAGACATTTACTTATACACTGTGTTCTGATATAATTTGGTCTTTACATAGCAGTGATGAATATGGTATATACATAATTCTGTTTTTATTTCTATTATTTTGCTACAATTAAAGTCATCATTTGGCACCAAAAAATATAAGCAAAAACATAGTAGTAGGCATTGAAACTGAATAGCAGGTAATGAGTATTATCCAAATTGTTTTAAAATTATTTATTTACTTATATTTAATTCACAATAATAATTGTATATATTTGTGGGAATGATGTTATGTTTTGATCTATGTACATTGTAGAAAGAGTCAAACTAATTTATATATCTATCATCTCACCAACATTATTTCTTTGTGGTGAAAATCTTAAAAATACAAATATTTTAAAATTAAATTTGGCTTTTCTAGTAATTATTGTTATTATAATAATAAAACAAACAAACAAACAATAAAACCAAGAGATGCTGACCTAGGTTAACAGGCATTGAGGAGTGGAGATGACATATCGAACAACTTATCAGCCTGAGGGAACTAGTGTTATTTCAAATGAAGTTAAGAGACATGATCCTCTAATCATCTTGGCAATACATCTCTGGTCCTCCATGATTAATTCTGAGGTTCTTTCTAGATTAATTAACATCTTAATTTTCAGAATATTTCTGTAATCTTTAAGCTGCAAACGTCGGGCATGTCAACTGTGTATGTATGTGCTATCCTTGAAATTTATACTCTAAAAAGCAATTCCAGGTATCAATACAATGGGGGAATTTAGTCATCTTTCCTAGGTGGGTTATTTTAATTTCCACAAAATGTATTCTTTGTCTGTACATTTTGGAAGCTATCTGTATTACAAATATCTTTTATCAGTTTATGATTCTTTGTCAATTTCTTTATGGTATCTTTTGAAAAATATACTTTTAAATTTAAAATTATTTAAATTTAAATTTTTCATTTACAAAATTTTAGTCAATTTGACCAATTGTGTGTGTGTGTCCTATCTAATATATCCTTCCCTACTTCCTGTTCAAAAATTTTTTTTACATTTATGACAGATTAAATATTTATTTTCACATTTAAGTTCTTAATCCATTTGTAAATAATTTGTATTTGAGGAATCTGTTATGGGCTGAATTGTTGCCCCACAAAATTTATATGTTAAAACCTTAACCCCCATTACCTCAGAATATGATTATCTTTGGAGATAAGGTTTTCAAAGAGGTAATTAATTTAAAGTGAGATCATTAGGGTGGGTCCTAATCCAATATGACTGGTGACCTTAAAAAAAGAGGACATTCAGAAGAAACATCAGGGATGAGCACACACAAGGGAAAGACCATGCCAGGACACTGGGAGAAGGTGACTACCTGCTAGCTAAGGGGAGGGGTTTCAGAAGAAACCAAACCTGCTGACACCGCAGTTTGGTCTTTTAGCTTTCCAAATTCTGAAAAATAAATTTCTGCTGTTTAAGCCTCACAGTCTGTGGTATTTCATTAAGCAGCTATGGCAAACTAATAGACTATCACATTTTGTTTTCCACAAATGCAAGCGACCATTACAGGGGCATTTTTTAGTCTCTTCTCTTCCCACTGCTCTGTAGTACAACCTCAGTTCATGTATCAAGTTTGCATTTATGCATGGATCTTTTTTTTAGGATCTCTATTCCATTGGGTTACTCATTAGTCTGGCCCATTCTACACTGTTGTATCTACTGCAGCTTGAAAGTATAACTTGATAGAGCAAATATACTTACATATCATTAGCTTAATCACCAGATTCCTTTTAAATATAATATTTTTTTGAATTCATACCCCAAGGTCTTAGTAAGGCAAGGAAAACAACAGGTAAGACTCTCAAGAACTAAAGATAGTGAAATGCCAAGAATGAACAAATAAATTTGAGAAGAAAAGTCAAAGTAATTGAAATGTTAGAAATGGAAACTATAATGGATTAAATTATTTAAAAAACCTCATTGAGTGGCTTAAACAATGAAAATACAGGTGAATGGACATGTGGTAAGCTGTTAGATGTATCTAAAGTAATTCAACATGCCACACAGGAAGATGGAAAAATTTATATGAAAGAGATGGTAAGAGCTACATGAGAGAATATAAAAGTTTAACAGGTGTCATAGAATCATAGACGGAGAAACAGAAAATGGGTGCCTAATATTTGAAAGAAAATTGCTACAAATTTTTTGTAAATAAGATATAAATTCACAGGTCCAGGATTTGTTAGATATCACTAGAAGCACTAAAAAATCAATCTGAGCCCAAACATGTGAGAATATAAATATGGAACACAAAGGTAGAAAGAAAATGAAAATCTTTTATGCAGTCAGAAGAAAAGAAAAAAAAAGAATGACAATTAGACAATAATGGAATTCTCAATTGCAGCAATGGAGGGCAGAAGAAAAATCTTCAAATTGTTGAGAAAAAGTTATTAACAATCTACCTTTAGATTCCTACATATAGTACCTTTCAAGAAAAATTATGAATAAAAATGTCACCAAAATGGCCAGCACAAAGGTAATCCTTTAGGATACATTTCAAAAAGAAGAAAAATAATCTGAGATTAAAGCTCTGTGTTACCAGAAAGAATGATCAGCAAATCATATGATAAATGGGTTTGTGAGCAGCTGACTATGTGATCTTCCTCTGTAGGAGTCCTGCAGCCCTAAATTTGGTGAGCTTTCCTCCAGACAAGTTTGCTGCTGCTTCTGCCTGTCTCCAGTGGCACCTACTGTCTGGAAACAGCCTCAGGACTCTTCAACTTTCTGCCTCAATAAAGGCATCTGGTTTCAATCAGGGCTCAGACACACCTGAGGGCAGCTTTGCCCGTGGCACCCACCCGCAGGGAACCACAGTCTTTCCATTTGCCTCTTGCTCCTGGCTTCCAGCTCTGTTCCTAGGGTAGCATGTTTGTTTTGTTTTCTTTGAGTGTGTCTGTGTGTGTTTGAGGGGCATATTTATGTCGGGGTGGGTGGGGTGTGATGTGGTGTTATGATTACCTAAGGGTCTTCCTCTACTCTCATGTGGGCTAAAACTGGATGTTCTGCCTGTATATTGGGCGTGGGGGGCACCAAGAGCATCTGATTGGCCATGATGCTGGTTGCAGCCATTTAATACTTTCTTATCCTCTATAGATGACAAACGCAGCTTTTGTAGCTGTGAAGATACAACAACATATCTGAGGCAAAGCAGGGTTGACTTGTTTTGTTTCATAGAAGTAGGGACATTTCATTCTCCTCATTTTTAAATGTCATGAAAATCTTTGCAAACATAAAAAAACCTGCAAACAACAATATGTAACAGAAACAAAAACAATGACCAACAGTAGTTTAGAAAGTTATAAAGAAATAGAGGCTTTTTATTGTCTTAATAAAGATTCTCAAGGACTGCTAATTACCTCTTACATTGTTTTCCTGATTTCTTTGACCTGAATTTTGTTGTAGCATTTATTGCTAGAGTAAAGCAATGTTTTTTGCCCCTCTGTCTATTCCATTTACTTTAGTGTATTACATGCCATTTTTAGTTATTAGATTACAAGGGTCTGCTTAGTTCACATGTGTCTGTGTCTTTATATCTTTATCCATCTGGCAGTGGTAACTTAAAAGATTTTGAACTTTGGAACCTTATTAGAAGAGATATACTAAATATTTATATGCAGAAATACACCAAAAACATTTAATTCATTATGACACGTGGTTAATAAGTAATAATTTCTAAAATTCTCTTCCTATATTTTTAGAATAATAATAAAGAAAACTGCTGTTTTGCTTTCCCCATTTAGAATGACTGCTCCCACGTAGAACTCCAGGTGGCCTTGTCCCTGTGGCATGTTAATTATTATGTAAGAATTGCTATGTTACATTTCTCCAAAAGAAAGTTATGGTCTGAGGACCATAAATGCGTGCACTAGGGTGTAAGATATTCCAGGAACTTTACAACTTGTCCTGTTATTTTTGATTTAGAAGGTCAATTTTATGTATTCTAGGATCACCAGTGAACTAAGTTCTTTTGATTTTTTTCATAAGTTTTACTGATCTGTGTATATTTATTTGACTTTGTATTCTCCAGTATGGAAATATTTTCCTAATATCAGTGTAATTTATTTTTGTGTGAGAACTACTGAAATGTGATAAATATAAATCATTGCTTTTTGTGGGACAATCTTATTTTACCAAAGTAACTAGATATAGTAATTTCATCTGCAGCAAGTCAGAATTTTGTTTATATGAACTTGCTCGCTAAAGGCTATGAGAGTGGCCTGGAATAGCTTTTGCTATTATACTTACCATGAATACTGTAGCATGAGCCTTTCTGCCAAATTTCTTGTCTTTTAGAAGCATCGGTTAAGAGGCTTTGGTGAGGAATGGCTTTACTGTTTTCATATTGTAAGTCATATGAATCACTCTCCTGTTTATAAATTATGGAGTATATGAAGTACAAAAGCTCATTAATACAAATGTTTTGTTTTGTTTTGGTTTATATTGCCATTCATGATTTGATTTTCTAAAAAAATTTTAGGTTTGCAGCAAAATTGATCAGAAAGGGTTCCCATTTACCTGCCACTCTCATATATACACAACACCCCACTATCAACATCTCCCACCAGAGTGGTACATGTGTTATAAATGATAAACATATACTGACGCATCATCATCTCCCAAAGTTTGTAGTTTACATTAGGATTTACTGTTTTAGTAGTGTACATTCTGTGGCTTTGGACAAATGTATAATGAATAATATCATAGAAAGTATTTTCACTGCCCTAAAAATCCTCTATGCTCTGCCTATTGAGTCTCTTCCCCACCCCAAGTCCCTGGCAATCATTGATCTTTTGACTGTTCCATTGTTTTGTCTTTTCCAGAATGTCATACATTTAGAATTATAGCACTTAGCCTTTTCAGATTTTCTTCTTTCACTTGGTATTATTTATTTAAGTTTCCTTTATGCTTTCTCATAGACATTTCTTTTTGGAAGTGAATAAATAGTATTTCATTGTCTAGGTGTATAAGGTCTTTTGGTCCATTTACCTTCTGAAAAACATCTCTGTTACTTCTTAGCTGCAGCAGTTGAATGAATGAGGCTGCTATAAATATCCAAGTGCAGGTTTTTGTGTGGACATAAGCTTTCAACTCCTTTGGAGAGTGATTGTTGGATCATGTGGACAGAGTATGTTCAGTTTGTGAAAAACTGACAAATTGTCTGCAAAGTGGTTGTACAATTTTATAGTCACATCAGCAGTGAATTTGCCTGTTGCTCCACATCCTCACCAGCATTTGATGTCAACAGTGTCCCAGATTTTGGCCACTATAATAGATGTATAGTATTATCTCATCGTTCTTCTTAATTTGAGTGCCTGATGACAAATGATGTGGAGTATCTTCACATGCTTATTTTCCATCAGTGTATCACTTTTGTAAGGTGTCTATTTAGGTCTTATGCACATGAAAATAATCAGGTTTTTTATTTTCCTATTGTTGAGTTTTAAAAGATTGTTGTATATTTTGAGCAACAGTCCTTTGAGTGACAGATGTGTCTTTGCAAATATTTTATCCCTGTCTGTGGCTTATCTTCTCATTCTCTTGAATATGTCATTTGCAAAGAAGTTTTTAATTTTAATGAAGTCCAGGTTATCAATCATGTTTTCCAATGGGTCATGCTTTTAGTCAGTATCTAAAAAGTCATCTTCATAACCAAGTTCTTTGATATGTTTTCCTATGCAATTTTCCAGTTTTATAGTTTTACATTTTACATTTAAGTCTATGACCCATTTTTAATTCCTTTGTGTGACAAGTAAAAAGTCAGTCTATATATGTATGTGTATATGTGTGTGTGTGTGTGGGTGTGTGTGTATCTATTTATCTATCTATCTATCTAGCATATGGATGTCTAGTTGTTCCAGAAACATTTGTTTAAAAGACTATTTTTTTTCTCCATTGTATTGCCTTTGCTTCCTTGTCAAGGATTAATTGACTATATGTGGTTCTAGTTCTAGGCTGTCTATTCTGTAAATTGTTCTGTTTGCCAATTCTTTTGTCAATACTACACCATGTTGGTTATTGTAGCTTTACCGTTAGTCTTAAGGTCAACTAGTGTCAGTCCTCCGACTTCGCTGTTCTCTTCACTATTGTGTTGGCTATTCTGAGTCTTTTGCCTCTCCACACAAATTTTAGAATGCGTTTGTTAATATCCACAAGATAACTTGGGATTTTGTTTGAGATTGCATTGATCTATAAATTATAAATAAATGACATTTTGACAATATTGCATCTTCCTATCCATGAACATGGAATATCTCTCCATTCTTCTTTGATTTCTTTCATTAGAGTTTTGTTGTTTTTATCATTCAGATCTAAGGCATGTTTTGTCATATCAGATTTATATTAAATATTTCATTTTATGGGTTGTTAATGTAAATGGTATTGTGTTTTTAATTTTTAACCCATTGGTATATTGCTGGTCTATAGGAAAGTGATTGATGTTTATATATTAATCTCATTTCTTATAACTTTAATCACCTGTTAGTCTTAGAAGATTTTTATTGATTTTTTTCAGATACGCTGTATAGATCACCATGTCATCTTGGAGAAACTGTAGCTTTATTTCTTCCTTTCCAATGTGTTAATTTTTATTTCCTTTTATTTTCTTATTGCATCAGGTAGGACTCCCAATACAATGTTGAAAAGCAGTAATGAAGAGAGATCTTCTTGCCTTTTTACTAATCCTGGCAAGAAAACTTCTAGTGTCTCACCACTAAGTATTTTGTTAGCTGTAGTTTTTTTTTTAATCAAGTTGAGGAAGTTTCCTTCTATTCCTAATTTGTTCAGTGTTATTATTTTTTTAATCCTGAATGGATGTTGAATTTTGTGAAATGCTTTTTCTGGATCACTTGAAAAGATTATGTGATTTTTCTTTTTCTTCTTTTTTTTTTTATTGAGACAGGGTCTTGCTCTGTCACCCAGGCTGGAGTGCATTGGCATGATCTTGGCTCACTGCAACATCCATCTCCTGGGTTCAAATGATTCTCCTGCCTCAGCCTCCCCAGCAGCTGGGATTACTGGCACCCACCACAAGCCTGGCTTTTTTTTTTTCTTTCAGTAGAGACAGGGTTTTATCATGTTGGCCAGGATGGCCTCAAACTCTTGACCTTAAGTGATCTGCCCACCTTGGCCTCCCAAAGTGCTGTGATTACAGGCATGAGCCACTGTATCTGGCCTGATGTTTCTTCTTTAGTGTGTTGATTACAATAGTTGATTTTGGAATATTGAATCAAACTTGCATGTATGAGATAAATCCTCACTTGGTTGTGGTGTGTAATTCTTTTAATATATTATAGATTTGATTTGCTAATATATGGTTGAGGATTTTTGCATGTATATTTATGAGAGATACTAGTCTATAATTTTTATCTTTTTTTTTCTTCTATGTTTTTGTCTGGTTTTAGTATTGGGGTAATGCCGGCTTCATAGAATGAATTAGGAAGTATTCCTTCTGCTTCTGCTTCTATATTCTGGAAGAGATTACAGAGAGCTGGCATAATTTTTTCTTTACGTGTTTGGTAAAACTTATCATTAAAGCCATATTGGCCCATGCTTTCTGATTTTGAAGGTCATTAATTATTGATGCATTCTCTTAAATAGACATAGTTCTACTGAGACTGTTTCTTTTTGTGTAAGGTTTAGCAGATTGTATCTTTCAAAGAATTGCTTCATTTCATCTAAGTATCAAATTTGTGGGCATATACTTGTTCACAGTATCATTTCATTGTGCCTTTGATTTCCATGGGATCTTTACTGATGCCTCCTCTTTCCTTTGTCTCTCTTTTTTCCTCAGTTAGCCTTGCTAGAGGCTTAGTGATTTTATTGATCTTGTCAAAGAAGTAGTTTTTGGTTTTGTTAATTTTCTCTATCAATTTTCTGTTTTCAGTTTCATTAACTTATCCTTTATTTGTTGTTATTTCTCTTCTCTGCTTACTTTGAACTTTATTTGCTGTTCTTTTTCTAGTAGCCTAAGGTAAAAGCTTAGATTATTGATTTTAGATCTTTCTTCTTTTCTAATGAGTGCATTCAATGTGATAAATTTCTAAGCACTGGTTTTGTGGCAGTTTGTGTTACTTTTGGAGGACTGTTCTTGAGGAATATTACCTTGATTCTAAAAAGTTCATTTGCAAAGTTAAGCCTATTTTTCAGCAGTTGCAGATTTGCATGTCTATACTTATATGATAACTACTGCTAGAAACAGTGATAACAATCACGTTGAGTTACAAATTAAAAAAATAGTTTAAGACATGTCTAACATGATGATTCAGCTTATACTAACACTTGCAAATTAAACAAGATTATATTGTAGATGCTACTGTCAATTGCTAATTTTTTCACAGGAGTTCTTGTTTGCTGGCTATGGAACCAGATCAAAGTGGATTTCTGCTATTCTTAAGAGTTATACAGTCCAAACATGCAAGGGTAAGGGTATTTATGTATAAGTGTGCTTCTCTGATTTTTTATTTATTTTTTTATTTTTATTTTTTTGAGACAGAGTCTCGCTCTGTCACCCAGGCTGGAGTGCAGTAGCGCAATCTCGGCTCACTGCAAGCTCCGCCTCCCGGGTTCACGCCATTCTCCTGCCTCAGCCTCTCCGAGTAGCTGGGACTACAGGTGCCCGCCACCACGCCCGGCTAATTTTTTGTATTTTTAGTAGAGACGGGGTTTCACCGTGGTCTCGATCTCCTGACCTCGTGATCCGCCCGCCTCGGCCTCCCAAAGTGCTGGGATTACAAGCGTGAGCCACTGCGCCCGGCCGCTTCTCTGATTTTTATGAAGTTTCAGAAGAATCCTTTCTCGAGCATTCTAACTTCACCTACTGAAGTGACACCATTTTTTATGGAAGAGTGGTGTGTCTACACCAAATTTTATAAAATACATTTTCACCTTCTTAAAATCATACAGAAGAGGAAGTGAGCATAGCCTGGCAGGGAACAGGGACAGCTTCTGCTTTTCTCCTTTAACACATACTCCTGGTGTGTGATAGCATCAATATTATTTTTTAAAGGCGAAATGTTGGCATAAAGGTTTAAAGAATCACCTGGGGAGTTTGTGAAAATACTGTTTTTTTTATTTTTTTCGGCCCAGCTCCAGGTCAATTAAATGAAAATCTCTATGGGTGAGGACTTAGGAGTCATTACATACAAACTCCAGAGTAATTCTAAAGTGCAGTTAGTTGAAGAGCACTTCATTATAAGAATTAGTATAAAAGCAGCAGTCTGTTTAAAACTCAGTTGAAATTCTTGGTTAGTTTTTTGAGATGCTTATAAAGATTATTAAAAGTTTGCACATATTTATATGCTGCTTTCCTACCAATCAATGACAGAGGTCTCCCCCCTTGTTTTCTGTCCTGCCCTCAGACTTACTCCACCTGATGTAAGAAACTGACTCTGCTTCTCCAAAAAAAATAATATATGATCCAAGGAATATTCTGGTTCATATAGTGCTATGGGTCTTTTGAGTTCTTTTGGCTTGTAACCTTAAGTGATTTAATGTGAAGTTAACACATTAGTCTGTCCAGGGTAAATG
Organism: Hylobates moloch; assembly: GCF_009828535.3. Lineage (NCBI taxonomy): Eukaryota > Metazoa > Chordata > Mammalia > Primates > Hylobatidae > Hylobates > Hylobates moloch. The sequence goes on from NW_026652277.1 coordinate 137,838,618, forward strand.
GAAGTAAAATGGAAGTAGTGCTTATTGGTTGCAAGTGTAATTACTAATGAGCACAGGTAAATCTGGCAGAGATTGAAAAACACATTTTTATTCTCTAACTTATGAAACTATCCTAAAGTTACTTGGAGTCTTCCTTTGTACAGAATTTACTACTGTTAATTTCATATATGCGGGGTATGTCTCATATTATTTCCTATCACAGCAAGTAATGTGTAATGTCTATTTAAGGTGACAATATAAAAATCTGAGGAAAGTAAGTCTCACAAGCATAGCAGATCTTGGCATGAAAATTATAATATCTTCATTGACAAGAGATGTGACTGATTAGTCAAAGAGGATGCCAATTTTAATATGAAACGAAATGAAATGAAAGTCTAAAAGAAAGTATAAAGGACATAATATATAGATGACGTTTTATCTCATTAAGAAATGTCTATCTTTTATTCTTAGCAAAAGAGATGATTGTTCTACTGGGCCTATTTAGAATTATTGATTTTATTCATTACAGGTTTTCTTGTGTTTATCTTTCACCCTCAATTAAGGTTTAAGCCTCTGAAAAACTCTTCAAAGCTTATTGCTGTTGTATGAGAACATTTTTCCCCAGGTACCCCAGGTATATTTTCTTTACTTTGAAACATTTTTTTTTCTATGACTTCTAAATATAAAGCAAAAGTAAATGGGCACACAAGAGAAAATATGAATACTGGACTAATTATATACCTGTGTATTTTGTGAAGCTGACACGATTCAATAACCTAAAACCTAATGAACTTTTCCCATGATTGAAACTTTCAATTATTCACTCACGGTTACATTGGTACTTAAACATTTCAGTTATTGCCACAGCTCATTAGAATGTACATGAAGACCAAAGATTGAATTAGCAAATTCAGGGCCTGATTAAGTCAGAATTAGTTTAAACAGATTTTCTTGCAGATGTCAGTTTCTCCTCTCAGGCACTAACAATATACATCACATCAAAGCAACTCTATTATTCACAAAATCTTCATGTGGGCTTTTAGCAGTACTAGATGTGCACATACATGGATTCATAATACGGACAGTTCTGCCAGTTGCTACTAGTCAACAAGAGATTCAAAGTGTGTATAAATAATGCTCCTGGAATAAAGGCTTGTTAATGTTTGATTGCAGTTTCATTGTTCTAACACTTCTCATTACTACTGTCACATTTTCTTCCCAGAATAAACTCGCCACACTGCAGTTCACCAAACTGGGGTTGTATGACTATAGTGGAGAGAACTTAATGAATTGGTCAAGCTCTTTCAGATGACTAGCCTAGGTTAATTAACTTTTCCAAGTAAAACAAACATTTAAAACTAAAAACAGTATTTTTAATTAGTATCTTTGTATCTTTTCTTTTTTTTATTATGCTTTAAGTTCTAGGGTACATGTACACAACGTGCAGGTTTGTTACATATGTATACATGTGCCATGTTGGTGTGCTGCACCCATTAACTCGTCATTTACATTAGGTATATCTCCTAATGCTATCCCTTCCCCCTCCCCACTCCCCATGACAGGCCCTGTTGTGGTGTTCCCCACCCTGCGTCCAAGAGTTCTATTGTTCAATTCCCACCTATGAGTGAGAATATGTGGTGTTTGGTTTTCTGTCCTTGGGACAGTTTTCTCAGAATGGTTTCCAGCTTCATCCATGTCCCTACAAAGGACATGAACTCATCCTTTTTTATGGCTGCATAGTGTTCCATGGTGTATATGTGCCACATTTTCTTAATCCAGTCTATCATTGTTGGACATTTGGGTTGGTTCCAAGTCTTTGCTATTGTGAATAGTGCCGCAATAAACATATGTGTGCTTGTATCTTTATAGCAGCATGATTTATAATCCTTTGGGTATATACCCAGTAATGGGATGGCTGGGTCAAATGGTATTTCTAGTTCTAGATCCTTGAGGAATCGCCACACTGTCTTCCACAATGGTTGAACTAGTTTACAGTCCCACCAACAGTGTAAAAGTGTTCCTATTTCTCCACATCCTCTCCAGCCCCTGTTGTTTCCTGAATTTTCAATGATCGCCATTCTAACTGGTGTGAGATGGTACCTCATTGTGGTTTTGATCTGCATTTCTCTGATGGCCAGTGATGATGAGCATTTTTTCATGTGTCTGTTGGCTGCATAAATGTCTTCTTTTGAGAAGTGTCTGTTCTTATCCTTTGCCCAGTTTTTGATGGGGTTGTTTTTTTTTTTCTTGTAAATTTGTTTAAGTTCTTTGTAGATTGTGGATATTAGCCCTTTGTCAGATAGGTAGATCACCGATCCCACAGAGATAGAAACTACCATCAGAGAATACTATAAACACCTCTATGCAAATAAACTAGAAAATCTAGAAGAAATGGATAAATTCCTGGACACATATACCCTCCCAAGACTAAACCAGGAAGAAGTTGAATCCCTGTATAGACCATTAACAGGCTCTGAAATTGAGGCAATAATTAATAGCCTACTAACCAAAAGTCCAGGACCAGACAGATTCACAGCTGAATTCTACCAGAGGTATAAAGAGGAGCTGGTACCATTCGTTTGAAAACTATTCCAATCAATAGAAAAAGAGGGAATCCTCCCTAACTCATTTTATGAGGCCAGCCTCATCCTGATACCAAAGCCTAGCAGAGACACAACAAAAAAAGAGAATTTTAGACCAATATCCCTGATGAACGTCAGCGCAAAAATCCTCAATAAAATACTGGCAAACCGAATCCAGCAGCACATCAAAAAGCTTATCCACCATGATCAAGCTGGCTTCATCCCTGGGATGCAAGGCTGGTTCAACGTATGCAAATCAATAAACGTAATCCATCATATAAACAGAACCAAAGACAAAAACCACATGATTATCTCAATAGATGCAAAAAAAGGCCTTCGACAAAATTCAACAGGACTTCATGCTAAAAACTCTCAATAAATTAGGTATTGATGGGACATAACTCAAAATAATAAGAGTTATTTATGACAGACCTACAGCCAGTATCATACTGAATGGGCAAAAACTGAAAGCATTCCCTTTGAAAACTGGCATAAGGCAGGGATGCCCTCTCTCACCACTCCTATTCAAGATGGTGTTGGAAGTTCTGGCCAGGGCAATCAGGCAGGAGAAAGAAATAAAGGATATTCAATTAGGAAAAGAGGAAGTCAAATTGTCCCTGTTTGCTGATGACATGATTGTATATTTAGAAAACCCCATCGTCTCAGCCCAAAATCTCCTTAAACTGATAAGCAACTTCAGCAAAGTCTCAGGATACAAAATCAATTTGCAAAAATCACAAGCATTCTTATACACCAATAACAGACAAACAGAGAGCCAAATCATGAGTGAACTCCCATTCACAATTGCTTCAAAGAGAAAAAAAATAACTAGGAATCCAGCTTACAAGGGATGTGAAGGACCTCTTCAAGGAGCACTACAAACCACTGCTCAATGAAATAAAAGAGGATACAAACAAATGGAAGAACATTCCATGCTCATGGATAGGAAGAATCCATATCATGAAAATGGCCATACTGCCCAAGGTAATTAATAGATTCAATGCCATCCCCATCAAGCTACCAATGACTTTCTTCACAGAATTGGAAAAAACTACTTTAAAGTTCATATGGAACCAAAAAAGAGCCCGCATTGCCAAGTCAATCCTAAGCCAAAAGAACAAAGCTGGAGGCATCACACTACCTGACTTCAAACTATGCTACAATGCTACAGTAACCAAAACAGCATGGTACTGGTACCAAAACAGAGATATAGACCAATGGAACAGAACAGAGCCCTCAGAAATAATGCCACATATCTACAACTATTTGATCTTTGACAAACCTGACAAAAACAAGGAATGGGGAAAGGATTCCCTATTTAATAAATGGTGCTGGGAAAACTGGCTAGCCATATGTAGAAAGCTGAAACTGGATCCCTTCCTGACACCTTATACAAAAATTAATTCAAGGTGGATTAAAGACTTACATGTTAGACCTAAAACCATAAAAACCCTAGAAGAAAACCTAGGCGATACCATTCAGGACATAGGCATGGGCAAGGACTTCCTGCCTAAAACACCAAAAGCAATGGCAACAAAAGCCAAAATGGACAAATGGGATCTAATTAAACTAAAGAGCTTCTGCACAGCAAAAGAACCTGCCATCAAAGTGAACAGGCAACCTACGGAATGGGAGAAAATTTTAATGAATATCTTTTCTTAAAAAATATCAGAATATTTAACATATTTTATAATTATTCAGTGTAAAACTGATTTTAGTGTGATTTTATATACTTATGCTTTCATATATAAATTTTGTAAGAACCTTACAAATTACTAGCATTCCTCCAAATTCCTGTGGTTAAATAAAAACAACATGGCTCTTTTCCCTGGTTCTTTAACTCATTCGATTACTTCCTTTAATTGAGCCCATGAGAGCATCTGTGTCTGTCCACATAAAATGCATTTAGAGGCCATTCTCTTACAGTTAAAAGTATTTATGGAAAAAAATGATGATGGCAGTAGAGGCAAAGATCAGTATTTTAATTATCTAGAATATTGGGAAAGAAGAGTCATGTGGGTAAAGAAAATCTTTAATAGAAATGTGTTTTTATAACTTGTCAACATATTTTGTTTATTTTTGTATTTTGACAGATGTGACAATGAATGGTTTTAAGTTTTATTCATCTATTAGTCTGTCTTTTCCAGCTTTTTCCTAAGGAGAAATGTCCAAAAATTAAATGTGTTG